>NC_143210.1:16648-334898 GCF_030267445.1 Bombyx mandarina | reverse complement strand
TTAAAAAATCCTATCGTTACGGATAGGGGCTTTATTCTACTTATATACGCCATTGATTACCGGCGGAGTGAGGGGAGGACGTACGTATTTAATGACGCGTATACGTCGGCGTATTCCTGCACAACGGCGATAAAGTGTTGTGCAGTGGAGGCAGCGCGAATGGCGTCGCCCAAAGCGTTAACGCGCTCAAAGTTGATCGACTGAAAGAAGTCGATCGCTAAAGCGAGATTGTCGGACGCGGTCGGAGGGCAAGTCGCGGGAGAGGGACGAGTCGCGGGGGCGGGACGAATCGCGGAGGAGGGAGTTGTAGCCGTGTTCGTGTACGGCAGCGGTTTTGCCCAGGCCGAGACACTGGGCACCGCCGCCGGAACGAACGCTGGCTTAGCCTGCGACGCAGAGGGTGCCGAGGCTTTGATGTCTGGGCCGGAAGCTCGGAGGCGGTTTTGGCGGGCGACGCGGCGATTTATTTTAGGGGCTCGGGGGCAACCACGGTAATTCGCGGGGTGACCCTGTGTTCGACACAGGACGCAGCTAGGCGGTTCCGTCGCGGTTTTTTGGTCGCGAGCGCAGAGGGCCGTGGCGTGATCGCCCAAACACTTAACACATCGGGGGCGCGCGTGACAGTTACGGGAAGAGTGCCCGTACAATTGACAGTTATGGCACTGGCTAGGAGTGCCTTTTTTATGGGGGGCTTCGACAGCGATACCAGAGAGCCTACAGACGGTCTGTGTGTTAAAGATTTTCTTACCCTCGGGGGTAGGCTGGAGAGCGACTAGAACCATATTATATGGCTCCCTACCGCGACCAGTGTGCATACGGTGCACAGAATTCACTGGTAGGCCTTGTTCTAACAGGTCGGCTTTTACGAGCTCTACATCTAACTCTTTAGGGATTCCGCGTATTACAACGCGGAGTTCGCGCTCCTCCTGGAGCGTATACGTATGGAAACTTATACGCTCCTTACGGAGGTAAGAAGAGAGGGCCCTATGGTCGTCGGGTGTTTGAACCTTAATTTGAATGCCGTTCGCGAGGTTACGGGCATTCGTGAAATTTATATTTTTGGCCTTAAGGGCCAGGCAAACTCGATCCCAAGCTGCCTTCTCCTGAAGGATAACCGGGGGAGGGGTCTGGGTTTTATTTTGTGCCACCGGACGCGGCGACGGAGTGGCACGGGCTGGGGGCGCAACGGGAGTCTGAGGGCGGGGGCGCGACGCGTTCACGGCTTTGCTAATTTTAGCGGCCGCGGGAGCTCGAGACTCCGCGGCACGCTTCTTACCCTTCTGTACCAGGGTGAATCCATCCGTCGATGAGGCGGGGGCGAGGTCGACCTCCATATCCGAGTCAGAGTCGGAGCACGAGGAGGCGGGTGCAGGCGACCTACGAGCAAGTGTAGGTGTTTTAGAGGGCGCGACGGAGGCCGCGGATGATCGCTCAGCTGAAACGATGGTCACGGCGGACGACGCAGCAGCTTTTCTCGCCAGTATAGGCGACACGGGAGCGGCAGGCACGACAGAGGCTGCGGTGCTCAATGCAGAAGCTCTGCACGCAGGTACAGGCGACGCAGGAGCAGCGAGCGCGGCGGAGTCCTCGAGAGGGCTCGCAGTGTGATTGGCCTTGAAGGCCAAAAACTCCGAGGCGAGCTGTGGGTGGCGAAGTCGGAGGAATTCCGCGAATACAGCGTCCATGATCGCTGAGTACCCAGGTGGGGCGGCCCCGGGTCTTGAAAACACTCGCCTTGCGGCGAGGCCCCAACTTCTCGGACCTGAGCGGTTCTATTGAACACAGGTGGCAATGCGGCGCGATTACTACAGGACAAAGAAAAAGCACAACAAAACAGAAATTACGAAAAGAAACAAAAACAAATAAATACTTGCAGGAAACCACTTTGTCGGCAGATGTACCACGAACACAGAAACAACAAAAGGAAACAAAACAAATAAAAACTTCCAGAAAGAGCACTTAGTCGGCAGATGTACCACGAACACAGGCCGCGCGAACAATGGCCGGGCTAACAAAAGCCGGGCGAACAAAGACCGGGCGATCGAGTGGACGATGAGCACGTCCGCACGTGACGGGTGCCTCTATCGGAATGGTGAACCTCCATTTGTGAACACTGTACGGAAGAACGAGTCCCCGTTCACATGGAATTAACAGTTACAGGAGCCCATAGACGAGACCGCCATCTTTCGAATGCATTTTAATATCGGTCCCGGAGCGTACAAATGCTTCGTGACAGATATAGGCAAGTTAGTTTTTAGTCTGAAATTAAGATTATTTTCAAATTCCCGCGCTTATTATCCATTTACATTAAATTTAAAATGATTCGTTTTTTTATTTTTTTTTATTGCCCTTGTAGGCAGACGAGCATACGGCCCACCTGATGGTGGGTGGTTACCGTCGCCCATGGACTTCAGCAATGCCAGGGGCAGAGCCAAGCCGCTGCCTACCGCTTAATACTCTCCACAAGCCTCGTTTGAAGAAGGACATGTCATAGCGCTCGGGAAACACCGTGGAGGGGAGCTCATTCCATAGCCGGATGGTACGTGGCAAAAAAGATCTCTGGAAAATCACTGTGGATGACCGCAGTGGCTCCAGGTAGTATGGATGAACTCTACTCCGGTGGCGGGCGGTGCGATGATAAAAACGAGATGCCGGTATCATCTCGAACAATTCCTCAGAGCACTCCCCAAATTTTTTTGTTATCATTTACGTGTCGTATTAATCGTAAGCCGGAGACTACGTATTGGATTTGTTCCGTCGATCAACAATAATTTTTGCAATTCAATTTACCGCGTCACGGCACTGCGGCACCGCGCAGTCGACAGTAGAACAGTCCGTTTCGTATTTTTAATTCAAATTTTTGTTTCGATGCAGCTTACTGTCAGAATTTTTTTAGTAATATTTTTTCCCCTACCTATTCGCTGATAGTCTGGGGGGCTATTCCAGCTACGTTCGGACGGGTAGGTGAGCTCACGGGGTCATGTCCCAACTAAGAGAATTTGCTAACACTAGCCCTAACAAGAGCAGTGCTTCGCAGAATCTACCTTTTTTTTATTGCCCGTGTAAGGCTAACGAGCATACAGCCTACCTGATGGTAATTGGTTACCATCGCTCATGGACGTCAGCGATGCACGACCAACTGAGAAAATCCGGCGAGAAACTCACTGGGCAATGTCTATGGGTTAGTTCGATCGACGAGTTTAACGAAGATGGTGACCGGTGCTTGAAGGGTCCAAAAGCACCGAGAGTGGATCCGGGGGAGCCGACAAGACATCTTACCGGAGACGGCGGCTTTGTGTTGTCCCGTCGTCTCGGCCAGGTAGGTTTTTTGTTAGTATAAAAATGTAGACTTTTGGTTGTTTGTAAAAATTTGCCTACATGGAAAGTGTTCACAAATGTCCGCAGGAGCCTTGATCATAATAGAAATGACATAAATAAAGGTAACATGATCTTTTAAGTGTTAACCACCTCACGCATCAGCCGTGCTCACGAGTCGCTATTAGGGGAATAAGCCGCTCAGTGCTTTAAAGTTTTTAATAAAGTATAAAACAAATAAAGATTTAAAGGTGAATTTCTGCGCGTTCTGCAAAATAACCAGTTTCAAGAGAAACATTACATTATTAATTTCAAATCGAAGCACCTCCCTGGGGTCGTCTTATAAAAGAACCATCGCTATATTCCGCGGGCTGCCTTTTGATGAATTATTTCCGGAGGCGAGCTACGAATGGGAATTACAAATTTAAAAAAGGTCACTCACTACTCTGACACTCGAGGATTCTGAAAACTAGAATCCGAATTTGAAGTATATTCCGTGTGAAATATCCCAACCTTTTAAAACTTTCATATTCTGCACTGGAATTAGTGAGGGAAAGTCGCCTTTTACAGCGAACATGAAATAGTGAGATTTAAAAAGAAAACAATGGCCCGGCTGGACGCCTGCCAGCGCCGGGAATTTAAATGTTTTTAAATTAAAAACTACGAGATGAAACTGTGATTTTAGGTACATGTTGGTGTCACCAAGTATACGTCAGCTCGGATACGTACCAGCTTTAAGGGTAGCATCGCCCTATACAATGCATTTTAGTCTTTGTCTTTATGCCTCAGAATGGGCAGTGGCACTACTAATACTATTCTGCGAGCTAGTCTAAAGCTATGATTCCTACAGCGGAGTTTCTTCGTTGTTAACCTGACGGGGCTGGCAACGGCCGTAAGTGCAGTAACAATGCGTCCTTAAATTTAGATACATCAAATAAAACCTTTCGCCAGCTGTAAAAGGAAACGCAAAAATATATATAAATTATTATTCGTACTCGTATGAAAAGGTAAAGTAAAGTTCTTTATGTAAAACGTCCCGCGCTCACAATGGCGTCCGCCGGAGAGACATCGAGACAATAAAGATATTTTCGCGCGCTAACTCGAGCCGAAATGTTTTTTAGAATTTCCGGTACTCATATTATAGACTGTTTGTTTTCACTGTACCGAAAAGATATGTTTCTAAAATTTAATAATGTACCTTTTTACTCACAACAGGCAATAATTAAAGATTTGTAAAAAATATTGAATCATTTTTGCTGAATAATTAAAAATAGATAATGACCGAGCGTTGCTCGGTTTTTTTTTTTTGATAACGCCATCTTGTTGTGTCCTTAAAGCGGTTAGTTGCCCTCAATTAAGAAAAATAGTATTATTATTCGCCAATAGATATCGGGAAGAGTTGATTATTGAAAAAACTGAAATTGTAAATAAATCGTAGCTAGATCAATTTATCGCCCTCAAAATCCCCTGTATACTAAATTTTATGAAAATCGTTCGAGCCGTTTCCGAGATTCAGATTAAGAAAGAAAGATAAGATAAAAGCGCTGTCAGTTCTTAAATACCTCAACCAGAAGTACACAGTTAATAAAGTTAATAAGTTCCACTAGATGAGGTCTCTTATTCGCAATAAGTGTTCGTGTCTGTCTTCTGAGCTTTCGCAGCAAATGTGCAAGCTCTAAGCACCGCGAACATCAGACAGACTCGCTACTCCAAACCCAGTAATTCGGTACGTGATGCACTTCCTTACACGACTGTACTTTGTACACCCATACACATACAGCCTGTTTTATTTATTAACAAATTTAAACAAAACAATGAGTATTATAAGAAGAATTATAGAATCAAAATTAAATGTTTCAAACATAAAACTTACTGGTCGTAGGACATCTTAAGTCCGCACGCGTAGGTACCACCGCCCTGACTATTTCTGCCGTGAAGCAGTAATGCGTTTCGGTTTGAAGGGTGGGGCAGCCGTTTTACTGTTAAAACTGAGCTAAGAACTCATGTCTCGAGATGGGTGGTGGCATTTACGTCGCAGGTGCTTATGGGCCGGAGCCCATACCCATTACCGGAGTAACCACTTAACACCAGGTGAACCGTGAGCTCGCCCACATACCTAAGCAATATATAAAAAAAAACTTCAGAGGTGTCAAGGGACACCCGGATGGAACGAAGTTCCTTTCGATTAATTAGTGAAAGAATTGTAATTTTTTTTTAAGTTATAATAATAAATTACGGCATTATGAAGAAGAAAAAAACAATACTATGAACTAAATTACTATTGTTGAAACGCTATCTTGAGAAACTGTACTCATTACGCGGACCAATCGGATACGAGCAATGTCACGCGATAAGCGCCTACACGTTGATTGGTGAGAATGACGGATCTAAAAAGTGTCGTGACAACTTTTCGTAAGAATTTTTTCCGTGTAGCCCCCTTTCACAACGCGCGATAAGGAACTTCGTTCCAAAAATAAATAAATGTTTTACATAACACTGTTATAGTTCAGCCATTTCGGATAAAAATTTACAGATATTACCGTTTATGGCCGTTGCTACTCGTATTAGTGAAAACCGAATCAACATAGCTTGCGTGGTTTAGGAGAGAGAAGTGAGCACAGAAAGGCACAGAGGCAGACAACGATTTTCCTTGATACTTATGTGGCTATTGAAACAATTCATACTGTATAGGTGAGTCCTCGGCGGATCATAAAAGGGTACAAGCACATTACCTTCCTCGGTATGATCCATAGGGTTACCAGTTATTCAATTATCATCTGTGTTTTTATATCGGATATATAGAACAGCACAATACGATCACTCACAAATGATTTTACTAAACAGAGAAGTTTAACCTAGGATGTCTTTACCCACTTCTATGTAGAAGTGACCTCATCTAAATCTAGTACGGTCAACTATTGACTTTTGATTACTATGCCAATAGCTCCGCGTTACGTTACGTTTTACAATTTTACAGTTTCTGAAATTTACAGTTGTTGATTAGATAGTTAGCACAGTTAACTTAGAACAACAATATAAAGATCGGCGAACACTAGCTTGTCGTACATGACCACGAAAACTATATAGTTATACTAAATTTCGATAATAACAAAATAACACGAGATTAAACCATGAAAATAATTTCAATTTTGCCTACTTTACTTCTAGATATTAGACATTCGCTACAGAGTACCTGTCGATTTGGACAATAACAGATAAACAACAATCTCGAAAATTTAGTTGTATGATAACCCTAACCAGAACATTAGTATGCAAGACGGTCACAGCAAGGTCGCCCGCTCATAAACGCAACTATAAATATTAATTGTTTATTGTTTGATTGCGCGTTATCAACACACTAATAATTAACTAAAATATTTGAGGTTGGCAACATTGTTGATGTTATGTAATGGCAACACAGTTGTGAAAATCTTTGTACTTAGATTATTGTACGCTATCACCCAAATTACAATTGGAAACGATGTTTGACTGTTCTGATCGAACTGATCGCCGTGTGGCCCAGTGGCAACATAGGTGCCTCTCGATCAAAACGTCGCAGATTCATTTATAGCTCAACTGCCCTTAACTTACTCAGTTTCTCGGCGGATCTTCTCAATGCAAATTCTCTCAGGTTGAGTCCGTGAGCTCACCTGCCCGTCCGCGCTTATCAGCGAATGTTTAGGAAAAAAATTAACTACCCCTTCATATTTCTCCCGTTTGCAGTAATGTTGGTATAATATATAACGTAATTTATCAATATTATGGTAATTTCCCGAAATAGTACAATATGTATCTGGCCACACTGAAATGTCAAAAACACAAAAACGAAGTCGACGAACTTTTGATTAAATAACTAGTTTCCCGTTCCAGCTACTGCCATGCCGGTGAATTCTTTCATTTATCGGTTCATTGATCTTTGATTTGTGGATATTTATTTGAGAATCATCAATTAATCTGTAGCTTCATATATACATACAGAATTTCGTAATGATGTAATTAATTACAAAACTCCGAAAGGTTTTTGAACGCTATTACCTAATAATAATCAAATAAATGGAATCATCGTTTTCTTTTACTATATTTTGTCCTTTTTATATTAAACATGCGAAGCGTTCAAACATCTGCTCACTTTATTGAATTGATTTTGGTTGAAAAACACTTTTTTAATTTTTTTTATTGCTTAGATTAGTCTTTCTCAAAGTGGGCAATAACGCCCCCTTGGGAGTGTTTGAATCCTAGAGGGGGGCGTTAAGGGGCCCAGAAAAACATGGCATGCGAGATGGTGCACTTGCAGAAGTCGAGCATCGCCTTCCACGACTCGTCGTCACCGAGCATCGATGCCACAACACCCGGCAACGACAAGTCGTTTCCTATTTTTGCGACGAGGACACGGCGCCACCCCTCCCATGCGGGGCAGGCGACGAGCGTGTGCTCCGCCGTGTCCAAGTCGCAACTACAATGGTGGCACTCTGCCGTCGGCTCGGCTCCGATCCGGTGCAGGAACTCACCAAAGCAACCATGCCCAGTGAGCACCTGCGTGAGCCGGAAAGTGAGGCGTCCTCTGTCACGATTCACCCAATTCACAAGAACCGGGCGAATCGCCTCGACGGTCCTACGACCAGCCGAAGGATCAGCCAGCCATCTGGACCATGACTCCGGCACGGAGGGCCAAGATTGGGCCCTCTGCGCTTTGACCACACTGGGGATGGGACGTGCCACGCCCCGGGCACGAAGGTCAGCCCGCCACTGATAGTCAGCGCCGAGCGCCTCCGCTTCCAGAACCCAAGGCGGGGTCCCAGCCAGTACACACGCCGCCTCGAAGGAGATGTTGCGATAGCCGCGGATGACCCTGACCGCGATGGTGCGTTGCGGCCGTTGCAGCAGCTTCGCTACCCCCATGGCCAGGGACTGGCCCCACACGGGCGTCCCGTATAAGGCCATTGATCGCACCACCCCTGTATAGAGACGGCGCGTCACCTGGTCATTGAAAACGCTTAAACCAAATTTGTGCTACTCTCACAGACACTGCACTAGGTCCATAAACATCGCAAATTTTTTGTAGTAAATTTTTAAAATGTATCGAATATCTGCATTAGATTCACTAATCTTTACAGTACGAAAAATAAATAAAAATCACACATCGTCCTAATTTTAATTTGGAATTATCTTCTTTAGAATTTAAACTTTTAATGATACCAAAATCAGCCAGATACAAATAGTATAGCCAAAGAGATTTTATTACAAGTTCATACATACTATAATGCGAAAAGTCTTTTTGCCCAACCTTTTATTATAAATATTAATTATTGCAAATAATAAAAACGCAGGCTTAGGCGGCGGTTTTTATTTGAGCCAGTTCTAAATTATAAACTAAAATTCTATGAAAAATTATCCTTATTTATCTATAATACGAAATGATATTATTTTGTAGTTTAATAAGTTATTATTGTTAGTAGTATTATTTACTATTCGAAATATAAAATTTTAATTATCTTATGATGAGAATCTTATATTAATGAGAAAGATATTCAACAAAAATAGATTCGTTCTAATAAATGAGTACAATAATAGTACAGTGAAATAGCAATGTATTTTGGTAATTCTGAATTTAAACAAACATATTGATGAGAAGAATTCATTTTTACTTTGCAAATTTTTAAATACTCGCTTTGTAGCAATGTAAGTACATATAATAATATGAAGACACAATAATAGCATCTACAAATGAGTACTACGTGGTACTACATTTACTAAAATTAATACAACATTTATTACTTAAATTAATGAAATTGTGGTTTTAAAGTTTTAGGGGTGTACAAAAAACGGTGGGCGCTGAAAAATAATTGATTTTCAAAGGGGGCGGTAAAAGAAACAAGTTTGATAATCACTGGCTTAGATGGATGTACGAGCTCACAGCCCACCCGGCGTTAAGTGGTTACTCAAGCCCATAGACCCTTACAATGTAAATGCGTCACCCATCTTGAGGTATAAGTTCTAAGGTCTCAGTATAGTTACAACGACTGCCCCACCCTTCAAACCGAAACACATTACTGCTTCACAGCAGAAATAGGCGGGATGGTGGTACCTACCCGTGCGGACTCACAAGAGGTCGTATCACCAGTAAAGTTATCACCAGTATCATGAATTTAATGCTATTGTACCTTGGGGCACGACTATGATTCCCGGTCGGGGTGTTCAAGGCCTGAATATCACATAGCATGAGCGAGTGAATGTGCTACCGGCCGTGTTTACTGCTATCACTGATTGATAATACCTATAAGAATATAGGCAGTGTTCGATAATCGATAAAATATTCGAATCTAATCGATAAAATATCAAATAAACTTATTGGGAATAGGGGGTATTGCGACCCAGCCTCGTTCGTGTAACAACGACTTGTCCATTCCTGCTGCGAATCAGGCACGTTCCAGTGTGAAGACTCGATCATAAAGTAGTTATTTATTTATTACTAGCTGACCCGGCAGACTTCGTAGTGCCTCAATCGATAAATAAAAGACCTAAACTTTTGTATAAAATAAACTTAAAACAAACAAAAGGAAACCGTCCTACGGGGGACACATCAAAGGAAAAACAAAATTGTTCTTTTTATTTAATTCCGAGCATTTTCATATGTATCTACCTTTTAAACCTTCTCTGGACTTCCACAAATAATTCAAGACCAAAATTAGCTAAATCGGTCCAGCCGTTCTCGAGTTTTAACGAGTTAAATTGAAACTTTAATTACAACATATGATATTGATAGGATGAATCCGATTAGCAAATGAATGATTATAATCGTAACGACAGAGGCTCATGCCCACATAGAAGCACATATAAATGAAACAGTTTTTTTTGAGACATGTATTTACATATCATTCGGAATATTTAAAACTCAAACGACCACGTCCAAGGCTTTTTATTATACATTAACTGACACGGAAGAGATCCTACCGTTCCATGAGAATTTCAATCTTTTGTTCTAGTCACTTGGTAACGAATTTTCTTGGCACTCCCTCGTGTGGTTAATGCTTTTTAATTAATAGAACGAATTGTTTTTAATCGCTCAGACTATTATTGTTAATTTTTTAATTGAATTCATATTTAGATATACAAACTTAATAGACGTACTGTGAACGGCCATTTTCTCATTGAAAATTCAAACTTCTTGCAGCTAACTCAAAATTTATCAACGAATGATTATTGTTAACACTAATTGTATTAAGTTTAATAATAACATTTGTATGAACTTCTTACGGCTAAATTGAAAATCTGGTGTTTACTGTTTCATTAAATAAATTACCGCTAAACTAAAACTGACTATTTAATAAGGTAGGTCATTTTATTTCAGAGTTAAATCTCAATAGAACCGCGCGAGTAATTTACTGGTGGTAGGACCTCTTGTGAGTCCGCGCGGGTAGGTACCACGAACCTACCTGTTTCTGCCGTTAAGCAGTAATGCGTTTCGGTTTGCAGGGTGGGGCAGCCGTTATAACTACACTGAGACCTTAAATCTTATATTTCAAGGTGGGTGGCGCATTTACGCTGTACATGTCTGGGCTCCAGTAACCACTTAACACCAAGTGGGCTGTGAGTTCGTCCACCAACCTAAGCAAATTTTTTTTTTTTTTGAAAATAGCATTACGTCTTCAGACGGCTGAAATGATTACGATTTTTTGAAACACACTACAATCAGTGCATGTAGCGTCAAAAGTCAGTGCGACAGTTGCGTCATCTTCATTCTTCAAAAACATCAAAAATATAAGTTTTCGTGTTTCGATTTGAATAGCAGCAGCTCGTCTGTGTAGTCGGGAATCACGTGCTCTAACAAAGTCTAATCAACGCGAGCTCACTTCATACTTACGTATTTTTTGCGCGACAAAGAAAACGTTGGTATATTTACATTCAGTTGCTTCGTTTTTAAAATTGATATCTAATGATACTGTACGGTACTAATGGTTTAAATAATAGCAATCTACTGCGTAGTCAGACGTGTCCCGCCTCCCGGTTGTAATGCATTGCGTGCAAGCAGAGAAACATTACTGTCGCGGTAGGAACCAGCTCTACCTTTTGTTTTGAAACAGTACCATACAGCCTGTGTATACGTCCTACCGTGGCCGTGTGGTGTCGGCCTCGAAAAAGAATAACACCTCCCCTTCTCCTCCCGTGGGTGTCGTAAGAGGCGACTAAGGGATTATCCAGAGAATAAGCAGCAGCGTTCTCCGAGTATCATAACAGCATACTGCGATCGCCAACCCGCATGCCAAGCGTGGCGATTATGGCAACCCAAGCATGGCTGACACAAATAAAAACCGGCCCCCAGTCCCGGCAGCTTCGCTATTTCTGGCTACGGTAGCGGTCAAGATAACGGCGGCGCAGGGGGTGCTAAGAATCTTCGACAGAGATCCGGCTACCATAAGATGGACCGACGATCTATTGAGGTTCGCGGGGATCCGCTGGATGCAAGCAGCGCTGGAACGGTCTTTGTGGCGAGGCTTGGGGACGTCTATGTCCAGCAGTGGACGTTTGTGGGCTGATAAGAAGAAGAAGACACGTCCTACTGTTCTCAAAACAAAATTTGCTCCTTATTTATGATCAAATGAGAATTTTCTAAATCTTTTTTTTTTTTTTGTTGCTTAGATGGGTGGACGAGCTCACAGCCCACCTGGTGTTAAGTGGTTACTGGAGCCCATAGACATCTACAACGTAAATGCGCCACCCACCTTGAGATATAAGTTCTAAGGTCTCAGTATAGTTACAACGGCTACCCCACCCTTCAAACCGAAACGCATTACTGCTTCACGGCAGAAATAGGCAGGGCGGTGGTACCTACCCGTGCGGTAATATAATATAATACCAGTAAGTCATTGCTGAGCAAATCATAATCTATATATATATAAATCGTGACGTCACGTATAAAATTACAAAATCCAATATCTTATCAAACATTTTCAATTTTTTCCAAAGATTGAATATTTCCGTTGCCGTGCCGTGTAGAAAAAAAAACTAAGAAATTTAAACCTTGTGACGTTGCCTATTAGAGTGAAATTAACATTACAAGATCATATTTCGGGTAATCAAATTTAATGAAATGGAATACAGGACGCAGTACCAACATTAAAACAAAAGTAGGTATTATGTATTTCGCTCGTGTCTAGTCTAGTCCCTTAATTAAATTTAGTTAGCATAAGCGCTAAAGTCTATACATTTTCGAATCAAGTAAATGTAGCCACAAAAAGTTCTAAACTTGATACAAAAGTTAAATTTTAATTGAGAATATTATTATCTAATTAAATTCCATACGATATTACCAAATTGCTGCAGTAAATATTTTTAATGTTGATTTAAATAGTCCTTAACTCCTTAGTTATAAAGCTTCGTTTCCATTGAGCAGATGTTTTGTTCGATAGTGTAGCTCGGGCTTCTACATCAAAAGGTCATTAATAATCATTATTTACATTTACTAGCGATATTTTGCGGCTTCTATTTTCGAAACTTCATTAACGTTCTAACATTTTCACTGATTGTGGAACAAACATTAGTGCTTTTAGCTACCTTCAATATAATAAGGAAAAAGCGGACCAGGGTATAATAATATAGAATCGATCGAACGTTTATACATAACTAGTGGTCCAGCAGTAGTCGAAATTCGACTATAATTAAATGAAATTATAAGTTTGTACATTACCTATTATGATTCTATTGTCAAAGACTATTATACTTCGAGATTTTACCAAGACTACACTTTAGACAAATATTAATAAAGACAAACAATATTTATTAATCTATTGTCAATTTGACCACAGACTTTAAGGAATAACGAAAGTTTGACAATAAACAAATATTATGCATGCATGTGTGTGTGCGTCAAATACATGGTAGTGTGTATAATGTTTTTTTTAGTTGATTTAATGTATTTTTTATGCATAATTTAAGAAAATATTAACATTCTGCACTCCTCCTGTATATTCTCTATAAGTGTGGGAAATTTCATGCTCCTCCGTCCGCGCAATTTCCGTAAAAAGGGGTACAAAGATGTTTTCTTCACGTATTAATATACAGATATACATAACTTTTCATTTCTTTAAGAACTTACTGGCATACGTAAATGAACTCCCGACTATTTTATTCGCGCTCATTACGCTATTTTCACATTTGAGTTAACATGATCTATTTACGGACGTGGGATACAATCGTATTAAGCGTATTAACAACTTACAATTTTCAGGTAAAAAATAGACGGATTCGAATTAAAAAAAGAGAAGCTTATTATTACAACGTCATAAGTGAAGACTATTAAAATTGAACACATTAAAGTTTCTTCAATAAAAACTTCATAAAAATCATCTAATGAGAGAGCACTCGACGCAGAGGTCACTGTTATGACCTCTAGAAGATGTTATTGACCTTTGTGTCATATTGATATGACCTCGGTCTGATTGTATATATAATGTATTACGTAAATCTTTAGTTCGATTCTTGTTTTGAAAAAGAAAAAATATATATCGTTATTTGGAAATTAATTGCTTATTTTTATTCAACTATTTCGACAACAGTAGCAAATTATTTTCTGTCTTTAATAAATTTACAAATAAATATTCGTTTATGGTAGGTATTTGTTGATGCCAAATAATAGATCTTCATGATCTACACATTCTTTTTTGTCCGAGCGTCTAGAAAACCAGTCCGACCAAACCAGGATTCATATCTCCTCAGTTTTTAATGAGTCTCTGACATGATCAATAAATTAAAAATACATAAACGAACACTTAAGTTCTACCCACTCAGCTATCACAAAATAGGATTTTCTCCTATGCTATTGTTATCAGAAATACGCCTACGAGATCAGAACCAGCACTATGGGTACATCCTACACTGTCCTACAGTCCGAATCCTTCGAGTCGCGACCTTCGCTGGAGCGGGTGACTGCTTGGTAGAAATTGTCAAGACTGTGGTCACAACACGCTCGAACACCCTTAAAATATTATAATAGATCGAATTGTAATCAACAAGCAATATAAATTGTTAATGAATATCTATTTAATGTCTACTCGTTAATATGGCACGTTTTCCTCGTGTTGCTCGCTGTCCAGAGGACATTGTTAATGTCAGTTGGAAATAACAAACATCGCCATTATATTGTTTTACTGTTTTATAATATTTAATGAATAAAAATATCTTGTTTTGTTTACCATCGATAGCTGACCGAACAGTGTGCTTAGTGCGAGTTATTTAACATTCTCGATAACGTAAAAGTTAACTCAAATTTGTATGCAGTTGGAATAGCGCTCCTAGCGGCAAATGTTCCAACTCCATACAAATTTGAGTTAACTTTTACGTTATCGAGAATGTTAAATAACTCGCATTAAGCACACCGAATGTCAAGTGGTTGCCGCATTCCATGAGCACTAGAAGAAGCAGTCTATACTATAATATTGGACCGTACTGTGAATCTCGATTAAGTATCATTGTCTTCCTTGGCAAGCGAGCAAACAACTCACTTGGTGGTGAGTGGTCATCGTCCCATTGCAATTAAGGAAAGGCTTAAAGACTCCTTAAAGATGGAGAGAGACGCTTGATAACACTAGGCTGTTTAAGTGAAGGTACGGAACAGTAATGGAGGATGAACGCAAAACCGCTAGCGGTCTCCGGTGCGGTAGAGCGACTCAGTTAATTCTGCACTGCTGATTTTATTTCCTACCTAAGCTAATAGCCTTGAGAGGCTATTTCAGCGTAACCTTAACTAGTAGGTGAGCTCACGGAGCTCAAATCTGACGACGGTGCTAACACGAGCCGTGCCTCGCAGAATCTACCGCCGGATCGGAAACGCGACCCACTGAGAAGATCCTGGGAGAAACTCAGTGGGCTGTGTCTGAGGGTTAAAATGAGTGCAGTGGGATGGCCTCAAGCAAGGAGAGACGGCGTGGTATGCTGAGGCGTGTCTGCCTCCTCCAGTATTGCACGATGACCACGACCGCTCTATCAGTAATGTAACAACTAAAAAGGAGTTTCGAAAAGAAAAACATAATTTGTCATAACATACTCGATATCAATGGATGCAAATATTGATGCGAAGGCTAGCGACTCATCTTACAACAGAAACATGGCAAACCCGTTCTAAGTTATGGGATTAGTATTGACATTGACATGCTTATACAGAATTAGCCATTTAAAATTATGTATGCGAATAACAATGTCCGTATAAAGATGTTGGAATAGACGTCCATCGCGGCGGCTGCGGCTCATCCACGCCGTCGTCAATGTCTGTAATGTTGAGGTCGGGGTTACAAAAATAAACTGAATTTAATTCATTTTATAATACACGGCTATTCAATACTCAGAACCTTAGACGATAGGAAATTTTTACCTTTAGGAAATCAATAATACGAAATTTTATTCAGTTATCATTATATTACATAATAATTGAATTCTTGGATTATGCAAGTCATTCTAGGACACATAGTTAGTGCATTACAATAATCAGTTCGTAAATACCAGAAAAAAATGATACTTTTATTGACTTAGCTATATATTTACAACGGTCGATTTGAGCCGAATTTGAATGAAATTCTTAAATCAGATCTTATACATAAAAAATTGATAATTCAGGCTAACACAGCGAAGCTGCAGCTATGCAAGTACTGTCTTAGAAATGTTATTTAAAGTTTGTTACCTAATTAAGAAGAAGTTTACAAGCACATTGTAACAGATGGAAATAATGTGTGCCTATTTCTGCCGTGAAGCAGTAATGCGTTTCGGTTTGAAGGGTGGGGCAGCCGTTGTAACTATACCTGAGACCTTAGAACTTATATCTCAAGGTGGGTGGCGCATTTACGTTGTAGATGCCTATGGGCTCCAGTAACCACTTCACACCAGGTGGGCTGTGAGCTCGTCCACCCACCTAAGCAATAAAAAAACAATAAATAATAATTGCTTATTGCGATTTGTAATAGACTTTTGGAAGAGAAGCAGCAACATTGTTTTCGTGAATATTCACCTAGCATTGAGCACCAATTAGCACGTTTTCTTCCGAATGGCGACCTCGGAACTTGACCTCGAAGCGTTGTCACATTTGTGATGCGCTCCGCAACGGGAACGAACCAATAGCGGAAATGTTCAAGGTCGATTTGTGTTTACTGATCCGACTTGTGGCAGCGCGCTGCGGCCGTCGTCATTGACACGCAACTTGTTATGTGCTGTCATGTTGCATTATATTCTACTGCTCGCCTCACCATCAATACCTCTTAAAGTTTTTAAATGGAGAAAAGACAGGTTTTGGCCCAAAAGCGTGCTTTCTAAGAATGAGTTAATTAAATGACGAAAACATTGTAGTGAGAAACACATTGGCCTAGTCACTGGTGACTTTAAAACTGGCACTAGCAAGGAAGTATCTCAAGGTGAATATTTATATCCAGTACTTGTAGGCAGTCTTTGACACCTTCGTCAAATTAATACTAAGTTATTTTTGCAGGTGTCTTGGCCATCGTCACCCGCATCCCCCGAGCCCTCCTTGAGGACACGTGCAAACGAATACGTCCCGTGTCTCGCACACGGTCCGCTAACGTTATTCTCCGACGACTTCAAATGTCGCCAGTCAGTGAAATCAGTGAAGCAATCGAATTGTAAAGATTAGTGACGGGCGATCGACTCATGGATCAATTGATTAGTGTGTGGACAACTATACCCTGTCTATTTTTAAAGACATTGGGGGATCGGTGTGCCCGTGCAGACCAGTCAAGCGTGCCTCCGTAGGGTTTTAGATAGATAGGCAGGATGTTCCCAAAAAGTGGAACGCACGAGGAAATCCTGTCTGGGCTCGACAAGCGCCCTCAATGCTTATTCAGTCCTAATCTTTCAGTAATGGAAGGTTCGGGACTAGCTAAGAAAATAATACCGGGGTCAAGGTTAAATTTTGGGTTCATTCATTATTTTTGGTCTGAAAAAACTAAGTAAGGAAGTTAATAAATGCAAGTACTCACATTAATGTTCAGTGTCGTCAGAAGCTTCTCTTTGAAATCTGAAAAATAAAAAGCAATTACTGAATTAATTTCCTTCCTGCACTTGTCACTAAGTAGGATAGGCAAACTCATATTATATTGTAGTAAAACTAGTACTAATTTCATATTCTGTACCCAGAAAACTATCTCGTACACCTACATCTTATGTTTCTACTTAAACTTTTCTACTCCTTTCGTATACTGAATACCAGTGGTAGGAGTATTGTGAAACCGGACACATCGCAAGCATCAACCCTTAGTCTTCCAGTGGTCTACTGGGTATTATAATAATACACTGTCAGTCAATAGGACGCAAGATCGACCCGCGCAGTTTTTTATTACTGTCCCGCTTATTTCCTTCGCGAAGCAATACCCCGTTCGGATGTGAAGGTTGATCAGCTGTTTTGTAATACTATTGAAATTCAACTCCATGTTTCAGGGCGAGTAGCGATATCCACACTGTGCGTTTAAAATATAAGAACTACATGACAATGTCTCTAGGAGGGCTGTGAGTTCACTTTTCCGTCATAGAGAATGAAAATTAGTGAATAAATACAGTGACACTATGGTTTGACGACTGTGACCCTGTGCAGTGGCCGGACCAAGGAAATATTTATGATGATCAATGATGTGGCACAAATGTGTCTCACAAACAATCATATTGCCAGTAATTAGCATTAATTTACTACCCGTGAAGGAAAGAAGTGTTCTATGAATACAAACATGACATTCTGCTGGATCCATCGTCGCGATCGTCACCCAACGAAAACAAATTGACATAAGTGGTAGTGGAGTCTGTTTAATGGAATTACACGGCTGGTTAGGCACGCAACGACTCAGCAAACAATGGAGCTCGCCCCGGGGCCGATCTGCATACTTACATAACACCGCGACCGAGCGTCTTACCGTAAGGCCACGGAGCCTCCACGAGCCAACACACGGCCACGGCTCGTGCACTTCGTACATAATATATATAATATGTAATATTTAAATGACAAAAAGACCCATTGTGTTACAAAGTCATTCGTTGACGTGAACGTAAATCTCAGGGAGAGGTCCGCCTACTTATCTACATTATGGTCAGTTAAGCGTTGCTAATTCTCAATGCTTCAGGAATTTGAATATTGTTTATGGTTTCTCTTTGTTCAATCTCAATACACGCTATATTGAAAACGTTATCTAAAATAAGGAAAAACGGTATAAGCGGTACACTCGCTTCTTCGAAGATATCGCCAAAATATTTATTAATATCGAAAAAGTGTACGCGCTCCCTAACCGTCTTGGAATTACCCACGAACGTGATGATGCCGTAGTTCAAAAAAACAGTAAATTAATCTTTTTTTTTACTGACACAACCGAAAATAAGAATTAAAGTTCTTGTTTAAAATTTATACCAATGCGAAACAAAACTCTGAGAAAAACATCTTGGTAAATTCTCATCACAAAAATCTATTATCTTAAATTTTTTGTTTAGGTTTGCCAGATATATTAGATGAATGCAAATAACACAGATACAGACAAGACATAGTGTATCTATATCTAGTTTCATTAAACGTAGTTAATTAACTGCAAGCTGCGTAGACTGTTGCCTTGTTATGTTACGACAAATTTAATTCATAATTGACACGCGGGGACCATTACCACGTACCAAACGTGACATCACGAGCAATAGAGATGAGAGAACATAAACACTGACTGTTCGTGATCTAAAATATGCTATTGTGCAGTTACAATTGTGAGCAACTCTCAATGCAATTGTTATTGGGAGCACATGTGTCAAAATGAGACAACGGCACTAGCGTTGTGTAAGCATGAATACAATTACCTCAATCTTCATCTTGTTCGACGCACATTTTAATTGTGGCCCGTAATAGTTGAATAAACAACTAAATATCGTCTAAATCAAGTTTATTATCCATCATTAGCGTCGTATTCGCACCAAATTGGGGGGGGAGGTCCGGTTCTCCTGGCCTCCGACCCTCGTTACCGACTGCGCTTAATGGCCCTCCAAAACCTTTTATTGTCGTGTAATGTGAGAGCAGAAACGTTAATATTTACTTCCAGTAATCTCGGGATAAGGAGGGAATGCTTAGCATTTACGAGTGAGAAATTTGTGCAATTATTTATAGTCTGGTTCAATCCGGTTCAATCATCAATCATGAGCGACCTGTCTGATGCGAAACGACACCACAACCTGAAAGATAGTCGCCCATTTTGAAAGAAGTGCCTGTGTACGTACCATTTAGGCAGAAGATCAGCAATACTAGGCAGCAAAAGGACCCAGAGGACTCGTATCTTTGCTTAATTAATAGCTGGTTAGAGTGTTGTCATCAACATTATTGACGACGGATGTGAAATGATTTTCGGAGACATCGCAGTGCTCCGGTAACCACTTTGAGAAACCCTTACTGATTGGATGAGCCTGTTAGCAAAAGCTATTAAAAAAAACCGATTTAGTACATGTCCAGCCTCAAACATGCGACCTGACCTACAGAGAGAAGTGCGTATAACACTACCATGCCACAAACACCTTTATATGTTATAAATATTGATATTATGTTCAATTACGGTATTGCGTTTTTCCAAATGCAAATGTAGTGGTTAGTACAACACGTTGTTTCTTGATTAATCTTCAACTAATTAAGATTGATACAAGCTGCGTTCCGATGCATTATGTATAGATTTATTTACTCAATTCATTTAAGTTAATTTACTTCATTAGCTCTAAGTTAAGAGTTAAAGCGATTTGAATGATTTATTAATTTAACTTACTTTTTAAAGCCAAGCGAAAACCTAGAAAGCTATTTAATATGGGAAAGAAAAAAGGCGATAAATAAATTCACAGCATGCCTCTATTATGTGTCTTCTATGCTTTATATTTTAGGTTTGAAAGTATATTTATGGAATTTAATTTAGAGATAAAAATCATTGTCATTTTAATAACTCGAAGATCGTGAATATGAAACACAATAACACAATTCAACGTGCTTATTATTGTGTTTGATCTCTACAACTCTATTGGCCTGTTAAGCTAAGGAATTGTTGAAGACGATCGGGTATCGCGTTCCAACCATCGCACCGTCGGCGGCAAGGAGCGGCGGCTGTGCTCCTGGCATTCTTGATGTGTATGAGCCGTTGTTCATTAATGGCTACCGCTGTAACCACTCACTATTAGACGGGCCGTACGCCTACAACGGCAATAAAATAACAATATAACTATTTTTAAGTCTAGGTAAGAGAGTGGATTTCACTATAACATCTAGTTCGTAAATTTTACAAGTCTAAAAACGCTAAGTCTAATATCTCTTATGACTTGAACCGAACCCGCTGGAACGCGAGTTATGCCACTTGGCCGCGCCATCTCCGCATCGAGCTAACACTGAGTACATTACGACATTGGCATATCGCCAATAAGATGCCGTTTGCCAATGCTATAATCGCTCGTGTCCTAAGCTGTTATGCCGCGACTGTTTTATGGGTCTTGTTGATAACAAAAATATAGGTTTTAAAACCATGTCCTGACTCTAGTAGCTACGTTATCTGTTTGATTTATTGTCGAAAAATGTGCTAACGACTAATTCATTGTTAAGTGGCTAGGGACACCCTAATGAGAGTACTGCTGCCCATCTTGAGACGCGAGATGAACTTATCTATGGTTGCCTCGGTGTAGTATAGCAACACCCCATCTCTATCCGTCAGTGTTGTTAGTAATTTACGGGAGCATTGGCAACATTCATGGATTCAACTATGGGTCCAAGGTAGGCCAAGAGCTCATCGGCGCACTATTAAACAAAACACGCACATATTGGTTTCTGATGTGCTGCAGAATCAAGCAGGCTAACAGCTGACGTGTTAATAATAATAATAGTTTATTAGTTTTAGGACTAACACATATTCGTTGTTGTATATGTATGTATGTATGTATGTATGTAAGATGTGTCTCTAGGCTCATGATATTCTAAAGACATATGATGTCATGTGAACGCCGCTTTGTATCTCAGGATGAACAACACACAAAACTGTGTCTTTATTAATAACGAATTGTAATAATACGAACCTTGACTCCTCGTTGCTAATCATTACCAGCTCACAAGAACTTGCCATATTTTAACATTTGATTAGCACGAGATTTCACCAAGGACTGTAGCGAAGACGCACACGCGATTCGCTCGACTCTGTGCTAAATAATCTTAATCGTAACTCCTGCTATGTTTGTTTAAATATTTGTATAAATGAGTTTTAGTGACTTTGTTTGTTTGTTACTGTTGTACACAAGCTTATAGTTCAGTTTCAATTACAAGTTGAGAGAAGCTTCAATATCGTTTGGAGCCTCTGGGTCTGCGGAGGGACTTCGGTTCCCTCTGTATTTTGTACCGTATGTTCCATGGGGAGTGCTCTGAGGAATTGTTCGAGATGATACCAGCATCTCGTTTTTACCATCGCACCGCCCGCCACCGGAGTAGAGTTCATCCATACTACCTGGAGCCACTGCGATCATCCACAGTGCGTTTCCAGAGATCTTTTTTGCCACGTACCATCCGGCTATGGAATGAGCTCCCCTCCACGGTGTTTCCCGAGCGCTATGACATGTCCTTCTTCAAACGAGGCTTGTGGAGAGTATTAAGCGGTAGGCAGCGGCTTGGCTCTGCCCCTGGCATTGCTGAAGTCCATGGGCGACGGTAACCACTCACCATCAGGTGGGCCGTATGCCCGTCTGCCTACAAAGGCAATAAAAAAAAAAAAAAAAAAAAAAAAAAAAAAAAAAAAAAAAAAAAAAAAAAAAAAAAAAAAAAAAAAAAAAAAAATGTATAAGCGTATACACGACTGTGTTTGTGGGTTGTCTATTACTTAAGCAGAAAGAGATTGACGTATTTTGTCATGATGTCTCTGTATTTTTTTTTCCTACCTATGCTGATAGCATTGAAAGGCTATTTCACCGAGAGTGTTGCTAACACTAGTCCTAGCAAGAGCCGTGCTTCGCAGAATCTACCACCGGATCGGAAACACGACCCACTGAGAAGATCCGGCGAGAAACTGAGTGGGCTAGTCTTTCTGTAAAAACATTTTATAGGCCGTAAAATGGCACATGCTACGTTTTATCTCTGCACACACGCATTATCTTGTGCAATATAAATCCAATGATCCTACGATGGATTGCTCGATGTCTCTACGTTGCCATAAGCCGCATTAAATTATTTTAACATAAAAAATTAAACTTGCCTAAAAATAATTGAAATCTCCAATCATCACTGGCGAGGGTCTGTTCTGTTCGATCCACGTTCAAACGTAACGAGGGACCGACGGGCCTTTTCTTACCTCGCATGATGTGTTCTAAACTCGATTAATGCCAATTAAAGCCACAAAGGGTTGATGATAATCAAAATTCAATTGCATGTTTTAGTGTTGTGGCTTAGCAGATAACGAGGCCTCGTAACACACTAGACATGTGGTAAATGCATTGAAATCAACGAAAATTTATCCAAATAAATGAACTATCTGTTTAAAAACATAAATGAAGCTTTTAATTTATTTTTGTATGTCTGCCGTAATGAGTAAACTGATTCCAACGGATTCTTCTCGGGCAGATACATTTCTTTAAAAACGTATTTTTTTATTACAAATCTGATAAACGTCTAAAGTATTTTAGTACTATTATTTCTTATTATTTTAGTAAACAAAAATAGCATTGAATTCACTATATAATTTGCACTTGACGCTGACATGATTCAAACTTTCGTCGTAAGCAGCACCAACTCTAAAAAAACGCCACAAATATACCACCCCAACAGTCAATACAAAATTAGCAAAGCAAATAAATGTTAGCAAATAAGTGTAGAGAACGTAGCTGGAGGTCGCTACAATGAGTGGAATGCGAAAAAGTCTATGATGATTTTACAATTTACAAGTTAATTTTCTCCAAAAAGTTCTATCAGTAGGTAAGGGTTTCGCTGGGTCCTTGACGTTATAAAGTTCTAAGTTTGATCATTCAAAGTCAAATTCAGAAATAAATTAACGCAATTCCTTGAAATAGCTATTCAGAAAAACAGTAAATGAGTCTTGGCAATAGCAAGCAAGGAGGTGTCAGTTTGGCTTAATGTCCGAATTTCACGAGGATTAGATCGCAGACGCCGCCGTGACGGAGGTCTGACGCGGACGGAACTGAATCCCCTTCATCTTTACCAGCAGCCTTTTAAAGGACAGAAAATTCACAAGTATATATAATATAATCCTCCAGATGTGAAGTGGTTACTACATCGATAGACACGAGGTCCCTGAGACAGGAAATCAAAGTGTCGTTACAATTGGTCCTACCTTCAGTCCGACCTCACCAGGACCGACCAAGACAAGTTTGGGTCGCTTATCGTCTAAAATGTTTGTGGGGATTTAATTACGAGAAATAATGAGGTATTTAATTTAATTTTTGTTTTTCAAAATAATTAAGAGCTCTTGACGAGGCGAAGCAGCAAATAAAAAATAATTACGTTGTTCAGGAAATAATTTTGCACCTCGCTTTCAGTAGGTTTCGTAGTTCGAATCTTTGTTAAAGGGATTTGATATTCGTGGATTGAGTTTTCGTAATATATGAGTGACGTCCGACATCCACAACGCTGAGGGATATCTTTGTTAAAGGTCGATAAATCTAGAATATTTCTGTATCTTCGTCTACATAAAACGTATTTTAAGTAAGAGCGAGAATCGCATAAGACTCAGACGGTGGTATTGTCGGCGTCCATGATGCAAAAAAGACAGGCTTTTGGTGTGACAGGGACCAGTAAATTTCCAGTATTCAGATGCGTTGTATGAAAGAGAAATCATTTGGAGTTGTAGAATCTTAATCAACGTCAGAGCCCCGACATCCGACCTCAGGCCACTACAAAAACTCCCTGGTCATCCGTTTCCAGTAGCAGCAGCCTATATTGCCTGACTCCCAACCCCTTCTTACAGTATCCAGTATTAGTGGGGGGCCTGTTTCACTTGCGGTGACTTGCCTTGACTTGGGCATCATGATTTGCGAAGAACTTAGCAATCACTCTAGGCTTGCTGCACAGGAAGACAACACACGTCACCACCGAAGTAATAAACACACGTTAAATTATTTATCTCATTCAAAAGATCTCCACACAACAGAGTATAATATTTACATTGTTCGTGTGATTATAATGAACTCGGAATGAATCGATCTCAAATTATATTTTGTAAATTATAATTCATACAATACATTGTTTCGTTTGTCATTATCAACTGCACGTCCGTGTTTTAATTGCGTTAGCGAATTACTAAAACAATTACAACAATTGAGAGATAAAGATTGTTGAATGTAAATTCAGAAAAGTGCGTTACCTCCACCGGTCTTCCTGTTCCTAATGAATTTAATTTTACGATTTGTTCACCTGAGTGGTATTTTTTTATGTACATATTTACCAATAAGTGCGAAGACGCAATGTACTGAATTCTTTGAACGCAATAATCCTTTTCTATACTAATATTATAAAGAGGAAAGATTTGTTTGATTGTTTGTTTCGAATAGGCTCCGAAACTACTGGACCGATTTGAAAAATTCTTTTTCCATTAGAAGCCGACATTGTCCCTGATGAAAAAAGGCTACTTTTAAAAAAAAAATTTTTTTTATTTTTTATTTCATGTGTGTTTTAATGTTTCCGAAGCGAAGCGAGGGCGGGTCGCTAGTGCATCATAATTAAGCTTGGCAAATATAATTTTTTTTTTTTTTGATCAGGAGGAAAACGCCGGACTTCCGCCCTCCCCTGGGGATGTAAGGCGGGGCATGTCGGAGTCGAACTGACTAAAACCTCCTGTCGCTCAACAACCCGCGGCCGAACCTCGCATGAGACAGAACCCATGAAAAGGCAAAGGGGGGAAAGTGAAGCGTTTAGTGCGGAGCACATCTCTCCCATCACCCTCCCCCTCAGGACGCCGGACCAGTGGTCGTCGGCGCCACGACCACCAGCCCTCTCGGTCGGCAGGCTATCCGGAGCCCGCCTAGATGGCGCCGGTTAGAATGGTCTATCCTACGGAATACCCCGCTGGGTCAGAACCAGCGTGGGTCGAGGATAGCCGGCCTTCCATCACCCGGATGCTCTTGCGTAAAACGCGTGCAGAGCAGCTTGCACGTCGTCTTCTTAGGCCCCCTTCGCCGGTCCCCAGTCCGACATATGAAGGGGACCCGAAACACTTAGAGGGCCAGGGCTTGGGCGAGATCCGCCTCCCTGGCCCCCGCTTGACGGCGGCGGGCTTGCGTGTCTCTCACGCGCCCCGCCGCCTTCTTCTGCGAGATGGCGCAGAAGTCGAGCATCGCCTTCCACGACTCGTCGTCGCCGAGCATCGATGCCACAACACTCGGCAACGACAAGTCGTTTCCTATTTTTGCGACGAGGACACGGCGCCACCCCTCCCATGCGGGGCAGGCGACGAGCGTGTGCTCCGCCGTGTCCAAGTCACAACCACAATGGTAACACTCTGCCGTCGACTCGGCTCCGATCCGGTGCAGGGACTCACCGAAGCAACCATGCCCAGTGAGCACCTGCGTGAGCCGGAAAGTGAGGCGTCCTCTGTCACGATTCACCCAATTCACAAGAACCGGGCGAATCGCCTCGACGGTCCTACGACTAGCCGAAGGATCGGCCAGCCGTCTGGACCATGACTCCAGCTGGCAAATATAATAGGATGGGGAAAAAGTTTCTTCGCATTTTAAAAAAAAAATCAGAACATTTTTAATATAGTTTATTTACATTTAACTAAAGTGTGTAGATACCATTTTGTTCGATAACTTTTTTTCATCTTGTAGGTAGAGACATGATCCCATTGCTATAGAAATTTTGGGACTTTTACGAAAAATTAATAAAAATCACACATTTTCCTAATTTGAATTTGGAATTATCTTCTGTAAGATTTAAACTTTTAATGATACCAAAATCAGCCAGATACAAATAGTATAGCCAAAGAGATTTTATTACATACTATAATACGAAAAGATTTTTTCCCCAACCTATTATTATGTACTATTGAATACAATATAATATAACGATGATATAGATCACGTTCTAGCGACCACTGTAAGATGAGCCGCGAACACTTTGGGTGTGTTGAGCGCGTTGTTTAGTTTTATTATTCTATTAACTGTTTTAATTTCGAATTGACCACTATTCAGGCTGACGTGGGTCCTGGTGGCAATGCATACTTTAAGCTGTTCATGTTGTATTGTATTAAATTTCAAAGCTAAAAAAATAAAGCTGTAACAGTATTGTAATCAAGTCAGCTTTCACTTCGGTCATGTCTCAAGCTTCTTCCCGTGAGTAATCTTTGATGGCTTTCATACTCCTTATGAAGAAACGCGGGTTTTGTTCACACAAATATAATCCCTTCCGCCCGTTAAATTAACAATACAGTTTGTTATAGATATAACAATAGAGATAACAATAGAGTTTGTCTACCAATCTTGGCATCACAATCTACCAAACAAACATAATCTGTAACTTCAACTGTCTGTCTGGTAACAGATATTGTTGTTGTTTGTTATCTTAAAAGGTCACCGAGCGCGTGACCAATGCTCATAGACATCGGCAATGCAAACGCAATATACGGCAGGTACAAAGTGAAGGAAGAGAACCAAATTTTTTTATTTTATTATATGAGCTCTCGGCCCACCAGGTGTTAAGTAGTTACCGGAGCCCATAAACATCTATAACGTAAATATCGCCACCCACCTTGAGATAAGAGTTCTGAGGTCTCAGTATAGTTACCACGGCTGCCCCACCCTTCAAACCGAAACGCATTACTGCTTCACGGCAGAAATAGGCAGGGTGGTGGTACCTACCTACCCGTGCGGACTCACAAGAGGTCCTACCTTCAGTAAATGGTCCGAAATAAGTAATTCTCACGTGAACTTGACAAATCTCATTGCTGTCATATGTCTATACACAGACCACGTCTTACAACTTACAAGCGAACATAACGAGATTGTATACAATTTAAATCAGAGCTCCACTTGTAGTCAAATCTGGTAGTTCGACTTCGGAACTACAAGTTCTAGTTCCTCGTTCAGCTATTGAACGGCATTCTGATCAAACAGTCTACTAACTAAATAACTTAGTTCAACAAGGCTCCGTCTAAGCCAACTGCACTTGTCGCCTCCGTAGCGAGAGGCGACGTGATAATTAGTCTAGGGCCGCGAGACTGGGAAACATCTTCGTCACATTCGACTCGAAGAGTGGTTGTAACGACGTCATTTGTAACACATAACGATGTATGACAGTGATACACGGCGCCAGGGCGCAGTGCGAAGCGGCGCGGGTCGTTGCATGCGTCTTGTCCGGTTTCCGTTGTGGAATAGACTACAGTTTAAATTAAAATGGTGGGAGTGTCGTGTAATATCGTGTAATAAAAATGAAATCCGCAAAATCATAGTTTGCGTAGTTCCATGTGGTAGGACCTCTTGTGAGTCCGCGCGGGTAGCTACCACGGCCCTGCCTATTTCTGCCGTGAAGCAGTAATACGTTTCGGCTTGAGGGTGGGGCAGCCCTTCTAACTATACTTGAGACATTATAACTGATATCTCAAGGTGGGTGGCGCGTTTACGTTGTAGATGTCTATAGGCTCCAGTAACCACTTAACACCAGGTGGGCTGTGAGCTCGTCCACCCATCTAAGCAATAAATAAAATAAAAAAAGAGTGTCGCTAAACTATAGCTATAGGAGTTTTTGAACTCAGGCAATGACACCGTTTTGTTGACATCTCTAGTCGGTGAGCCTCTCCGCCTGTCGACTGCTACAAACACGAGTTCAGGGCTACCTCATTTTAATTACGATATCTTCCAACCTTGAATTAAAGCATCGTGCGATGTAACGATCGCCGATCGTCAATTATAAACCGATCACAAGAGGCTCGAGCCCCGATGCGAACGAAACTACCAACTTCCTGCACTGAACTATTGTTCTGACGACACTTCCGGTCCCCGCGCACCAGCTCGCGTGTAATGTCAAGGTCGCGTTGTGCAATTAACTACAATATACCTACAATACATGTATTATAAACTGTTGAAGCAAGCTGCCGCCGCCCCCTGTGACTAAGGCTCCCCGCGCACTAGGCATCCTGGCTGCGCAGCCAGACGAATATATGACATTGTATGAGCGCTCTAGGCTGCCTAATGCGCAGAGAGTCTTACTGAGCGTCGCTTAGCGAAGGACGTCATCCTGGGCTCGTCCGTCAGCGCTGTAACTCTTAGTCTCCAGTGTGCTTAGTGCGAGTTTTTAACACTCTCGATAGCGTAAAAGTTAACTCAAATTTGTATGCATTTGGAACAGCGCCCCTAGCGGCAAACGTAGGCAAACGTTTACGCTATCGAGAACGTTAAAAAACTCGCACTAAGAACACAGAGCACGAAGTACAAGTACAATATTGAATTTCGCGTTTAATTCCTAATGTAGCACAACTAGTAATAAATGGGAATACTCGTGTTGGGCAATAAAGATCACAGCCCTGTTGGGGCATAAATCGTACTGAGCCTTGTGGTAGGGACTCGCTAGGGATGGCCACAACTCGCTTTCTGTATGAAACAGCAGACAACGATGTATTACTATGGTAGATGGGAATAACAGTACACAGACACCCACTACTACATTACATCCTCGTCGAACTAGGATGCAGGATGTTCCGCGGCAGCAGCGTCTACGTCAGCGTCCTAGTCTAGTCGTCTCTGAGTTTGGAATGTTTTCTACCATTCCTGAAACAGATGGACTGATTTTGAGGGGATACTGGCAGGTAGAAGAGTAAGAGTACAGGAATAAGCAAACTATGAGAGCCTTATAAAATGTAGTATTTGTTATTAAAAATGAAATCGAATCCAATCCACATTAGAGAGCCGAATCTAGGGCTTCTGCGGCACAAACTCCACTTAGTACAGGGACCGCTGAGAAATTGTATTTGTAGTATGTTCTAAATAAATGTTCTTAATCTGAACGTCACAACATTGCTGGTTGCTGTATACACATTGGAACACCTACACACAGGCTTATTTAAATGACGGAACTATTTAATGACTGTGCCGACTCGGGCAGGTACGAACGTAGCAGTGAAGCGAATAATGAAACTTGCAACGCTAGCGGCGACCCTGCGCGGAGACCACGGGGCCACCGGTTTACGACCGACGCACGGATATTGGCAGAAATTTCTTTGTCATAACACGACAACACTACTTTTATTGCTCGCTCGCGTTTTATGGTCGATTTGTTGATATTTTGTGAGCTATTTCCTCTTTGTACACTCGTGATAGGTCAAATAATAAATTACGGTAGGTTTTTTAGGTATGGCAGCCCGATCGCAACATATCAAATTTGACGTTATTGTGTACCTTTTCGAGAGTTTGTAAGAAGTTATTCTCGTGTAATTTTTGAGATTTTCTATCGCTTTTCTCGTGGTGTATTTCAGTCGTGATCGCATCTTGATATCTGTTAGCCCACTGAGTTTCTCGCCAGATCTTCTCAGTGGGTCGCGATTCGCAATTCCAATTCCAAGATTCTGCGAAGGGCTAGTGTTAGCAAATCCTCTCAGGTTGAGTCCGTGGGCTCACCAACCCGTCCACGCGTATTTGGTATAGCCTCTTAGGCTTCCAGCGATTAAATAAGAAAAAAAACAAAATAATATCTGTGGATTCCAATAGATCATAAGGTCTAATCTCATTTGAAATAAAAATATGAAATTTTTTCTTACACATGACTAAAATTAATTTAATAACAAATGAGATACTAATTCAGATTACAAATATTTATTCTACTAAGACATTAGATCTGCATAACAATGTGATGGATTGTTCTCAAATAGGCCAAGAGGATATTCAATTTTAAACGATCTCGGATTTTGATATCCTTGAAGATTGCGTGTGTATTGAAGATACGACAAGAGAGGGCTCAAAGAGGTCATCGCACAACGTTAGCTAACAGGCGAGACCACGTAACGTTAAGCTTCCACTGGAATTCAAAATGTAGAACATCTGTCGTACCAGGCCCAAGAACACCCATGTACACCGCCATACACCAAGCGAGCTCGTCTGCTCGATTAAAGATATTTGACAAGAGTGGATGAACAGAGAAATCACTAAGGTCCTACACCTCGAGTAGGCAGTAACGGCGATCCTGCGATTTCATTGTGGTTCCTACTACAGGCGGCAGGGTAGATGAGAAGACGATGGGAACCATCTGTGCCATCGTTCAAAATATTGTGCTACTGCTGCTCAAGATCAAGGGAAAAGTATAAAGTTAGGGGGATGAATATGCTTGATGATATAACTATGCTCACCGTTGTTCAGAGTTAAATCACATTCATATGATTATTTAGTGGAACAACTCACGTTCAGAGCAATTTTAAACTTTTATCTTTAAAAAAAGACTAAAGTCTATCCTTCTCTGTCGAGCAGCCGGCTAGAAAATACTGACCAATGTAATACACCCAATTATTAGGTACTTTTATTGTTTACTTCGACCCTCAGCCGCGAACATTGATATTGGGTTTAAATATCAAATATCCACCACCCCGCATCACTCGCGGCCGCTACGTAGGACAAGGTCCGCGTGTGAAAGTAAATACCTTTATCCCATCTCGATCTGTCAGCCGCCTAATGGCGTGCCGCGGTCCACGAGCCGTGCAACCAAACCGGCCCGGCCACAGACGGAAATTGGGAAACACTGTAGTTTCTGTTTCAGGAAATTGGACGGACAATTGAGTTCAGAACAGTTGTAACTTTGTATTTACTAGATAAAACGATATAACGCAGCACATAATTCAACCGAACTCAATTTGTAGATTAATCTACATTACTCGAGAAACTGTTTACAGTGTCATGGTGGTAGTGCTTTCAAGCTCTGAGCTACATTCTGTATTGCGATATTCTTCTAGGACAGACATATGAGACATATCCCATTTTATACGAATCTTACAAGAGTATCTTTATAACACTGTCTTACCATTGCCGATATGTAAGAAAGGCTGCCTCGAAAGAGCAGCGAACAACTGAATTCCTCATACACGATACGTGTCGATCGATCCGCCACACCTCCAACAATTATATAAAGCAGAAGTGATCGAAAACAATTAGATGGAAGTAAAATCACGGTTAATAAAACGCACGCGTGCTCCGTGCAGTCGGTCTGTGACGCAACGCCGGGCCCACGCAACAACGATGTTCGCTCGCAGGCACTACAAGTCACAAGCGACAGAACCAAACAATTCATACAACATAATAATAATATGAATAGTACATAAACACGTAATTAAAAACATAAAGTGCATTAACCGATTTTCGGAATATGGAAGAAGCATTTGTTAAATGAATATCGTTGAATTATTAGTGTAAAATTATATCTGTAACGTTTTTTTTTTTAAATTTAATTACATGTTTTCGGGTAAAATATTATGTGTATTAAGGGTTTTTTGGGCAACCGATATCACTGGTGTAACATGGGGTCTAGCGTTCAGTTCACTCTATTGCATCTAGTGCAGTAAAAGCTCTTTATTTTTGGGGGCATAAGTTCCGCAATTATGCCGCGAACACATAGGATACAAATAAAACAAATAAAAAAACAATACAAAGGTTAGATACGTACATTTTGAAATCTCTTATCAAAGTGTATGTACCGATGTACTAATTAGATCTGCACATGAAGAAATATTTCGCTGTGAACATAGGAATTGAGTCGCATTTTCTTAATCGACGAATAGTTAAAACCCAAATGAACGTAGCGCGAATAAGGAGTTTTTACTGTATTACAAACCAAACCTTAAATTGCGATAATCGGTTAAGTGTACACCAGGTACTGTCGCGTCCAACACTTACTGCTCCAGCCACTCGCTCGTGTCGCTTGCAGCGCTAGGTTGTTCGAAATATTCATACTCATATCATACGGCCGTCTGGTGTAGTGGTAAGTGACATGGTCACTACACAAGGGGGTCGCGGGTTCGAATCCCGCCAAGGGAAGGTATTTGTATGATAAATATAAATGTCTTTTCCAGGGTTATGGATGTATCTTAAATATATGTATGTGTATAATAAAAATCTTACATTTATTTCCGTTATCTGGCACATGCAACACAAGTTCTTTACGAACTTATCACGGGACCAGTCAACGTGGTGTGATTGTTAGTAAATATTTATTTATTTATTATTATTATTATATTAAATATTATTATTAAATCGCTGTCTCGCCTAACTTAAATAACTTTCGATTACAAGTCTGAAGAAAGTGTACCATTCGGGCGGCGCGGCGCGTCCCGCACGTGTTGTCGGATTCCATATTCAATAGCAGACACGCTTCATGCATTCGCAAAATGTATATTTATTCAGACGCGGTCAGGGTACAAGCGTATTGACATCATTGATATTCTTTACGAATTTTTTTTGTGCATTGTGTTATAGTTTATATAAAATACCTATTATTTAAAAACTTATTAGTTTCGGACGATCATTCGTCCGATTCTATATCTTAAATTAAAAGTTGCAAACCGCATCCACGTCGTGGCGTCCATGGACTTCTGTAATCGTGAGCATCGCATGCCGCAAGCCGTAACACTACCTACCAATTAAAAGATAAGTAATATAATCTTGATGATGATGATACTGTCAACGCATTGCGCGACAAATCAATAACGCTCATTAACATCGCCAAAAACAGCCAGATAGCCATCTGAAGCCGCCAAATCAATGTATCCAGTATCATAATGTATAATATCACAAGCATCTAACTAATCAGAAAAGTCAGATGCCTATTTTAAAGTCTACACAATGATTTGTAAGCGTTTAAACGTTGAAAAATACCTAAACCACACAAATTGTCAAATCATTATTTCAAATTACTGGTCCCCCACAAACCGCCAAAAGTTACAAAGAATAGCCTCCTTTACTGAGCAATTTATTTTTAAAACGTTACAACTTGGAAACATGCGATGTCAGCTAGCCGTATTAAATTAGCGAGCATCGGTCTTATTGACGGCGAACCGGGGTAGGTACTTAGTCGGTCGGCGGTCAATAGGTAGTCGGTCTATCAATGACAAAACATTGCATTGGTTTTTATTTGTTTAAGGGTTAACGAAACAGGGAAGATCTTCCATCGAATGGGTAAAAGTTCTCGGCAGACCGACTGTCCGAATGTTGTTGTTCGGAACTTGTACATACGCAAGCTTATCTTGAAATTGTCGTTAGCGGGATTCAGGCATCTGTCAAATATCTCGTGTTCCATAGCGGTCATAACCGCTACGGCCATAGTTACTTAATTTGCTTACATCTATTGTATTTTAGTCTAAGGTCTCCGATAATGATTGCATCTTCTATACTAATATTATAAAGAGGAAAGATTTGTTTGTTTGTTTGTATTGAATAAGCTCCGAAACTACTGAACCGATTTGAAAAATTCTTTCACAGTTTGGAAGCTACACTATTCCCAAGTGAAATAGGCTATAATCTTTTTTGAAAAAAATTAGGGATCCTTACTAAAACTCTAAAAATGTAACTCAAGGTGTAAAAAAATTACCTAAAATATTCTTTACATCGCGTGCGCTGGGAAAGCTATTCATGATAAATAAAATAATGTACTACGACTTTGTAGAACACATTATTATTCACAAAAAGTGTCACCACAGCATATGTCTCTCAATTATAGCTATATCGCAATAAGTGTTCTTTTATTTTTAAAAATAAAACAACGTCAAATATCGTTGAAATTTTTGTTAAAGACCCGAGCGGACCCGGAGCGGGCCGCTTGTAAGTTATAAAATCATTAAATACAAAATAAGTGTGATCTCAGTGTGAGGCACCTTGAGTCGTATTACATAACAAAGGGTAAAATGGAGCAGAAACTTCGCGAGCAGCCCGCCTCAGCGCCGTAAATATAACGAAATTATTCGACTGTTGATAAACAAATTAACAACGATTTGCTGAGAGCGCTCGTGATCTGGATGCCGGTTTCGGGGCCCACAATGTCTTTCGATTTAGTTAATTGGTGCATAAAATTTATTTGTAAGGCTTAATGTACTAGCGATCGTAATGTAACGTTTTGTTTCTGGTCGGTGAGTGACAAGTGCACATGTACTACCAGGCAACGAATTGCTAACTGCTGTTTGGTTTTAGTCAATGACACGTACGACAGATCTGTGTAAAGACGGGCGCACACTGTACGTCGATCCGTCTGTATTTTTTTTTATTCCTTAGATGGGTGAACAGCTCATCTGGTGTTAAGTAGTTACTAGAGCCCATAGACATCTACAACGTAAATGCGCCACCAACCAAGTTCTAAGGTCTCAAGTATAGTTACAACGACTGCCCCACCCTTCAAACTGAAACGCATTACTGCTTCACGGCAGAAATAATGTACTACTAGGCAATGAACTGCTAACTGCTGTTTTAAGTTAGTCAATGGTATGTACGACAGGTCTGTATAAAGACCGGTGCACACTGTACGTCGGTCCGTCTGTATCCCGCCACGCGTCTTAAGACACACATACATTTGTTAGTACACACTGCAGACTCCCGCAAACTTATCATTTGTCATCGTTTGACGTTAGTATTTGACTGACTCGATGGTGCAGTTGTTAGTGCCCCTGACTGTTGCGCCGAGAGTCGTGGGTTCGATTCGTATGATGAACAAGTTCGTTTGCTCTTTGTCTGGGTGTTTATTAGCTGTATATGTATATATTTAAACGTATATAAGTATGTATTGCAGTCTCTGGTACTCGTGACGCAGGGAATCCTAATTTGGGGTCAGATAACCGTGAGTGATTTGTTTCCAAGTTATTAAGTTATTTTGTTGATTTAGTATTAAATAAGTAGATAAACTGATAGTATGCTGAAAGTAGAATTTGAGCTCGAGCTACGCTGCGTTCGGCTGTGTGGGAAAACTTATAAAATTTGAACATGATATTCTAAATACCCTCGTGTACTCGCCGCTTTATCCAGCTGCATCGCCTTACCTAAAACAAACAAAAATACTATCACTGTCTTAATAAATACAACTGAGAAGAAAGACAGAAGAGTTTCAGCATTGTAAGTTAATAGGAATATCCCAAAACGGTCGCTTTTATGTTTTGCTTGTTTGTTGGTTCGGCCAAACATTACGCCATAACTGTCGGACCAAATTGGAAGAACATTTTTGTGTTTGAGTCCGACTGTTGTGCGAGCTCAAAGCTACTGGGGGCAATGCCGCCAACCAATGCTCACAATACGCCTCACCAACTATAATTATGGAGTTCATTACTCCTTCATCGTGGAAGCCGATCGTTAATGCGCCTTAGATATCCTCACATTTACATAAAAATTGCTACCTGATTTGAACATGCTAAATTGATTTTATTACCCAGTAAATAAAATGGTAATGGCGTATAATAAACTTGAAATAAAACGGTTCAATTGCTTTAATCACGTCTACCAGACACGATGTTTCAGATATATATATAAGGTGTAGGAATATGCACAAACATATACCTACACACAAAGTATCTTTGAACCGAACATCTTGTTTAAATGTCATATAATCCGGTAATTATTCTCACGGTGGATCCCGTGATTAACAGGTCAACGTACCCCAATGTTATTGGATCAATATCGCCAAACCGGTAGGGCAAGTCTTGTGCAATGTTTGTCAAACGTTGGCCGCGCCACTTACCACATCGATATGGCCAATGTCATTCGTGAATTTTAATTGTTGGTTTAAAAATGTGGACATCGCTCGGACGATTTGTCAAGCATCGTTTTAAAACGATTAAATAGCGTTGTAAAGTATTGCTTCACTGTCCACACTTGACAAACGCTGGTAATATATCCATTTTGATTTTTAAAAACGTCAATAAAAAAAACGAAATATTTCATTGTGTAATTATATGTAACCATGTACACACGCAAGATACAGTAACGTAACTTAAGGATTTCGTTTTTCTGAAATTCTATGTACCCGACTACATCCCGCTGTGAGTATTGCAAAATGTTGAAAAATCGGCTACGCGGTGTCTAGTCGTCTAAAATAGCGCCTCCCCTATATAATATATTCAAATGCGAATAATTCTGTACAGATCTCGAGCATATTGTATAATAATAATATGTAGTTAAAAATTAAAACGTTTAACTAGTAAACAGAACTGACAATTAATTTCATCTATACTAATATATAAATCTACAGTGGTTTTTACGGATGTTCCGTTATAACTACTGAACCGTGCATCCGATTGACTAGAAACTTGGTATCCATGTAGAAAATACATATACTTAATGGATAGGCTAATATTTATATGAGTGTTGGACTGCCTAATAATAATGACAATAAATAATAATGTTAATTTTAAATGCCAAGCGAAGCGGGCGAGTACGGCTAGTAATTTTATAATCCTGTTGATACTGATCAGGACGTTAGTGCGAAGTTATGAAATGATTGACATTATGGTAGGCAGCGGCTTGGCTCTGCCCCTGGCATTGCTGACGTCCATGAGCGACGGTAACCACTTACCATCAGGTGGGCCGTATGCTCGTCTGCCTACAAAGGCAATAAAAAAAATTTTTAAAAAATCTCTGTGTCATCGGAACATCATGTGTGTGCAAATTAATGCGAGTTAATAAAAGTGTAAGTTAATCGGACGTCGGTGAAAATGACGTTCAAAGATTTCCTTACAATATGGTACCCAAGGTCATGAAGACGACCGCGAGGACTGGTGTCGCCGTGCCATCTGTGTGCTTAGCGCGAGTTTTTTAACGTTCTCGATAGCGTAAAAGTTAGCTCATATTTGTATGTGGATCGTTTACGTACCTTTGCCGCTAGGGGCGCTGTTCCAACTTCATACAAAGTTGGATTAACTTTTACGCTATCGAGAACGTTAAAAAACTCGCGCTAAGCACACTGTTCCCGTTGCAGTCGTGAGCATAAATTGACCGATTTTCAGAAAAACCGTTAACATGAAAAAGGTACAATTTTATTCATAAACTGGCGAAGATAAAGCATGTCGTAGAAGTCGGTAGAACACAGAGCAGGTATCTTAACAATAAATAAAAATGAGAGAACTTGTGAAACGTGCGCTATCTCTTCAATTCTGTGACATGTTCATTTTACAGCGTCATCACGTAACGAGAATAACTGTCAATAAGGACGAAGGATACACGCGCACGTGTGTGGGTGTGTGTAAACACGGCCCAAGTCTAAAAAAGAGCTATGCGATGCGGTAAAAGAAATTGTGCACTGACAAATAATAGTAATATGATTATGTTATATTGTGATTATTTAGCTGATTGCTCAAACATCAACGGACGGAGGGGAAAATTCAATTGGCGAAAACATCCGAATGCTTTAATATTGTAATACTAGCTGACCCGGCAGACTTCATAGTGCCTCAATCGATAAATAAAAGACCTAAACTTTTGTATAAAATAAACTTAAAACAAACAAAAGGAATCCGTCCGACGGGGGACACATCAAAGGAAAAACGAAATTGTTATTTTTACTTAATTTCGAGCATTTTCATATTTATATCTACCTTTAGAACCTTCTCTGGACTTCCACAAATAATTCAAGACCAAAATTAGCCAAATCGGTCCAGCCGTTCTCGAATTGTAGCGAGACTAACGAACAGCAATTCATTTTTATATATATAGATAGATAGATTAGGAGATCAATGCAAAATATATACAACACTCAAATGACATCACAAAGAAAATAAACTCGAGGACTGTTTAAAAAAAGGAAGAGGTTCTCAATTCGACACTTTTTTTAGTGCGTCAGAGTTTTTTTCTGTGTAACATATTTCAAACTTTCTTTTTTTATTTGAAAGCTGGTGCTTCACTATCGTCCCATCTAACAAAATCTGACGAGTAGTTACTGAGTTATCCTTAATAATTTTCTTCGACTACATTGATAATATTCTTATTTTAGTTTTGGGTCGTTGAATTCAATATCCTTTCGTGTTCAAATTATATTATAACAATCTGTAACGCACTAAAATGAAAATATTGCTCTTTATCAAATCAATTTCATACATGTATTTACGCCAAAATCACCCTTATCATAACGGTACAAGTAACGTAATCCGTTATCACGATTTCCACCTTTCTTTTCAGACTCTGAACATTCTAGATTTAGTCGAGTACGAACCTTGATCTCTTAAAATAGAATTGTGTTCTATTGACCTTATGCTTGGCGGTCGGTGAGAGGGGTTCCGGGTGCCAATCCAGGTTAGTAATATCGCATTTTTATTTTAACTTTGAATTTAATACTAGTTAATATTTTTCAATACCGGCGTATACATATCTGATAGTGAAGACATGATAATTTGCTGAATGGTAAATTGTACTCTAATTAAATTTCCCACAGCACACCTTCATGAATTGTTAGGAGCCTCTCTTACTAAAAAGAAGAAGAGAAGGTCCTTGTTCACCCTTGCTTGGGCACGGTACAACTACTACACGAGCCTCACTACACGGACATGGACATTAAAGAGAAAAAATATCTTTCCATGTCTCTAGGAGGCGACATTCCCGCTGTAATGTCTATGATTCGATAGCCAATTGACACGAAATGGACGGTGAATTCATTCGATCCTCTATAACAAAAAAAGTGAATCACGAAATGTGGGATATAAGATGTAAATACGCGTTCGAGTGGATAATGAAGAAGAATTAGTGACGGAGCGGTCTGGGTCTCGTATTGCCGGTCTCATGAGACAATATGACGTTAGACTAATTTCACTTAAGACTCAGCTTCTCCAACATTATCTACATAAATATGAAATGTAAAGGGAAACAATTTGAGCAATACGTTACGCATTAAGGAGTCGGCCGAGCGAGTTCCGAACCACAAACATTAACCGCAGAATGAGAAACCCAACTGTATTTTACCGTTTTAACATTCAAGGTCTGTGTGCAAACCTTCCCGATCTACGTCACCTATAATTATATATGTATATATTTTATGGTTGCTTTAAGTTGGTTGCTTAGTTTAAGTTCCCTGCCCTTTTATGATGCAAAAGATGGTTACTAGGTCCCATATATGGTAGCAAGGCAGACGGGACACGTCTTCCCTGATATTATCCGTTCTCGAAGGTAACAGATGACTACAACATAAAGACCACTTGGAATGAAGAGTTTACAAATCGGAATCGATGATTACGTCACAGACGTAAAAGATGCAGACAAAAAACCATCGCCTACAACAAGGCGGCCTACCACCAGTAAAATGAAATAAGCTGCTAAGAGATGTACAACAAGATTTAAAAAAACCCCAGTCAAAGAAAACGATCTCCGAGTCCAAAAGATAACCATTTAATGAATGATTTATTACACTGTGGAGTATTTAACATTATTTTTTAATGGGTTCTTTCTTTCCAAGATTTTTAGTTTCCTGTAATTTGAATTTGATTGGCAGACTTGATGCCTTAGTCCTTCTTTATCAGTCAAGAAAGGGATGAAAAGAAAATAATGGGAGGTGCGTTATGTAATAAAATTTAACGCTCACAAATAATAGATCTTATGAAGTTGCCTCTGAAGTTGCTCTTTTACAGTACTGGCCATTGGGAAGGTAATTTAAGTCTGGCTGGCAATAAATCCTAAAAGCAAATTCATTTTATTTAAAAAAAATGGAATTCGGTTTTAAAATTCAGACATTTGTTTATTGATTAGTGTTTCGTTTTCATCCAGTTGTATATTTTTCACCAATATACAAGTAATTAGAGAACTCGCATTTCCTGTGCGGTAGCAATGCCGCACAAACGGTTCACAGCATTAACGACTAGTGCGGAGTGTACACTACAGACCAACGCTCGTTATTGGGTTGAACGATTTAGATATGGAAATTTTCATCTAGAAAATGAATTCGGTGGTCGTCTGAAAAATAAAGTCAAGAAACACCAATGAATTAAAGATGATAGTGGAAGCTGACGATAGTTAATCTACCGGTGAGCTACAAGCAGCTTCCAACGTTAACATCAAAACAATATTGGCAAGGTAAAAAAAACTTGATAAGTGTGTGCCGACGAACGCGTTAATGTGTATACTTTGCGTCATTTAAGACAGAGACAGAGAAGCGAAGCGGTTTAAAACCGCATTATCACTTCCAAGGAAGAATAGATTATTTTTCATAATCGTAAGCAGTCATCATGGTGGTTAGACTGATTTATCACCTAGCCCAAAACGAAAACTTACCCTTATAAAAGTCATGGTCATTGTTTGGTGTTGGTGGTCTAGTGCCGGTATAATTCGTCACAGGCTCTTACCAAATGGCACTAGCATTACTGCGGATGTGTACTGTGAGGAACTGAACAGAATCATGGCGAAGCTCGCGAATTTCCAGTCAGCCTGGTATAATCATACCGCTGGACGTCATATGGCACAACAGACAGTCTAAGTTAATAGAACTAGGGTTGGAAGTTTTGTGTCATCCACCGGACGCACCAGACCTTGCTTCAACAGACTTTTACTTTTTTGGGCAACTTCTGTGCAGGGAAAAAATCAATACTCGAGAGGCAGTACAAAATGCATTTTTAGAGTTTGTCGGCTTCCGTACACCTGGCTTCTTCAAGAAGGGCATTGAAAAATTACTATTGCCCTGACAAAGATTATTTTTAATTTTTAATATATATAAAAATGAATTGCTGTTCGTTAGTCTCGCTAAAACTCGAGAACGGCTAGACCGATTTGGCTAATTTTGGTCTTGAATTATTTGTGAGTCCAGAGAAGGTTCAAAAGGTAAATAAATATGAAAATGCTCAGAATCAAATAAAAATAACAATTTTGTTTTTCCTTTGATGTGTCCTCCGTCGGACGGACTCCTTATGTTTGTTTTAACTTTATTTTATACAAAAGTTTAGGTCTTTTATTTATCGATTGAGGCACTACGAAGTTTGCCGGGTCAGCTAGTTTTTAATAAATGTATCTTTTTTATTTGATTGGTTTTGTTAATTTTAAATATGTGTTCAATGATACTATGTACACATATGGACTTGTTGTTGTCTGAAATAAAATAAATCATTCATTCAAAGAGGCATCGACATGGGCGCATAAATTTGATTGACAAATTTTTTTTTGTAATGACTAGCTTTCTGTATAGTAAACGGCAATTTCTTAAGTCAAGACCTAATATTATTATAATGGCACCTCCTACCCACATGGCCCAAGTCCACGCGCGACTGGAACCACTGACCCTCACATCCGGTAACATTTCGGAACACTGGTCGTTTGGGTCCAACAGGTTTGAAGTAGATAAAGTATTCACTGTTTTCGCTGATGATAAAAATAATTCGTGACCTTTAAATATCTTGAGTTTACTTATTAAATTCGCAAGAAAACGAGTTTTGTAAAATACTAAATGTTGTGTAATTTCTGTTTTGTTTACACTTGTGCATGAGCAACCGGATGGATGCAACGGCGTCAGTGTCATTGGCAATGTCAGCGGACTCTTAAAACAGGTCGTCTACTCATTACGATGCTTAAAAGAAGAAAAACATATGGTTACGCGTTAGGGTTCAGAATATATAAAACTCTTTATCGAAATATGTACTTTTTAAAACTATTCATTACGACGCTTAAGGTAGACTTTAATATCGCAATTACCGCTTGCTTTGCTTCAGCTGATCCGTTCGTTGTCTCGCTTCGAGTAGAACTGATTACTAAATAAATGCCTTCATTTTTGTTTTTTTTGTTGAAAGAATGGATTACTGGTGACCCGGAGGCCTTTCCAGTTTCACTAGAACAGATGGGCGAGCAGAGGCTTAGCCAGGATGGATGGGATTTGCTAACCGCTTTTCGAGCGCCTCTACCACGCTTTTATAGTCGACGATTCGATATCCGTTTTGGCCACTTCAAAACCGATGACGTTACTCGTTCCGCTGTAACACATCTCGAATGCTCCCGATAGTACTAGTTGTCTTGATATCCGATTCTGCTATTTGACGACAGATGGCGTTAATCGTACTGACATAACAATGTGCAGATGTACTGACATTCTCAAGCATATGCCTGATGCCACGTGTTAAGGAACGACTTCGGTGATGAAAGAACGAAAACATCCTGATCACGCAGAAGCCAGTCACCGTCGTCACCCTAGACACGTCCTTACGGATCCATCAAATGCAATATCTCTTGCATTAGATGCCTTCAGCTCTAACACTAGGAGCAGGCTAAGGGACCCCGGCAACCGTACTCGTCGAACTCTGCAAAGAGATCGACGTGCAACCTAACCCATGCATCAGCTGAATTTCTCGCCGGATCTTCTCAGCGGGTCGCGGTTCCTATCCGGTAGTAGATTCATTCGCGAAGCAGCTGCTCTTGAGTTGTTAGGTCTCCTTCGGAGGCGCTCGGGCAGTTGTTAGCAAATCCCACCCCTCCTGGCTGAGCCTTTGCTCGTCCACCTGTCCTGGTGAAACTGGAAAGGCCTCCGGGCCACCAGTAATAGTTCAATCATAAAAAATAAAATTAAAAAAAAGAACGAAAACGTATCAATGCTGCGCTGTCAATCACATTATGATGTCTGTGTGCTATGATAGCCATCTAACGGCGGATGCGACGTGGCTGGACCCCTGGCATTGCTAACGTCCATGAACAATTGTAAATACTAACCATCAGCTGGGCCGCATGCTTGTCTGACTACTAAGGTAATAAATAAATAATCTGTATGTTTGTACACCCGATCACAAGTGGCTACCGTCGGTCATAAGCAGGGAGTTAGCAGGACTATTTAAGGCCTCGTTTGTAGGGACACTTATTACAAAGCTGCGCAACTCCCGTTCTCTCTGCTTATAGATCAACAAAATTATTTAAAAACCTCGTATCAGAAGGACACGGACCCCGCCCGCGTCCTTATTCGAACACATTTACACAAAGTTATGACAATCATTTGATTAAAATAACCGAAATTTCTGATAAGTAATGTCGCGGAATCCACTGGGCCCGGACAACTCGGCGACCGACTTTATTATAAGTGTGTACCTACTGAAACTTTACAAGAATTCCAATTCTGAGGCCGGGCATTTTTAATTACGTCGGAATTTTCAAGGGTTCCTCTGCTACTTGAACCTGCACGTTCACTCTTTTCTCTCTGGGAGTAGAACAAACCATACTGTATTTTATCAAGGTATTCATGTATTTTTGGTACATACAAATGTAAACTTCAAAATTATTTGTAAAAGGATAAGTATTGTCGGCACGGTACACATGCTCCGCGTCACGGAAAACAACGCACTCAGCCAAATAAACGATCAAATATACAGGATATATAGAGGATCAGCTCCATTCAGAATCACTCCTCAGGTGGAAAGCACAAATCTTAGGACGAGGATGGTCTTTGTAATATATTTATGGCAGCCGCAGTACAATACGATACAATACAATTATAAATTCAACCTGATGTCTCAAAGTGGGTTGCGGCGTTCATGTTGTGGTCTATGATGGGCCCTAGCTCTAGATCTGCCGTCACACAACAAATATACAATTCGTCGTTGTAGACTTATCTACTAAGTGTAATATGTTCCGTCATATGAGTCTGTATTTTGCTACCTATTCTCAACAATGAGTCAACTGTTGAAAATCTTCGGTCCCACAACACACAACAATATTACCCATAAATCAATGATGTTTTATGAAACATTTTTGAGTGTCATGTCTCACCATCGGCGACGTGTTGACACGGGGTGACGGCCGAATTAAAAATTACTTAGGGAAGCTTTCCGGGGAAATGATTTCCGAGGGGGTGCGTGCTTCTGACGGCATAATAAGGGTTTATTGAGGTACACCGACTGAAATTTTACGAAAAACCTCGAGTTTTGTGATTGTGGAAACAGATGTTGAAATATTAATGAAGTTAGCGTCTAATTTAGTAAAAAAATCTATTTTGTTAAATTGAGTTGGAAAATTATGTTATTGTTAATTTAGAATATTAAACCAAACAATTAATCTACTGTTTTCATTATATATTTACTTAAAACAGTTTCTTTACATTTGATCTAGATTTTATTTTACTGTCAATGGACATAAACATTCTTTTTAAACACACTGAATGGAAGACAAATTGCGCCATTCGTTCACGAACATACCAAATCATCCGTATAGATTATCTGCAGATAGTAATAAATATATTATGCGACAATATAAAACGACCTTGACATCAAACCTTGGACCGATCATGAGTCAGACCCCGCTGAGCTTACGTCGTAAATGGTTATAAACCAACGCTTCGACAAAGATTTTATTGAATATGGCTTTTTGCCAATCCAAAGTGATATACTGTTTGTTGGCTATTGTTTTAGGTTTTACTGGAGTTTTCCAAGTTCAGTGCCACGGCTGAAGGTCATTCAGTGAACAAACAGACGGATAGAACAGAGTGTGTGATCGAATAGACATTACAATGTCTGGTTTCACGCATCCTTGCCTTCGTAATGTGTTTTCACGGATATCTGACACGGCGAATGCGAATATAATGCTTAATTATGCATGTTCACAGCAGCGCGGTGGGTAGGGGACAGCTCTTCTGCTGCTCCCACCAGCGGAAGGATCAAGAAAAATCCACGTATAAGAGTAACGTAAACTAATGTAGTAATATACCCGGATAAATAAACAGTACACTGAATTAAAGTTTTGTATTTTTAACACTGTCCACTGCGTAATACGAACACAACTCAACTGATGCGCGGTGTCAGTGGATTCTATGATGCAGAGAGATGTCTCTACTAAAGATTACTTATTCACTAAAATTTAATATTTATTAACGAAACTAAGCACAATGGTACAGTATTTCATGACAAAGCTCTACTGTCTCATGTCAAAGCATTCTATTTCTGGCAGACCTCATCTATATGCAGAAATAATACTTATTTGTGGTTCAAAAGTTTGAATGAACAATCTAGTACATAGTTTGAATTCTAGTATGAATTCTTAAGCTTATTTATGCACGAAGCAAGAAACGAGCTCTAATGCTATTTTTAAAAATAACTTTACTGAATTCATTCCTAGTCAGTAAACTGAAAAACAGATTAAGCTTCGCACTGTATCTACGCAATGTAACACAATTCAAATAAGCCTCAAAAGAACTTGGTGCGCCTCCGCTACTTGACTTCGATTTAGATTACATGTTCACGCAATATCAACTCTTAAAAGCAAGCTCACGTTGAGACATCTATGAGCTTCGACCGCCGCCAACATCAGTTGCGCCGTGAGCTCATCTACCGACACGTAAATAGAAAAACAAGTGAACCAACGAATTTATTGCCTTTTAAATTGAAATTTAACATCTAACACAAATCTTTTACAGATCAAAAAAAAAAACAATTTCTTTCATTTGTAATTAAATGAAAAGTCTATTGAAGGCAATTCTTTTGATTTTGTCAGAAATTTATAAATGAAGGGGTCCTCTAACAAAGACCGGGGGTCGGCTCGCTCCTTGTCTATAATTAATCTTTATTTTGGGTATTTAAGGAGAGCATTGTGGCTCAGTGGTATCGCTGTTCTGTAACTCGAAGACGCAGATTAGCATCTATCAAATTATACATAAAAAACATAAAAAATTTGCTAAAAATTTGTTAGTCGACCGCTATTTACCAAAATGAATTTCCACGAATATATAAAAATACCGTCTTGTCCAATAAAAAAGGCTAAAAGTCGTAAGGTCAGTTCGTGCAAAGTTAGCTTATTTCCTGAGGCTCCGTGTCTACATACATCTACACAGAAACTAAGCGAAACGGCAAAGAAATAAGACTGATCTGTTCGGAGCAACTATGTTACAGGCGGTGACGTTCGCTCACACATCACTACAACAAACAACATCACTATCCACACCAGTGTACTTAGTGCGAGTTTTTAACTTCTCGATCCCGTAAAAGTTAACTCAAATTTTTATGGAATTGGAACAACGCTCACCTTCATAATATTTCTAATATGAAGGAAAGGAGCGCGCAAGTCTTCCAGAGCATTCCACAGCACGCCGCCCCTTGTGCTTGTAAATGGCATTACAAAACCGTCGCGATTCTAGTTCACACCGGATTAAACATTACAGATATCATTTCCCACGCCCTGTCTTATTTCCTTTAATAGTCATGACTATTAGAGTGAGAGAGATGACATTAGTACACAATGGGAGCACAATGAGGGCTCCTTGGATCGGATCTCATAAAGGATTCTGTAATGGACGTATCCTGTAAGTTGTGGTTTTGGCTATGAGAGGCAGCGATTCATGGTTTTGTATAGAACTCTTGACTTTGTAACCTACAAATGATGCTTCATTTTATATTACAACAAACCGTCTTCATTATAACTTATTTCATATGTATGTATGTCTTATCGCTTAAAGAGCTTATCTACTCGCTTAGAGAGATGGCAACGAAGGAGGGACTGTAAGACAGTAAGCATTAAGGCTCCACTGTGTAACAACGAAGACCTTGACACAAAACCGCACACATGTCATCCACATCACAACTTGTATAAACAGTCTCATTTCTCTTAGATATTAAACTATAAATCATGGTTATACTACGAAGGGCCATATAACGATAATATAAAGGGTTATGGTCCTAATATCACAATGGTTGTGTAGATTACAACATCGGTCTCACGTTTGTGTCCCCCGAGAGATTTATTTTCATAGGTGATTCTGTTTTAGGTCGTGAGGCTACTCGTATTTATTTATTATGTTAAAATTGCATCATATTTGTATCGTCAGAAGTTTCTAAACATTAAATCGATAATGGAGTTATCGAAACCTTTCACAAATACAACTCCGACACTAATATACAGAATTCTTGCCATCAGTTACACGTGGTGAAAAGGAAACCATCCAAACAAGGGTGCAAGCTACCCCTGTTTTACGGTCCACCTAACAAATATGAAAATATATTTGGGAAACTTTTGTTGTCATAAAAATTTACCCAACTACGACGTAAGCAAAGATTTGTTATTATAGCTTTAACAATCTCACTGTGCATATGCGCGTGTTAATCTTACTTTTGTACACTCTACACTTTGTTCTTTTTATTTCGATCAGCTCAAGTGTGAATATTACTAAAAAATGGATCCTGTTGGTAGAAAACTAAAGGCAGTACTTTGTTAGGAAACTATGGATAAGTTAACGTTTTCAATTTAATTTCGTAGTAAAGATATATTGCACAGAGCGCACACTGAATAATATAATTTGGAAGTATTTCAACATCTCGTTTTGCCACTGCAACTGCACTGCCACCGCTATGGCAGTCATGTACAAACAGAATCTGGAATGTCCTCCCTCCTCTCTGTATTCTGCAGCACTATAATGATTTATTCTTTAAACCAATTTTTAAAAGTTCACTTAAAAAAGCGGTCAAACATTCCGTCACAGTGGTAAACATTTTCCGCCGGGTATCCGGTATGATCTTTCCGGGCTTAAAAATAATATTAAAAAGAATCATTTTTTTGTTGCTTAGATGGGTGAAAGAGCTTACGATCCACCTGATGTTAAGTGGTTTCCGGAGTCTATAGATATCTGCAAAGTAATCAACGATGATACTCCAGTTCCCCAATAAATATAAGGTGCCAATCTCTCTCTGTTCAACTGTAATGGTATGTAGATGGTGGGACGTGTTGTGAGCTCGTACGGGTAGGCACCGCCAACCTGCCTAATTCTGCTCTGAAGTAGTAATAGTTTGAAGGGTGAGGCAGCCATTTTACTATAACACTGAGACTTAAAACTCGTGTTTCAAGTTTGGTGACGGCATTTAGGTTGTTGATGTCTATGGGCTCTGATAACATCACGGTGGGCCATAAGCTGGTCCGGCCATCTAAGCAATATATTTTTTTATGTAGAGTCACATTACGCTGACCTCTAGTAGTTTTGTTAAGTGAGGACGAAGCAAGGTAGTTAGGTGGATAGATGCATTGTACGAGCAGACATCGTAGGTCGAACTAAAGACGAACATCCTGTGTCTAATTGAATCGCCGGTCTCCAGACGAATATAAAGAGTGACTGCATAGTGAAACACTTTCTGGCATCTTCTAACACTGCTCATGCGGAGTGTGCATGTTACGAAACTTGTAAACGCGCTCCGGAACTGGCTAATATATGTGTGTGCCGACAAACTCACGCGACATTTAGCGGACTTTAGGTATCAAAACGTGAACATTATAATAATGACTCATTGCAAAAATAGACAGGGTGGTGGTACTGAACAACCAGGTACCAGGAGTCCTCGAGATAGGATATTAAGAGGGAGTAAGATTTTTTGAATACTTGGATCGTTCAGGAACTTTTCTCTAGTATCAATATTACTACTAACAATTGATGATACGCAGAAAGTACCTCAAACAGAGTGTCAGCATAACAGGCTGTTATGATGAGACCCTTTGACCAGGCCAACCTAAAAAACGAAGATAATGAACATTACTTTTTGGGCTAACTACTCAATATTAAAAAGACATTTATATACCAATTATTTAATCTTCAATAGCAATCATTAAACGCACGTGACTGGAAATAAATCAGTTATGCTCGAACTATTCTCCGGTGACATGATCTGAATTAGGCACAATACGAATCCGGTCATGAGACGACAGTAATCACGCTGCAGTCCCGGAATTCATTTGCATGCTGGATATTTGATTGCAACCGAGCCATCAGACTTGAATTGAAGGGGTTTTATGTGTGATTTTATTCATCCGATAACAGACCTTAAGCTCTTATAAAGAACGCTTTATGTACATTGCGCGATAATTCCCGCTGTAACTGAAATTTTTCTCGCGACATCAAAATGATGTATGTGATTTTACAGAAATATTATGATCTTTATTATTAATAGGGGAAGGACGTCTAAAATTTGAGAAAATGTTGTTCTAACATGAAGCTGAAGACCGTGACCTAGTATCAAATTATAGGTTGTAAACAGTGCTGCCTTTTCAAAAAACTACTGCCGAAGATGACCAAAGATGGTGGTGCTTACTGATGAAATGCCTTTAAAATACCATATTGTTATACAGCTCGCAATGAAGCACAATAAAATACAATTTTCGCGCGTAGAGGAGCTCAGGTCGCAGTCTACGCGCTTCCTTGTGCTTCACAAAATATTCCGAGACGATAAGCATTTACTAGGTCCGTCAAGTGTACTTAAGTTTAAGAACATGTTGAGCTAGTGCGTTATTATCATTTTGGTAATGGTTCCCGTATATCCATTCTATAAATACGGGGGACTAGGTCAATAAAGTGACCGGGAAGGTCTAATGACTCTCCACAACGAGGCCAAGGTTCTTTAATTCCACTCCAACCTTTAGCAGACGAAGAGTCTCGAAGGTGTAGGCATCGACAGGTGACGTTTTCGACTCATAGATGGGACCACATGGTCGCATATCATAATAACACTAAATCTAAGCAAGAATAAATGCTAATAGGATCTGTGCGTGTGGTGTAACATTGGCAAACGTCCGGATTATCTGGCCCTTAAGGGCTTTACGACCGTGACTGTTCAGTAAATACGCGACTCGAGCGGACGTGCTCCGATCACGAGCAGAGCGATTGGAACTTGTAATCTTATTTGTATCTGCATACAACAATATCTACTTGCATCTTTGTTCTATCTTTGATATCACATATGCTTTCACAATAGTGATCAAAAGAATTTGTTCAATAATAATAAAATTATTGTTGTTAGCTATGTGCTTTCTGATATCTTCTTTTTGAGGCCCATCCCCTAACGGAGACGGATGCTATCACTATGGACACAGCCGTGCAGGGATGTCATGCTCGTACTATGATCAGAGATTTATAAGCCACGATCTTCTTCCGGGAGATCGTTTCTCTTATTTCCTTTGCATTATCAGTATTTTTTTCTATTTTGAGGTCTGATATAATTCATACTATTAAAATACTTATAAATTTATCCATTCCTTAAATTTCCCAAAATTATTTTGAGACACATATTCTTCTAGTGCCTTCAGATCGTCTATCTGCTTCTTGATAATGTTTAGCATTTGACGAGGCGTCACAGATCGTGAGTAATGCATTGTTTGATATTTAATCTACTCAAATAGAAGCCATCTCAACCAGGTGCACGCCGCGGATAAGTCAATAAATTTTCAAAACAAGAGTAAATGATGTCATCATCACGAACGTCTAGTGTTGGTAACGCTAATCTCATCACAAAGGGCTGCATCTTAATTTAATCTCGGACAGGTTAAATGAGAATCCGTTTACAAAACGTATTTTCTTGTAATAACCTTAATTCTAAAGGATTAAAAGATTAAGCGGCAGGACAGAGGGACCAGAGTTTACATTCAATTAATATTTTAACGAATCGTCGCGTTGGTGTTGTCATTTCGTTAGCTTTGATTTGATCAATTGTAATGGATGTACTGCAAATGCTTTGTTTGTAGGTATTCTTTTGTCACCACATCATAATAATATATACAACAACAAAAATACTTTACGCCTATCTCTGTAGGCAACTATTCAAAATTTATATACCTGGCATCATCGACGAGTGTCTGTGTCTGTAATACTTATAGCAGCATTTTAGTATGAACGCAGCTATGAATAATGAAAATAGAATCGAATCAGTTCGCAGTAAAACATTTTCCTACATTTATGTAATCCATGATTTACCTGACGGAACCTGTGAATGTCTGCCTGCAAATTGCAGTTAAAACTATAATACTATTTTTGTTATGTCGACTATGCTTCCTGATGGATACATTACGTGTCGGACGCGCTCTGTGCTGGCAAAATGGCACGCTTCACATATTGTAGGAAATGGATGCAGAGCAGAGTGTACATTGATAGAAAACTGTGAAATATTCTACTACTATTGGCCCCCAAAGAAGTGCATTGTTGGATCTAGGCCTCCGTCAAGGCTCGCCTCGGCTACCAGTCCTGATAACGTAATAATCGCGAGATTGAGCTGGAATGTTTAATGATGTTAATGACCCGCCAAAACCGAAGGATACACCAAAAACTTCGATGTAATTCAAATCACTAATCTAAAGTTGCTTAGGTAAAACAGCAGAGGAATCTATTATAGGCGCGAGATTTTTAATGCCCTTGTGGGCCAAGGAGCACACGGCCAACCTGATGGTGAGTGGTGACGGCCATGGACGTCAGCAATGCCGGGATAAAGCCAAGCCGCTCGCTAAAGTCTCAGACGAATACAACAGGTCAAACCTAATTTAGAACTACCTAGTTCTAAGAAAACAAAAATCCTGCTCGAAATGCCTCTGAGTCTATTAAAAATCCCAAAAACTTTACCAAGCGAAAGCTCTAGACACAAACAATCTATCATGAAAGTTCCCAATAAAGGGCACACGAATAAAAAACTGTACAAACACTCGTAGGATGAGACCGGATGAATTCTAAAAGCTTAGGCTGGAACTGAACTGGGAACCATAAATCAAGAGAGCACCGGGAATCCTCTCGAGGACAAATTAAAATGGGCATGTTTTTGTTAGCGCACTGTGCGACCTATATAATATCCTTTGGTTTGAATTCGCTTGAATGGACATGCAATCATTCTACCATTGTAACTATACTGAGACCTTAGAACTTATATCTCAAGGCAGGTGGCGCATTTACGTTGTAGATGTCTATGGGCTCTAGTAACAACAGGTGGGCTGTGAGCTCGTCCACCCATCTAAGCAATAAATAAAAAAAATACCAAACAAAATCTTAATAAAAAATCCGCACTATACAGTTTTGTTTTTACTTCCTTACTATTTTCTTTTTACCATTTTTTTTATTGCTTAAAGAGTGGACAACAAATCTCAAGTGGTAGCCGCAATCGTTAAGTAACACAAGTTAATGCCGCCATCAAATGTCGAACCTAGTCTCAAGGTGGGAGGTGGAATTCGGCTCGTGACATCTATAGGCTCCGGTAAGCATTTAACACCTGATGGGTTGTACGTTCGCTCATCAACATACACAATGAGAAATTAAAATAAACTATGTCCTTTAACTTGTATTATAATACGTATATATTTAGTAAGTCATCCGTACTTCCATATTATATACGATACTTACTATAACATTATAAATGAATGTGAGTTTGTTTGTTGTTTGTCCGTCTTTCACGTCAAAACGAAGGAAAGATTTCACAGGATTGATTTGTTTGAGGTGATAGTTTTTGTTCAGGAGAGCAACGTGGGCTACCCTTTATCCCGAAAAAACATACCTCCCACGGGAAACTGTTTTATCTTTAGAAAAATTACGTGACACTTTAGAAAAATTGACCACGCGGGCGAAGCCGCGGTTAACACTTAGTATAATATAGATAGTAGAAAGAATGCAACTTTGATTATATGATGTGTATTTAATCAAAGGAATGCAATAAATTTCTTTATTCGTTCATATTATTAATGCACCAACGTGTACTGGTGCAATTACACCGAACCTCTTAAACACTGTTCGCTTTAAGAGGACAGATGTCTTTGAAGTACATTCAATAGTAGAGACTGTCAAGGAATAGCGAGAAAATGGTCTTCCCTTTTGTACTACAGAGTAGCCCTAATGGAGCCCTACATTTATAGAGAAGGGAGTAACAATGACTTATTTCGTGCGCACTCACACTACCAATAGTCCTTCAGAGAGCGATGTGGATGAGCCCATGATCTCATGTCGCGAGTGGCGATCCGATCTACCAACAAAAGTTGGAAATTCAGTTTCTTCATCTACGCTCAAGAAAGAACACTATTGATCACGCGTCATCCCATCGAGGCGGACAGAGCCTATGTAACTTATTAACAGTACAAATGAGTATGGTGTAACAAGGCAGTGCTCTAGTTTAGCAAATTCATTGTGAGCGTCCAGTGGGAGACATACTTAGCTTCGCTATGATCAATTCATAATGTAACTTTTCACAGATCACGAGCAACTCGCAGGCCGGTGCTAAGTGGTCACCTAACGCTATATTCATTACAATGTGGATAGTACCACCCCCTTACCACCTACATCCACGTTTGAGGCCGATGTCTCAACCGTGCGGCAGCTGCTTTCTTGTTGCGATGCCCATGAAATCCTGTGACCGTTTTACTTCAGGTTTGTCAGGGCCCTAAATAATACAAAAATGTCTATTTATTCATAGCTCTTACCGCACTGAAGTAATCCTAGTTTCCATGCTAATGGATAGAACAGAAATTATTTCTACCCGATCGAGACTTAACCGTATAAACCGTAATAATCATCATCATCATCGAGAGTGGCCCGTCCTATGTTGGCTGCCTTCGGAGTCGGTAGAAAATTATTTTTCTGTTGCCTGACCACGTTCAAAGTTGTCCAATAGTGCTACTGTCCAACAGTCTACTGTGTTCAACAGACCGATACGTTTGCCAGCGCTTATCTTGGAGCGCATATCTGGTAGTGTGCCGCGAGCTTTATCCAATCGATTGTTGGAGCTCCGCAATAATTTACGAAACGCCTTAGCTCGCAGTGTGCACGGCCTCTCAATGCGCACTAATTAGCTTAACCTTCCACTCTTCGTTTTTCGTTCGGTTTACAAACGAAACGGCCGACATTTGACAAATTAAATGCTGTGTGTAGGCTGCAAGCTAGCTGCAACACGTGACTTTGCCTGATTATTATTTCTTAGACTTGTGTTCGTGGTTTAAATAGTATTGTTTTAGTATATTCTCCGGTCCTCACGAGTCGTGGATATAATATGAACTACTTTTCGGTTTGACCTCGCCTTTATAATCCGAGGTTCCACTGCGCACCGAAGACCGTATAGAAAGAAGTATGTACACGATATCACGGAAAATTTTAAGAGCTATTTGCTCGTATTTAGTGCCAGTATGTTAGTGAAAATGCACATTAAAACAAAAACAAGTGTCATCCTACTGTATCAATCAATTGAGGTGCACTGATCCAAGTTCAGATTAGCTCAAATTCTTCTACGACTATAAAGTATACCAGTTTGCAAATAAATGTTATAATATACTATATATAATAATATATTATGTGATCAGCGGCGTTCCCAGTGTCATCTTTCTTTCAAAACAGAGTACCAATATATTCCAAGTCGTAAAAAATGTTTCAAACAGGAAAAAGTTCGCATTAAAAAATCAGGTTTGCTCACTAGCTGTCAGAGGGGGGGAGACTCGGGTCCTCGCTCGAGCGCAGCCATTGACTCCTCTATCGCCCGGCTGATACGCGACGCAAGTCAATGAACAAATAACGACATACAGTGCCAAAGGATAACGATATAAACTTAATGATGATAATATATAATCTTATTTAATTACGCAGCTATCTCTTTCTAGTGCTCGATTGTTTTTTTAACGCTTAGGTATATCGGAAAATTTGGATGTCCCAGTCGATTCCGAAATATTTCTTGTAGGTCCGGTTTGTAGCATTGGAAGCGTATGCTGCAAACTAATTAAAATTGGACATTTTTTGGGCATCAGTAGTTCAGCACACTTTTTTTTTATTGCTTAGATGAGTGGACGAGCTCACAGCCTACCTGGTGTTAAGTGGTTACTGGAGCCCATAGACATCTACGAAGTAAATGCGCCTTGAGATATAAGTTCTAAGATCTCAAGTATAGTTACAACGGCTGCCCCACCCTTCAAACCGAAACGCATTACTGCTTCACGGCAGAAATAGGCAGGGTGGTGGTACCTACCCGCGCGGACTCACAAGAGGTTCTACCACCAGATATTTGCGGTCAGGGGGGCCGTCAAAACGTTTCTTCACTAAAAGTGAAACTAGTCTCTTACTACCCTTACTAGAGAAGTCACTTACTGTCGGCGCGAGCTGTCGTTCGTACGTATTCCGTGAGCGCTTCAAGCGCGATACAAGTTCGTTATGAGCACAAACGTGTTCCTCCGGACCTGGAGGGCTCGCTACTCGCTACAAATTGGGTTAACAATAAATAACAAAGGCTTTTTATTTATTTCCTCTCGTTGCCGATCATTCAAATGTTTGATTATTATTGTTTCCCTCGTCTTTTATATTCTGTTTTTGTTTTACGTTTTCCTCAAACGAACATCCGCCGAGCGACTTCAGCTAATAATCGACTTAAAAGCACAAAGCGCCCGGAATTAATGCTTATTTGTTTGTCAAATGGGAGTTTGAATATAATATTTTAGGGCAGTTAAACAGAATGAAGAAAGAATTTTAAAAAAATGTATCTCCCACGAGTGCAGTCAGAAGGCAACAGTATTAATATTTACAGTATATAAAGTATTAATATTTACATACATACCTATTATTACATTTACATCTATTATTGTTTTGTATTAATATGAAGCAGTAAAAATACGTTTTTCCCCTATCAATTCGCCTGGCAGCCTAAGAGGTTATACCAAATACGAGCGGACGGGTGGGTGAGCTCACGGACTCAACCTGATATAATTTGCTAACGCTAGCCCTAGCAAGAGCAGTGCCTCGCAGAATCTATCATAGAGTCCGAATCCCAACCTAATTCGACGAGAAACTCAGTGGACTTCAAAATATTGTTTTCGCCATCACTGCTACCGTTTCTGCATCAGGGACCCCCAGTGCAGCTTACAATAGTAGTGCGTCCGCGTGGGTCAGTTCCACCACCCTGCTGGTTTGCGTCACTGAACATTCACCAGCTACACCAATATGAAGTAGGTACAGACACTCGAGATAGACGGTAGATATGTCATTCGTGTACACAAACTACTTCCTATATGGAGGAGTCATCAGTACCGTCAGCACAGACTTGTCTACTACTGGACACGGGTCCTGGCTGAACCGCCTGCCGAATCATTCAGCTGAGGTGTTACGTTAAAAATGGACGGAAATATGCATGTACATGTGTGAACGTATGTGTTCGTATATATTATCATTTTATGTATAATTAATGCGAGCAGCTCTCGGGAGTTGTCTCAATGGAAATCATGTGACGGCGTCTTCACGTGCGCAGGGCTGCCACTTACATCATTTAGTTTAACTTGAGCGGACAGTTCAGAAGTGAAGTAAAAATAGAGTGAAAGAACCAATTAAAAAAACACTTCATGAAGTACACACACACACACACTATTAAACACACATTATTAAATTAAATATTTGAGCTAGATTTACATGGGCTACGCGATGTTGAGTGGCTCCCATAGTAGATCTCAAAGACATCACAATGAGATAGAAGTTATCAGATTTAGAAAAACTGTACACGAAATTCTACGTTGTCTAAGATAAACTAGTTTAATTTAAAAAAATGTGCTGATGTATCGTCATCCGCTGAAACATATCCGATGATATACATGAGCCTTCTCTAGATAAATCACAGTGGGCAGTGGTCCTCACGTACCACGCATTCGCGTTCAAAGGTCGTCGGACAACGCCACTAGTGTTTATTAACCATAACAACAGCAACAAGTTCGTGCGTCAACCCTGCGCAACACATTTAGGTTAACGAGTAAGATGCAGTCCCATCTGCCTGACTACACCCAGTTATTGTTAATGCTACATCACATCACATCATACTGGAACATCAACCATTTGCTACGCCGTGTCTGACCCGGGACTACACTGCGCCCTAACTATTCACCACTTATTCATTGTATTTTAATTCGATATATTAACTTGGATTTATCAACCGTTTTAAAGATACAATCAAGCTCGCGATGACCACAGTCAGTGTCAGGTGTCAGATCATATTATTGCGTAGCCTGTCCGATAATACAACGCAAGTTGGCTGTTTGGTCAAAAGTCAGGGAACCCCCTCCTTGTTCCATAGCTGCTAACCGCAGAATGGTCTCAGCATTCTCTGAGTCTCATACCAACATGCTGCGATTGTAAGGTAGAACTTATTGAGACTGGCGTGTCTTGTGAGCCCGCCTGGGTGTGTACCACCGTCCTACCTACTGCTGCGGCGAACCGTCACGCTCTACGGCTTGAAGGATGGGACAGCATTCACACAATATTATTGAGACTTTAACCTCATATCCCGAAGTAGGAGGCGGCAATAATATAGCGATGTTCAAGAATGATTATTTTAGACCAGGTGGGCCGTGATCTCACCTCTTTTATCGGTTATAAAAAAAATACCACATCATCAATAAATACGAGCTGAATAATAGGCTAGTCCACGTGTACTATAATATTATTGTTACATTACAAACTTTTCATTATCAATCATAATAATATTTTAACCTTATTATTCTCACAGTAAACAATAAAAACGCAATATTTAAATTAATGAACGTTGTAATATTTTAAAAAACAACTGAAAACTAAATTCGTTTAAGAATAATAAGATTTACGGGATTATTCACAGTCACGGCGTTTCAAATTTACATAATAAGCGCTCGTGTAATTATAAGTGTTACCTTCGCGCTCAATGTCGCCTCGGCGGAACAATGACGGTCGAGGGAAACTCATTGCGGCTTTGCTCTTGGGAATATTTAAACGATTGTGAGTGCGTAGACGCTAGTTCAGATTACGTGCGCCTTCGTTGCACGGCTAACACTCAACGGGTCGGTTCACCAATAAGGCCTGCGTAGTGCACGTAACGACTTCAAAATATCCGAAGATTATCAGTGTGAACAGCGCCCCTAGCGACAAACTTAAGCAAATGTTCCAACTGCATACAAATATGAGTTAACTTTTACGCTATCGAGGACGTTAAAAAACTCCCACCACACTACACTAACACTGAGCACACAGAGTGTCGATATAAACACTACTGTTGGCAACTCCAACATTTTAGTACGGAAAATAAAAGTAGATGACTGGCAACATTGTTAATGTCACTCTCTTCCTTTTTTACTTTTCACCGCAAACGGACGTGTTTATCTCTATATATAAAAATTAATAATAATTGCTGTTCATTAGTCTCGCTAAAACTCGAGAACGGCTGGACCGATTTGGATAATTTTGGTCTTGAATTACTTGTGGAATTCAAATTTATTATTATTATTATACAAAAGTTTAGCTCTTTTATTTATCGATTAAGGCACTACGAAGTCTGCCGGGTCAGCTACTTATACTCATAAAATAACAAGTGTATAAACATACTAATAATAACATACTAATAAATCGTATTGCAGCACAAAGCACAACTTTTCTTTATAATCAGCAACCAGCCCATACAGCCCGCACAAGTCATTCTCTGCTAAAATCTACGTCGCAACTTATCTTCGATACTTCCCAGTAACAATTATATCTTTATATTTTTAAAAGAGAACCTACATAGAGACATAGGTCGAAGGTTCAACGACATGTGGGTAGTTGTCGTAAGATTTAAATCGGTGCCAATCCCACTGTATGACCAGCATACGAAGAATACGTCGCGGAATATTTTACATTTGCGAATATTACACAACGAATATTCTAGAATTCACAAGAAGACGGACAACACTAACTTGTTACACACAAAAACATTCAGAACGTTGTTTGAAACAAAAAATAAAACCACAATAATTAAAGAGCAAAACAAGTCTTGAGATAAACTGATTCATCTTCACAAAATAATTAAAAACGTACTCCTGAATGACTTCTCAAGGTCTTTATATATTTCAATAAATCTTAGATTTTTTTATGGATTAGATGTATGGACGAGCTCACAGCCCACCTGCTGTTAAGTAGTAGAGCCAATAAATAATAGTTATCTAAAACGTAAAAACGGCATCCACCTTGAAACCGAAACGCATTATTTGCTTCGCGGCAGAAATTGGCAGGTTGGTAGTGCCTATCCGTGCGGACTCGCAAGACGTCCTACCACCGGTAATTACCGTACACAATAATCATTTTATGAGTGTTCCTATAGAAGATATTTGATACCGATTGACAACAACAATATTTGATAGAATAATAGTTTGCTGAAATTTGAAATAATTATTTTCTGAGTTTGTTTGTATTGGTTCACACAGAAGGGCGCGTGCGGCGGCGCGTCACGTCTGGATTTAATAAAGTTTTGAGTTTAACAGCAATCATGTCTATTAAATTTATTTTTCTAATCCTAAATGAGATTTCATCTAATGGACAATAATTAAAAAGAACTTGCAATATATTTTTTAAATATAGGTCATTTTAATGATCTAATTTAAAGGTTTTTTTAAATATTCACTGTAGTTATTTCTTAAAAATTTAATGCAAATATTATCGCTTTTCAAGGGGATGACATCATCAGTGGTATAACGAAACTGGGAGTCGTTTTCTCAAAAAGTTCTATAGCCTGTGACATGGTACTCCTTTCATCTTTCTCTCAATTTCATCAGTTCCTTTAATAAATAATTTAATTTATCTACGAACTAACTACCATATACGTATCTGAGAACATGTCGAACATGTCGATCGAAGCATGTGTCTGTAAGTCTCAAAAGTCAAGTCATACTTTCAGGCTTTGAATTGAAATTAGAAAAATGTGTTGAGTTTATCAATAAGATCATAACAAAACTGACATTTGCATCACATGACTTTTGACAAAGATTATTTAAAAATAAAGTATCTGTTTGAATAAAGCCAACGATAAAGTCATTTGAGGATAAACAAACGTAAAATATATTTGATTTCAAATATTGATATTTACAATTATTTTCATAAAAAAAGTTTTTTTCTAAGCAGCACGCTCATTTCTCGAAATGGTTTTCCAATTAAATTAAAAAAAAAAAAAATGCCCTATGTCAATTATTGACTTGCCAAATTCTTAAACACTGTCATTGTATAATCACGCCATGTTATTGTCATAGGCAAATGATTAGTATAGAACAAAGGCTACGGTCAGACAATAAAATATTGATTTTGTTATAAAGATAAACATGATTGTAGATATTGTTTGTAAACTTGTTTGTGTGAGCTCGGCGGAGTGAGACAACATCCTCTTACAAATGTCGCCGCTCCGAGGGAGCATTTCAAAATTTGATTTTTACAAAAAACATGAAAATTGAATTATGTTGAAGTTATTTGAATTGTCTAATAGTTTTATACGTCTCTACTAATTTTTTTATTGTCCTTGAGGGTAGACGAGCATGCGACCCACCTGATGGTGAGTGGTTACCGTTTCTTATGAACGTAAGCAACGCCAGCAACGTCATGTATCGTCTGATTGGTACATTTTGGAATAAATGCTCTGACAACAACTATCTATGTGTTGTTTGTAAAGTGTCCGCGCGTTCAACCAAATACTAAGTGGTTTTCTTTTCGTGTTATAATGTCATGTTTATATTATTATTATTGCCATTGTTGTTCTCTTTCCCTGGTGACCGAACATATACATGCAAGGTTAAACATCTTTAATGATGTAGATACCTCTCCGTGGTGACAGAGAATCTCTAAGTATTTGACTTCGTTCTTCTCAACAAAGACTCTTCTTCTGTTTTATGTATATTACGTGTTCTCTTGGGTGACGTAGAATTAAGAGATAACTTTTAGATAGCTTCAAAATATCCAGCTAAGATAATATAAGACAGCCAGCGCCTCTGTGTTTCCTATTGCGGTTATATACAGTTATGAAGTTGTTCAGAGTGAGATTAAAGCAGTAGTTTGTCTTAAATTTTAATGGGGCTTCAGAGTCCTCCGGCAGAAAAACCCAACATCCTACCTGGAGTACCCGGGTACTACTGGAGGTGTGAGCGCGGGACGTCAGCCGGTTAAAGCGTTAAAGCTTCCCGTGTTCCCTCCTCCGCACATTCTGTAGAATTGTTCGAGATGATACCGTCATCTCGTTTTTACGAGAGTTCATCCATACTACCACTGCGGTCATCCACAGCGCGTTTCCAGAGGTCTTTTTTGCCACGTACCTTCCGGCTATGGAATGAGCTCCCCTCCACGGTGTTTCCCGAGCGCTATGACATGTCCTTCTTCAAACGAGGCTTGTGGAGAGTATTAAGCGGTAGGCAGCGGCTCGGCTCTACCTCTGGCATTGCTGAACCACTTGCGTAACCACTCACCATCAGTGGGATGTATGCTTGTCTGTCTAATAGAGCAATAAAAAAAACTCTACCACCGGATCGGAAACGCGATCCACTGAGAAGATCCGGCGAGAAACTCAGTGAGCTCTGTCTGAGGGTTCAGTATATAGAAGAGCTCCGATAACATTTGATAACCCGACCTCACTTCTCAGGGCGGGTGGCCCCTGTAACCGTTTGACAACAACTGGGCTTGGTGCTCGTCTGCTCAAACCCGACATTCGCAAATTACTGTTTAATAAAATTAAACAAACTACTGAGTGTTTCAAGGTCAGGCAACAGCTTGGCTGTGTTCCCGGCATAGCTGACGTCCATGGGGGACGGTAACCACTCACCATCAGGTGGGCTGTGTGCACGTCCGCCCACAAGGACAACAAAAAATGGGCCATGCGAATTGATCAAGTTCATCACATTCCAAGTGATCAGTTAAAAGAATAAAACTAATAAATTTAAAGTATCTACATTACAACAGATCTTTAAAAGTTCAAAAACGTTAATTTTCCAAAGATCGTAAGCTCGTAAAAGTCCTAAATATCATTTTTTTGTTCGGATCATTGTGTAAACATTTATCAAACACAATTATTGTTGGCCAATTATTGTTCCAATGACAACTGCGGCTTTAATAAAAATACATAGAATAAAAAGGAAAAACCACGAACCTTTTCCGAGATTAATCCGAACACAACACAGGGAGTAGAAGTGAAACTATAGAGGGGCGCACTGAACTCGCGACGCGACGCGCGGCTGGACCGGAGCGAGCGTGCTCAACCCGCGGCCTCCTCCTGACGACTGCCACAAGCCTCGCGCGAAGCCTGCGCGCTCTCCTCTCAGCGACAACTAAACACGAACACACTTAACATCGCTGGTTCCAGCTGAATAATACACCCTCGGATATTCTTCTAATCTATAGCGATAGTAAGCGTGCGAGACTCACTTGATTTAAAGCAGTTGTAGCCCTCGATACGTAGACTCTAAGAGAACGAGTAAGAACGAAGTCACTAGACACTAGGGGTCGGTTACTCTGAAACTAACTATCTGGATAAGATTTCTGATGTCCTTATATAAATACAGTGTTTATATCACTGTGTAATCACAGAAATTTGATTTTTACAAAGTGATATTTAAAATGTATCGATTACTCTTAGATTTACATTTAGTTATTAAAAAGAAAAACAGTGGCATTTTATTATTGCGTACATGTTTGAACATACTTCAGGCCTATTTGGTGTTAAGTGCCAATCGAAGTTCATAAACGGGATTCTTTAATAAAACAAATTATGTTTTTAGGCACACAATACACATTACAAGCTAAAAAGATACCCAATAAATATTTTTCATGCAATAAACTGAAGCTCCAAACAGAAATTTTCTCCTGTATTGTTTAGTTTAGTCTAGTCCAGGAAACGTACAAAAAACGAATGAACAAATACTTTCAAAATCTGAAAACAATATCCATAGATAACCATCATTATCTCAACACAGATACTAACTTTGATCGGGAATCGAATCTGGATTACTGAAATCACAATATTTTCTTTTTATTAGCCTTGTAGCTAGACGAACGTGCATACGGTCCGCCTAGTTGTGAGCCGTCACTCTGGTTAATCGCCAGTAATGACCAATAACGTCAGTAATGACAGAGGCACAGCCGTTGCCAACCGTTGAGGACTGTCCACAAGCCTCGTTTGAAAAAGGATATGTCACAGCGCTTGGGAATAACCTGGGGGGAGCGCATTCCAAAGTGGCGTGGTACGTGGCAAAACAGACCTCTGGAAACGCACTATGGATGAACGCAGCGGGTGATACGATGGTAATAACTAACCATTAAACTAATGATCAAATCTTTATTCCGAAACAACACGTGGTTCGAGGGTCCGTCGAGCGTCCAATAACAGCGCAAGGTAAACCCTCACCGCTACTGGGATGTCTGTGATGAATGACAGGCATTCCGTACACACGCATCCAAATGTAGCCATTCGATCGTCTTAAAGCCGTTACTTCCACGTGCGCTATCCGACTTATTTGTGATTGCTAGAGAACGCTGACTGCGGGACTTTTTCATCCACAAAATATATAAATTTACGAAATCACTAGTGCTAAGGGCTGATAAGGGTAGAAGGCGCATTCCCGATCCTGCAGACAGAATGGAAAGCAGTCGACGTCGCCCAAAACACGTTATTTCGGATCCTCCCGATCCACTGACGGTGATTTTAGGTACCTCAAGCACCAGTCACCGTTCTCGTCGAACTCGTCGCTTGCGAGAAGGTCTCGATGAATAAATTAACCCACAGACACAGCCCACTGAGTTTCTCGCCGAATCTTCTCAGTGGCGTTTCCGATCCGGTGGTAGATTTTGCGAAGCACGGCTCTTGCTAGGGTTCGTGTTAGCAACGTCGTCAGGTTTGAGCCCCGTGACCTCACCTACTAGTTAAGGTTACGCTGAAATAGTCTCTCAAGGCTATCTAGGAGAAGAAAAAAAAGGTAGCAGGCGCGTGCAGGGGGCAGTCGGTGGGCGGTCGCGCCTCGCGATCTGAGAGTAACAACGGAGCGGTTATGAAATACTTGTATTTTTAATTGTCTTTGTTGTTAAACGAGCGTATGGATGAGCTTTTCTTCGGTGGTGGGCGATGCGACAGTAATAAGGCGATCAAGGGAAGGAGATGAGATCTGAGCCAAATATAAAATGAATCCATGGACAGACCCAGCGTGGTGCAGCGCCGATGAGCAAGACGAACTCCTGACTCCACCTGCAGCCGGCTACCGGGGCCGAGTTATATCGAAATAGTGGTTTAACAACTATTGCGAGCGCCTTTGCAATTATTCAAGAACTTTTCTGTCCTATAGATTAAAATCGATTCATGTTCAAAAAAATATCAAATAATCGTTTTGCAACGGCCGCGGTTCTCAATTGTCAAGTGAGCCTCGGCGGCTGTTCGTGACCTATCGTAAAGGTCGCGGAGGTGTTAAATTACGACTTCGACATGTTCTTATTGGATAACCCACAAGGTTGAAATTGCAATAATGCCTGTAATTTTTCTGGATTGACTGGCGACGAATAATTAGATTAACTTATATACAGTCAGATGATCTCTCATAATTATAGTTTGTCCAACTTTATCAAAAGGTAATAAATAGCCTTATGAATAGTCCGTATTAGTTACTATTAGGTATTATGGGGTAAACTGAACCTGTCACTGATTTCAATATCCAAGGCTTACCGTTCCAATGGAGGATTGTCGCCGAACAAATGTACCATCCTTTAGAAATTTTTATATTGGGACGACTGCTACGAACCGCCTCACCAGAAAACCGATTAACTTGCAACCTGCAAGCAATGCATAGAATTTTGCTCAACGAATGCTTATTCTTCAAATTTACGTTTTCAGTCAACCAGCGTGACCGCAGTATCTACGTATTGGTGAAAACAATGTGTACTGAACCGTGCAGTGAGATGGAGTACATTTGGGTGGTCGACCGAGTCTTATTATTATTATTTCGGTTTCACTTGCTACTCTACCTACTCTTTTAAAGTAATAAAAAGCCATATGACGCTCGAAGCCCAAGTCTCCCTGCGCCATTGAAGAACTTGCAAAGCCATAGAAGATTTGGTTTCATGCCGGAGCTACGCAACGAATGCTATATTTATAAACTCTTAGTTACACCAACACGGCAACAACATGGCGGCATTTTACGTTCTAGATGTCCATGGGCTCTGGTAACCACTTAACACCAGGTGGGTCGGGAGCTCGTCCACCCATCTAAGCAATAAAAAAACAGGAGTTCCCTACATTTCAACATAAAAAGCGTGTGAGCCGACTGTTGTTCAAATCATTATATTTTAAGGTTGAAGCAAAGTGTATCTCTAGTATTTAGATTGTCTATACACGTCTGTACTATTTTTAATTTCTCTCATTTTCGCTCCATACCTTCTTTCTTCCATACCTTTGCAGCTATTTCCGCCTAACTCCCATTTTAAAATGAAACACCATAGAAAGTTTTTACACAACTGATGAATTGCATAACAATATGCGTTACAACGTGCGCCCGGAATCTTTAATTTCCGTATTATCATAAGATTTATTTTAAATACGATTTATTGTTGCAACAGATCACTTCTGAAATACAAATGTCACCCAAATGCTATGGCAAACCCCGCCGAATAAATTTACATTTGAAAAAAAAAGGTCGATCGACCGAACTCACACTGTTTCTGCCGCGAAACAGTTTAAGGCATTCCGGTTCGAAGGGTGGGGCGGCCGTAGTACTACAGAACTAAGACTTACAACTTAGAAGATTTGGTTTATCATTTTTAAAATATATGTGAATAAACTTGAGAACAAGCTGAACTTTAACTTTCTCTTGTAAAATAATACAAATGTTTGTGTCTTACTTATTTAGTTATAATTATTTAATTGATTCCTTGATTTCAATATTGTAGCAACGTGCTAAAAATGTGTCTTCATACATATTATGTACACATTAAAGGTATTACTATACTCATATTAATGGTATTGATAATGCGCATGTGATTTTTTTATTACCACTGTAAACAGATAAGCTTACAGCCCATTTGATAATAATTAGTCAGGATTACTGACGGACATCAGCAAACTCCAGGGCACAGACAAACCGCTGCCTCGTGCTGAGGTCTCTCCTTGAACTTCCTTTGAAAAAAGTCATGACATAACGCTCGGGAAACTGGTGGTAGGATCTCTATGAGTCCGCACGGGTAGGTAACACCACTCCGCCTATTTCCGCCGTGAAGCAGTAATGCGTTTCGGCTTGAAGGGTGGGGTAGCCGTTGTAACTATACTGAGACCTTAGAACTTATATCTCAAGGCGGGTGGTGCATTTACATTGTGGATGTCTATGGACTCCAGTAATCACTTAACACCAGGTGGGCTGTGAGCTCGTCCACACATTTAAGCAATAAAAAAAACGGTGAGTTAACTCCATAGCCGGATCGTACGTAGCCAAAAAATATTTGATGCGGTGATAGACGATGATAGGCGTTAGTGTCGGATCTTACATATCGACTATTGACTACTGATAGAGCGGCTTGTCTTGAGCAGAGAGAGCAGAGTTCGTATCACTCTTACCCGTGCACTGCTGAAAAACAAAATTACTGAACTCGGCTGGAGCTCTCACAATTCAATTTATGCAAACATTATAAAACAATGTTTGATTGAAACAACAACAATGATAAAGGTAAGAGCTTCAGTAATCAGTAGAGACGACACAAAAAATGAGCAGCCGACGCCGGCCGAGGACGACCGGTGTTTTTGCTGACGTTACGTGATGTTACGGTCAACTTGCTAATTAGGTTGTTTGCCGATGATTCCACGTTGCGCTATTCAAGATTTCTTGGTTTTTTTTTCAACTGACAACAACTTGTAAGCAACATCCTTCTGTATTTTTAAGGTTTTATTGTGAATGCTATAAAATTCCGTATTTTCTATTAGTTAACATAGTTTAACTGGAATGATTTAAAATAACAAATAGTTATGTAATGATGTAGCGTTTGAGGTTTTCAGCAGCCATTAGCTAAGCGCTCCACTGTGCGCTCGTGAATACAACCACGAAGATGCTATTGAATATTTCTCTATTGCCCCTAAACTATACTAGTCATAGTATCATTCATTGATTATTAAGTTTTTTTTTTCCTAAGGTGGGGAGAATGGCAAAGGTTAGGGCCCACCATCCGATTAAACGATAGTTATCGAAGTTCATGGACATCACAATGTGCATCGAAGTTCATGGATCAATCACAATGTGCATGCGCTGCAGCTACCCATACTAACTGGATTCCCATTCAACTGGTACAGCTCAGCAACTGTTCTACCCTCCAATCGGGACGCACAATTGCTTTGCCCCGGATATAGACTAGATTAGTAGTAAATTTGGCGATGTTAAAGACTTGGTCAAACTACTTCCTACTACTGAGTAATATTTTCATATCATTTTTAAAGATACTTTTTTATAGTAGGAACACAGTGTATGTTAACTAACAAGATTAATATTAGCAATAATTAAAAGTAAGTAAAACAATACAGGGCACAATTCATTGGACTTTTTTCACTTTCCACCGGTTAATATTGGTATTGCATTGTGTTACAGCCAAATACTCATTTAGATCACCTCAAACTGTCTGTAATATATTTACCAATGTTGCCACTTTAACTAGTTTTGCACGGAACTTGTTAATTTACTAACTATTGTAACATTAAATTGTCATGCACTGTCAAATGTATGTAGTCGTGAAATTGAATGGAATCACCAGTAAACTAAAAGTCTAGGTCACAAGCTCCGATACAGGAGAGTGTGCAAGTCCTATCCATCTCTGCCGCTAACGGGAAAATTGGCTACGACTCGCTTCGATTCTAAAGTTAATCACTACAAGTTAGTCTTAACGCCTGTCCTGCAACATTGTCAGAGATATTCAACTAACGATATATTTAATAAGTGCTTAATCGACTGCGGGTCGCTGACTTTAAACTTATAGGTACAAGCAACTTGTTCTTAAATAAGCGAAAAACTCTAATATTTTTATTATATTGCAGAGAGAACAGATTTGACCAACACTCTTTTTGGGTTCTCAATATTAATAGAGTTACTATTATGTAGAATTTTAAAACATACATTATTTACATTTGAATGCGTGAGAGAGACTACTAACAATATGTCCAGGTATTGAACAGAAGGTGTATGCGACTCCAGTCACTTCTTCTACTTATGCATCATTCTTGCGTAAAAGTTTTCGTACAATAGGTTCTATCATGGCCCTCACACTAACTCCTGATCGGTTAACACTGTGTCCAACTCGGGACAAGTGATATGACGCGGCCAGACACTGCACCTTGAGTACACCTTGTGAAATAAGGGCAAGAGAAGTCAATGTCCTGACGAGAGGGTCCTCGCTGATAGCTAGATGACCAGTGGCGCTCCTCACTGCTGTAATCTATGAGTGAAGGTGACCACTAACCTTAGGATAAGTTATTTGCTTGTCTGCCTTAGAATAGAAAAAACTGCAAGCCATTTGATCCTAGCACAAGACTACCCTAGTAATGATCAAAATATTCAGTGAGGAAGTTTTCACTGCAAAACATCTACAAATAATCGTGAAGAAACATGTTTATAAATTACATTACTAATTACATCTTCATGTAATGATTGTAGATATGTACTTGGCACTGCCAGGTACAGGGTCAGAAAAAACTGATATGACGTCACCACCTTTGTTTACAACACCACCCAGATGAGTGGCCGCTGTATTGTATAATGTGCGAGTAATGACGAGCATCAGTCGTCGTCCGCCGGTGTACCGGCTCGGCGGCCGCGCGGGGACATACACAATCGCCGATAATTCTAGAGATATCAATAAAAGGAAAAAATTTGCGGATACTTTTATCTATACTAATATATAAATCTACAGTGGTTTTTACGGATGTTCCGTTATAACTACTGAACCATGCATCCGATAGACTTGAAACTTGGTATCCATGTAGAAAATACATGTAATTAATGGATAGGCTAATATTTATATGAGTGTCGGACTCCCTAATAATAATGACAATAAATAATAATGTTAATTTTAAATGCATATATTATTATGAAAGTCAACTCAGAAATCTAACGTTTACTCTAATGACCCTTTCTCAATGTCGTCGTAATGATTGAGTAAAGTCAATTCCAAGCGACGGTCACCGTTCTCATCGAGTCCGTCTACTGGGACAAAGGGCTCGTGCTGCATCATAACCTAGACACTGAGATTCTCGCCGGATCCTCTCAGTGGGTCGCGATTCTGGTCCGGTGGTAGATTCCGCGAAACATCACCATTACTAAGGCAGATGTTAGTAGAGGGCTCGATGAAACTAGTTTAACTCCTGGAGGTTACTAGCAGTAGACAGAAATAAACAAGTCACGAAGTAGCACCATCTCACAGAAGCTTATGTCAATGAGCTTAGAGGCTTCTTGAAAGTACGGATGAATGCTCACGCTCATGAAAATTTTCGTAAAGCTTAGTTTTATTAATTAAGTTTTCATAATGTAAGAGCGTGTATTTTCACCTCCTAATACAATATTTTCGCATTACATTTTACATTATTCAGAATGATATTATTATAACAATTCAAGATGGCTGAGGTGGGTGCAGGTCGCCATGTTACATAAGTCGACTCTGTACTTGACTTCTAACTTAGTTGATTGACCGGTACAACCGCTCACACAAGCTAAATTATACTTTATATAAAGCCATTCTATATTTTGATGTCATATTTAATTTTATTTGATCTTACAATTACTGATTTCTCAATGTATGTGCCGGTTGAACGTTTGTAAACTTAAAGGGTGCGAAACTATAAAAATTGTGAAACGTATGAAATAAAAATGAGACGAAGCACTAAAATGTAAATCAGGTATATCAGGTATTTTGAAGTGATGACCACGACCACTCTGCCTAGAGTGCATACGACCGAGAAGAAGAAATATCAGGTATTTAAAAATTTGAATGTATTTGTAGGTTTTATGAGACCTTTCGGAATTTCCCTGGGATGTTGGCACCATCTTGCCAGATCTTACAGTAACTATAGACTATGAGCTTGGAATCGCAATTAAATCGGGACAAATGCTTAAATAAACGCGCTAACATCTTACCGTCCAGCCCACTGAGTTTCTCGCCGGATCTTCTCAGTGGGTCGCGTTTCCGATCCGGTGGTAGATTTTGCGAAGCACGGCTCATGCTAGGGTTCGTGTTAGCAACTCTCCGGTCTGAGCCCCTTGAGCTCACCTACAAACGTTAGGGTGAAGCTGAAATAGCCTCTCAAGGCTATCAGCATAGGTAGGGGAAAAAAAAACAGTCTAGTTACTACACGTCGGCTAATGAATAAGATTTTTATTTATATTTAAGGATCAGTGTTTGATTTAAAACATATTTAGCATAGTTTACTATTTATCCCATTAAATTTACAATGACAGCGGCGTTTAGAATCGTTCGCTGTTCTCGTTGTCACGAAGCGAAAAGCTTTCTTAACTGTGTCGTCGATTCACAAAAACCTCGGAAAATATTTTACTAAATTAGTTTTAGTTTTCATTTTCACAGTATCATAAGTTCAGAAGTGTGTGGGCCCCGAGGAAACTCTGCAAGTTATATCAACTCCCGAACTCAGTATTTTACTTTGAAACTATCAAGATGAATCAAAACTGATAAGTTTTAGAACTTCAAGGGAATACTTAACGGACTATAAACGCTGCAAAATTAATTAGCCTTTTAGCTTTAAGGTGGGCACGCAAAGGAAGGCTGGTGAAATAAGGGCTGAAATTGGAATGTTTCCACTTGATAATGGATTCTGTTGATTCAACTGTTTCATATTGATTGGCTTACATCACGCTCGTGGCTCAACGTCGCCGCACCTTTCTTGGGACAAGGCAAGTTGTGTGCAATGTTATTAAGTAATTAACAATAAAATATATTTATTATACTACAGTATAAAGTGTGTTTTCAAACACTAGGCAGGTAGGCACACAACTAAGCAATAAAATAAAAAAAGGCAACGGCCTGGCTCTGCCCCTGGCATTACTGAAGTCCATGGGCGACGGTAACCACTCACCATCAGGTGGGCCGTATGCTCATCTACCTACAAGAGCAATAGAAAAAAAAACACTAATGAACTAAAATGGCATGGATTCAATTAGACTGAATTCATATTAAAAGTATTTACGTTGTTATACTCATCAGTTGTAACGAATACTCATCTGTTTTGTCATATTATACTTGTGAATAGAGAGCTGATCAAAATAAATTATAATTTGCGGGATACGAATAAATAATTTTGCTGGTTTGATTTAATGAAAGAATATTATTATTCGTTCACCGTGGAAGTCTGACACACACTCAAACGAAGCTACTTAAGACGTGTACACCGTATGCCCCGTGTGCACGGAGGGTAGGTACGGTTGCCGAGGGCAGTTCTATACCACCCACGTCATTTCGGATCCTCTCGATCCACTAACGGTGCTTTTAGGTACCTCAAGCACCGGTCACCGTTCTCGTCAAACCCGTCGCTTGCGACGAACGCCTCGACGAGTAAATTATCCCAAAGACACAGCCTCAGCCCACTGAGTTTCTCGCCAGATCTATTCAGTGGGTCGGATTTCCGATCCGGTGATAGATTTTGCTAGGGTTAGTATTAGCAACGTCATCAAGTTTTGAGCCCCGTGAGCTGACCTACTTGTTAGGTGACACTGACATATCCTCTCAAGGCTATTAGCTTAGGAAGGAAAAAGGGCTACATCACTGAGCCACGATCGTTTCCCTTTAGAAATCGACCACGGCGGCCTTCGGCGATGTTATGTGTTCCGTTCTAAGCTGTGGAAATATTACAACAAAGCAATATCGCTAGTTTCTATCAGATTAGGTACTACATAATATTGTATTGTATACCACATTACCTGAAAGTGACCTTTTTTTTTTTCGGGTAGAGGGCCGAATCTTCTGCGAGGTCCCCGCACAAACGGGGCGCGCGGGGTATGTGAGACTCAACGATCTGCATGGTGTTGTGAGCAGACCGCGGGCCCAAGGATTTTAGGGCCCACCCACTAAACGACTCCCCTGCACTCTTACACCCGACGTCCGATCCCCTCCGAGGTCAGAACCCGGATGAGGTAGGGGGGTTACCGCGGTCAACACTACAACCAGACGGCGCGGCTCACCCCAAGGACGCCCAGCCGACGGAACCTTCGAGGCGAATCGAAGGCTCTGAAACGTCGGCCGTTTCGGTACGGCAGTCCGTCAGGCCGCCCACTGAAAGTGACCTGCAATTTGTTTAGCAAACTTTTCCATTTTTTGTGTGGTCATGAATTTCTTTATTGCCATCATTATTGTCACTGTCGAATTTTAGCTCGACTGTTTAGTACAATGAACTGTAACATTGTATTAACAAATAAAAAATAGTTGGATAATCGACGCAATTGAAATAAATCTTATCGCCATTAGATAGTTTGTGTATAAATTTCACTTTTTTCTCGTCGTCAGTACAAACGTGAGTGTTTGAAGGTCATCGCAAACTATGCGGCACAATCACGACCTACTCATAACACAATATCTCAAAACGAAGTAAACGTCAGTTGATTAAACAATCGTATTCCTTGAGCATAAAGTTTAAAATTGATTACAAATCAAAAAGATGAACACAAAACGATCGGTTTCAGAAATGCAGCTTTATAGCCATTATGTGAAAGATTAAGATAGCTTAAAGCTAGTTTTACATTAAGTTTACAATTCAGAAAACCGATTATACAAATAGGACTTTATGTTTCAATGAACACTGTCGAAATTCACTTGAGATGTGTACCACGTTTTCCTTTGGAAGAATTGTTATTATAATAACAATTATTATGCATTAGAGCTGTGTTTGTGTTTGATCCACGCTCACTGGCAGGTGTGGAGCTGCGGCTGCGGGAAATCTGAATTTAATTATTAAATAATAATACAGTTCAATTATTCTTTTTATTTACTCTTTAATGTACACAGAAATATTACAACAACGAATGACACAATTTAAAAGACACATATTTACAAAAGGCGAACAAAAACACATGTTTTAGAAGGTGAAACAGCGTAACTAAACGCAATGACAACAACACAAAGACAAGTATTTAATTACAATAAAAATTCGTAAAATCGCACCCAGATTGAAAGAAATATATTTATTCTTTTTTTTTATTTATTTATTGCTTAGATGGAAGGACGAGCTCACGGTGCACCTAGTGTTAAGTGGTTATCGGAGCCGATGGACATCTACAACGTAAATGCCACCCTCCACCTTGAGATATGAGCTCTAAAATGTCGTTTTTTTTACAATAAAGTTTCGAATAAAGTTTTAGCTCTGCTTAGTTTTGTTTTGATCCGTGCTTACACAGATAAGAGCACAGCATCCCTGCAGCGTTGTGCCGGTCATTCGTTCTGCACGAACCAAGTTCGTCGATCGATTCATTGAAAATATTATTCCCAGTCGCAATCAAACTGTTATTGGTTCGAATAAAATTATCGTTGCTTGTTCGATGTTCTGTATGGTACAAATGACACATACAACTAAAGTGTACGTTGTCCAGTGGAGGCCAAATCATCGAAATTCACTTTTTTTTATTGCTTAGTTGGGTGGACGAGCTCACAGCCCACCTGGTGTTAAGTGGTTACTGAAGCCCATAGACATCTACGACGTAAATGCCGCCACCGACCTTGAGATATAAGTTCTAAGATCTCAGTATAGTTAGAACGGCTGCTCCACCCTTCAGACCAAAACGCATTACTGCTTCACGGCAGAAATAGGCAAGGCGGTGGTACCTTCCCGCGCGGACTCACAAGAGGTCCTACCACCAGTAAAAATCGCAAGGAATCGCAATCCCTTCACACTTACACTAAAATATTATTTATAAATGTTGTTATGTATAGCTCTATGGTTTCGTAATTAACGGTTTGTCTCGCGAAATGATACTTGACTGGTTTGTCTTTGTATGTACATTAACATTAGCCAACACCTCCCGCCTGCAGCTACTGTATCAAGCAGAGGGGCGACCACGAATGACTAGCAAAAAGTATCACTTCACTCACTCACATATTCACTATCGAGAAAAATGTATAGGATCTAAACAGCGCCCCTACCGGCCGTAAAAAGAACTAATTTCAGTAACACGAATGAATTTAGTTACTTTCGTTTTGCTTATCGATATATCTTGGTCTAGAACCTCGAAACTTATACTCATCATCGAGAGCACGGTTATTGTTCTGACACACGGTAACGTAAATCTCGAAGGCGACTCTCAAGTACTACCGTCTAATGTAATGATCCGTTTTCGTATCGAGGATTCGATGTATTAACATTACGAGTTCTTTAGATTTTCGTGTTTGATGTACAGGTATCGGAGCCGTAATAGCGTAATATTACCCATGATCGCATTTCAAATTGAAAAACATAAAGTGTGAAGAAATAAGTCTTTAATCTAACTCATATCGGTACCTATAAAGATATGATCCTATATACACATGGATATATCATATATACACATATATATGGAATACCTATACTAGAAACCTGGTTTATGTCTCAAACTTTACAGTATTGACCGAGTGGACCTCAAGTTAGTAAATCTATGCCGACTGAGCTCGCATTTCGCAATTAGCTCACACAGAAAACACATTTGTAACGCAAAAATCTGCATAAACATATTGATCAGTCATGCAAGAATTACGTGAATCATTTTAATTAAACGAATATCCTGAGGTCTGATGCCGTGCGAATAGTAGGGATAACAAAATAATACTAACAATTCTGACTGTCCTAGTTCAACAAGACTAAGTTGTACTTGTACAGACGCATATTTCCACCGCTCCCCTCTATCATTTCGCACCTATCAGATACATATTTGTTCGGTGACCCTATGCTTTATTTATTGCTTAGATGGGTGGACGAGCTCACAGCCCACCTGGTGTTAAGTGGTTACTGGAGCCCATAGATATCTACAACGTAAATGCGCCACCCACCTTGAGATATAAGTTCTAAGGTCTCAGTATAGTTACAACGGCTGCCCCACCCTTCAAACCGAAACGCATTACTGCTTCACGGCAGAAATAGGCAGGGTGGTGGTATCTACCCGTGCGGACTCATAAGAGGTCCTACCACCAGTAAATTTCTATATACGTTCACATATTATAATTACCCAGAAAATACAGAAAGTCAAATATAACAACATAATAATACTACGTACGAGTATAATGGGAAAACAATACCTTTTCATAAGAAAAGCGCATAAATCCTAAACAAAAAAATAATATTCGCAGTATGAAATGTACAACACTTTGAGAAGCAATGACCTTAATACTATATAATAATATTCGTATTCATATAGTGGATGGCACATCGGTAATAATTTTATTAAACACCTCACAACACATTTTAAATGTAATTTATTACAGTATTTGTGGTTACGGAACAGTCGTCGAAACTTCAAAAATGTACCACCACAGGACTCGACAAATCATCAAGAATTATCACATGGCCCTATTACCTACAATAATAATACTAAGTAATAACTGAGTTTAGTGCAAACGTTACAATGGGTCTAAAAACACGCAGCTCTTCGTGCCAATGTTCATATTTAATTGGAATGATGCGAGCCTTGACCAATCGTTGTTAATCTTTACCGGGTCATCAGCACATGGCGCGCCTTACATATCATTAGCACGAAACTTTATCAAGGATTCACTGATAGTAGACCGGCGCCGATTATATGGCCGAATAATTACTTACCTAATTCGGGCAACAGAATGGAAGTAGCATCATCGACCTTGAGGCTTTAATCACTCCTAGATTTTCTTCTTCGTCGCTTTCTTCATTGCTGAAGGTCGTGTCCTTGAAACTTGACCGTTGCCTGTCTCGTGAGCTGTTTCCATCTCGTCCGGTCCTCAGCTGCTCGAATGGCGGTTGCGACTGGCAACCCAGTTAGAGCGGTTACTTGATCACACCAACGGCTAGGTAATCGGCCGCGGGGTCTCTTTCCTTCTACTTTGCCCGTCACAATCACTTTGTCCAAGTTATCTGACTGTCGGCGCGCAATATGACCGAAGTAGCTGAGGATCCTCTGGTAACAGATTGTTGAGAGCCTGACTCGGATGCGAAGCTGATCCAGGATAGATTTATTTGTCCTCTTGGCCGTCCACGGAATTCGGAGCATTCGTCTCCAGCACACTCCTAGATAGCATGGTGTAGAAGGTAAGGAAAACCACTGCACTATTTTCTCATGATATCCATCAAGACCAGGCAGCGGGTGAAGCCAATGCTACTGCAGATTTTATAAAAGCACGACGGATGCAACTTTAGTACCTGGAATTCCGTGGACTGAATTTCACACCACCGACTCTTGAGGAATTGAAAATAATTAAGCGTCTCTCCCGCACGGTGCAGTCTTGTATCCTAACATTTTTGGGCATGTGTCGCGAAACATGGAACTTGCAGTCGCCGGAGGGTGTCAGGCTGCGCGACACCCTCCGACCCGTAAGCTGGACTGCCCAGACCAAGGCTGCAACGAATTGCCCTCTACAGGTAACGTCCACCACGTTCAATTTACGGCCTTTCTACCAATACCTTTTGTGAACTTATCCAATCTGAATTTAAATAGTTTTAAAAATAGTTCTTCCCACGCAATGACCAGGGCTCTCAGGGGCTCTTTTCTGCAATCTCGCTATGCTGAATACAGTATATAATGTAATATTCACCTACTGTCTACATAAATAAATTACAAGTAAAAAAACTATCAGTTTTCCCTGGAGAGACTCAACGGTAAAGTTATAACAACAGTCTTGCACGTTATGCCGCTGGCGTTTTAAATATTCTGTTCCTGGCGAGATAATTCCATCTTCTTTTTTGACGCATTGACCGGATTGAAATGTGTGCCGGTAATTGAATTTCGGTAATGCTAATTTAATATTGAAACCAAACACAGATGTACCGAATGAATTTGATTCAATAAAACGGTATCTCATGAACAATAAATCCGGGTCGGTATAGGAGGGGCTTAAGGACGCGGTAAAATGTACAGAATCAATTTACTTTTTTCTACATAGAGTATGTCGTGTAGATAGTCAACCTTAGTCTCGGCTTGGGTAACCATAGAACTTAGAACGGTTTGCGTTTAGAAATTGCGATTTTCTAATAAAAAATATACTTTGTTGAGCTTGACGTGCTCTCTTAGATTCGAATTTGATTATTAAGTATTATAATTTATTCAGTATATTTAAAGTTGGACTGCCGTGTTGGGTCTTTAGGCAGAGTGGTGACCGTTGGTTATGGACATCTAATAGCAGCAGAGGCGCAGGCCCTGATTTATGGATGAGATTTTTCTGAAAAAAAACTTAGAAAACACCTTAAGTACTATGAACAGTTCTTCGCACACACAAAGCTCAAGAAACTTACGTTTGGATTTGTCTTCTGGGTAATCTTAGAAACCAAGCAGCGTATATAAACAGCGATTGAATGATTACTGGTGGCTCTGAGGCCTTTCCAGTTTCACCAGGACAGGTGGGCGAGCAAGGGCTCGGCCAAGAGGGGTGGAATTAGCTAACAGCTGCCCGAGCGCCTCCGAAGGAGACCTAACAACTCAACAGCAGCTACTTCGCGAATGAATCTACTTCCGGATCGGAATCGCGACCCGCGGAGAAGATCCGGCGGGAAACTCAGCGGACGTATTGGTGTATTGATGTAGGTATTGGTTAGGTTGCACATCGGACTCTTTGTCGAGTTCGACTAGTACGGCTACCAGGGTCCCTAAGCCTGCTCCTAGTGTTAGAGCTGAAGGCGTTTAATGCAGAGGTTATTGGATCTGATGGATCCGCAAAAATGTGAACCTAGACCTCTGCTTAGTAGTCACTATCACAAACCAAAGCCAACGTATAAGGCAGCCTTGAAATAGATATTCTGTTTTAAGATATAATCTATGGCGCCGCAGTAATGGCTTACGACAGATTACGGTCGAATCCCGACAATGGATCGTCGGACACGTTCCCTATCACTCGTCTATTATATTATTGATTCTATGGCTCTTGTAAAATTAATTTCTTATCTTGATCTTTTTTATGTATTATTAAAGAAGAATCATATTTATATATTGTCATTGTATACATATCCAGTGCAGTATACCGCGAGTGTGTAATGTGTATGATTTATTAACAGACCAAGATAAAATTTAGAAATATATACAGCGCTAGAAATATATCCGGATTAATAACGGATATATTTATAACGGATTGAGCCGGTCCCCTCACACTAACAGCTCCTAAGCTACCTTACCTAGTTTGGTCCATAAGGTATAGTTCTAATCGTCTTATAGCATTATTACATTTAATGACTAGGATACTGAGCCTTAAGCGTTACAAATTAGACTAGAGTTTCATTAAAATATTTAGTGTAAAAGTGCAAAAGGCTATATGCTGGTCTGCGACAACTAAATATTTTATTTATTTATTTGATTACATACATGTCGTTCAACTGGGTGTATTCTAACAATAATCGTTCATAGAGGCGCTTGTATGTACGATATGTTACGTCACAATCGTTTTCTTTGGTTCAACAAATTTCCTCGCAGCGAACACAAACAAAAATCCACAAAACGCTTCACTCTCACCGTAACGACTTCACAGCGGCTCTCAAAGTGGCGACTATCTAGTACATATATACGACACTGACAGAAACTAATACGATTTTAACACATACAGGTGCTCGATATTTACATTTTACCCATTACATTCACCTGCACAACTTACCACAGACGACCGATGCATGAACCCTCGTATTTGATGCTCTTCCAGCGTCACGAAAGTCAGAGTAGTACTACTGGTGGTCCGTCTTTTGAGTCCACACGGGTAGGTACCATCACCCTGCCTACTTCTGCCGTAAAGCAGTAATGCGTTTCAGTTATGGTTGGAGTTGAACAGCCGTTGCTGCTCCTTATTTACGTTGTAGATGTCTATGGGCTCCGATCACCACTTAACATTAGGTGGGCTGTGAGCTCATCCACATAAGCAATTTTTTTTTTTTTAAACGTGGCTGTTATTTGTATGTTAAACAGAGTGGAGTGACTTGGCTATCCCATACTACCCACTAGTCCAACTATGAAATGTTATTGCGAAGTGCCAAATTATTAAATGTGACATAGTTCGCACCTTCAGGCGGTCGTTATTGTCTGGTGTCAAGAGTCGCTTTGTCGTCGAAGTCGTTAATGCTCGTAAATCATTGGAATTGCTGTAAAATTATGCCAGGCGTTTTTTTTTCCTATCTAAGCTGAGAGCCTTGAGAGGCTATATCAGCGTAACCTTAACTAGTAGGTGAGCTCACGGGGCTCAAACCTGATGACGTTGCTAACACGAACCCTAGCAAGAGCCGTGCTTCGCAGAATCTACCACTGGATCGGAAACGCGACCCACTGAAAAGATCCGGCGAGAAACTCAGTGGGCTGTGTCTGAGGGTTAATATACTCGTCGAGCCCTTCGTCGTAAGCAACGGGTTCGACGGGAACGATGACCGGAAACGTCTTTATTGATTTGACAAAGTACGAACACGTTTTAACGTTACGTTCAGATTATACACTAATATTGTACATCGAAATCTGAAGTTGAGAATCACCGTCGTCCCTCGCCTTAGGGCCAGTGTGTCTCCGCGCCATTCCCTCGGGATAAGCCGGGATCAAACATACCCCGGGACGGTACCGGTAACGATAAAAAACGACAAAACAACCGTAATGCGAGTGTGATAGCCGACCGCACTCCGCCCCCAGTGCGCGGCGTTATGTTTGGAAATTGTTTTATACGAGGAGGTGCGGGCTCGCGGCTCGTAGTCGCGTTAAATTGCCAAATATTTTGTCAACCTGCCGGACCTTTCTCCTCGCGCTATAGCGATGTAGTTAGCGCGTCCTTACATCAAGCTCCACGATAATTGAAGCGCAGTCTTCTTTAAATAAGCTACGGAATTTTGTATCGTTGAACCTCTCACCGTGACTAAGTATACCGCTAACCAGCAACGTACTTTTTGTTCTTTTTGGACCAATCAAGTACCGAGCAAGACATACACTAAGTACTAGCTCATGCTTATTCAATACGTGACAAAGAGCGGCAGCAGGTTGTACAACAACTATGAACAACAGTGAACAAAAACAAATGCACAAACCAACGAAAGATTGATTTTATTGTAAAGTGAATTTTATCTGCATCTAGTTAATGTAATTTAGAACTATTTCATTATCAGAGAACGAAATGAAAGATCAAAAGAAGAATTTCTATCTCATAATTATAAAGGTTGCTTATTTCTTCTTTCAATCACTTCACTAAAACCTATCAGTCTTAGACTCTAGAACTAATTCAACGAAGCGTGAGTAAGTTGAACAATCAATTCTGAATTTGAAGATTTCATCTAAAATTTTGTTTTACTCTTATATTGAGCACCGTTATTACTGGTTTTAAGATACTCCGGTAAAAACACTTTCCACGAGACAGGCAGTGCCTAGTGTGGAGAGTTTTTGGTAAACTGTTATGTGTAAATGCTTTCAAGGTTAATAAATAAATTATAATATTATTTTTTATTTATTTATTTATTTGGGAAAAAAAGGGACAATACACACATATAATATTTAAAAAAATAGCTAAAACGTTAACCAAATATGTTTCCACAATCAAAATCACATATAAGCAGGAAGTGAACAGAGAATAGAAATTTAGAAATTTAAGTTACAAAAAAACAAAATTATAATTAAATTAAAAGTGGAGCAGTCTCGATGGAGATTTTGCTCTGACCGCCTAACAGCTCTCAACACATCTGCTCATAGTCTAGCTGACTGATTGTAATATAAAGAACAAAATTAAATAATATAAAAAAAACAAAAAAACAAAATTATATATAAAATGTCACAACTTCGTTAGTAGCAAGAGGGAGTCCAGAGCAGGCAGCCCGGCGACGGCGACGCGGCAGTCAGAGCCACCGACGCGACCAACGAACCGCCCGAAAACTGATGGAAGTAATTCGACAAATAATTTCCGATTCCGTCGTCCGTTACCAAAAGCTCGTACAATTTGACAAAAAGCATTATCTGCAAGTCGACGGCCCGATAGCTTGCGTCGTTTGTTTAAGGGCCACGTCACACTGACTGATGACTGCCAACGAGACCTCTTGACGCTGTCCAAGCTATAAGCTGAGCGCGACAGCTGACGAATATTATTGTGTACGAGACTATGATGGATATGTCCTAGTATGGCATAATATTGAGTAGATACCAGCTGAAAGAAAGGCCGACGAAAAGTGTTGTTACTTCACTTCTTGAGTTGCCACTAAGATGTTGATCACAAAACTCACTGAACATCTGGTGGGTGAACCCCTCAACGCAGCGTCACTACAAACAGTGCGTTGTCGTCGATTGAGTTAACATTTAGTTGGTCGCATCGACAATTATCAAGTATATCGTCGCTGTGCGTCACCATTGATGTTCTCGTAGTGAGGGCCGTTGTAACACAGTCCTAGTTCAATTAGATATATCAGATATTTTTCGGTTATTTGAATCGAATAGTTTGAATTTTTAATGAACACGTTACATATACATACTATGATATGATATTTTTATAAAACTCCTACATTTTACTACTTGCGTTCACAATTAAGATTCAGTCTCCACCGATGCGATGCGATGCGATGCGATGCGATGTCCACGTTTTGACAGCACAATTGATGGCTACCCGAGAGTATTTGTACGTACGACGTTTTGTTCTAATCACATGGCTTTTAAACGATCAGTAAGTAAATAGTTATAATTATATTGATATTAATAGAGCCACCGGCTACAGATACATACCGACTACATATTCAATATGAATAAGACAATATGCAATTTGACGCGACGGCGTCTCCTGACTGCGGAGACCAATTAACATCAGGAGAGTCGACAACTCGTTCAGCTGCTCATTTATTTCATTATATTATATTAAATTTTCTCTGGAGTTCTTGACTCGGTTTAGTTCCTAGCTGCTGCCCTGAAACCTTCAGGAAAGAGGAGGTTCGGATTCCCTTGAATTTATAAGACTGTATTACCCAAAACTTTACTTGTTATTGTGCATGTGTGTATGACTGCTTGTTTTTGTATTATGTGTATGTTTATATTTGTGTCCAATTTGTTTATGTATCTATGTATGCTATTTGCCACTACGCCTGTTGTGTGCCTATTACTATTAGGATGGTTTCTGTGTGTGTGTTCCAGTCGTGTTAGCTGCCATCCAATAGGAAAGTCATTTATGCCTTTGCGATAGAACTCTGGTGATCTAGATTCTACAAACTGTGTAAAAGCATTTTGTACTGCCTCCTGGGAAGAAAACTTTTATCACGTAGAAAATTATCCAAGTCACGAAAAAAGTGGTAGTCTGTTGGAGCAAGGTCTAGCGAATACGGAGGGTGACGAATGGTTTCTAATTGCAGTTCCTGTAAAGTTAAAACGGTTTCTCGTGCTGTATGAGGTCTCGCGTTACCATGGAGTAATAATGGTGAAGATCGATTCATGAGTCGGGGCTGTTTCACTACAAGTTTTGCTATCATTGTTCGTAGTTCGGCACAGTAGACATCTGCCGTTATCGCTTGACAAAATCGGAGAAAGCTATAGTGAATACATTACCTTTTTATTGGTAAGCTTTGCTTTAGGATACTGTTGCGGCGCTTGACCTGGGGTAAGCTATTTCATTTTTCGCTTACAGTTATCGTAAAGAATCCACTTTTCATCACATGTCATAATTCGGTCCAATATTCCTCTATTCTCCTTCTATTTAATATTCCTTCATTTTCTGTATCGATTCAACAAAGTAACACAAGTTTCAACACGCGTTTCTTTCTGCAGATCAGCCAAATCATGAGGCACCCATTTTGCACGTTTTTATTTATTGATTTGATGCAAATGAGTCAATATTGTTGCTAAGGTAAGATTAAACCATGCCGCTAATTCCTGGGTAGTTTGGCTCGGATCGGCTTCCACCATCTCTTTCAACTTGTTGTTATTCACATGTGGCTTACACATAGCGTTTAAGCCAAAATCGCACGGTGCGTTCATTAGCAATCCTTCTCCAAACGCAACATCGATATTGCGAGCTGTTTCTGCAGCGTTAGTTCCGCGTCGGAACTCGTATTCAGAAATAACTCGATTTTTCGAAGTATCCATCTTTCTTGTCTAAGCTGAATAAAAAAACAACTGAAAGTCGATAATCGAATGTTGCACATTTTTTAAAAGAAGAACCTCATAGGTACAATTTGAAAAAAGTTTCACTCAAAAATCTCAAACCATGAAGGTTCTTTGTCAATTCGAAGTACCTATTACAATAAATAGAACGGCAATTTCAATCCCTATTATATGGACTTTTTGGCGGGAACGTGAGTAGTGAAGTTGTGTGATTTAATTTTGTTTTATTTTGTCTATTTAATGTTTCTCCAGGTTTAAATATGTAATAACGGTGCTTTATTAACTGTTTAATATCTGTGAAAGTGCACAAATGTGGCAAAATTAAACAAAGCCACTGGATATAACTTCTCGGGATCCTCCAAAAAGTCCACTGAAAAAAATCTTAATAAAAGGGTGGTGCTTTTACTGAGATTATATTTCATCCCATATTATCTCATCTCATTTCATTTAATTTCATCTCAGTTGATTAATGGCTCAAGTTAATCATCTTCATTTCATTTCACTCAATATTATAACTTTTCATAAAAATATGAATAAAAATAAAAATAAGACTTGACCTAAAAGTCTTAGCTACCAGGTCATAAAATCCCTTTAAAAAAATCCCTATTAGGTATATTAGTTTGGCCGGTGGTTGTTTAACAAACGGCCGGTGCCAAAATTAAGGAAACATTAAGATTGAAATCTACAAACAGGTTCTATAGTGGAACCCCACCACACTGAGTTGAGACGCTGATGTGCTGCGTACGTGCCCCGCGTCGCAAGATGTTGAGGTGGAGACTGCCATACCATCCTGTCTATTTCCACCGCGATGTAGTAATGCATTCCAGTTTGTAGGATGATTGTCAAGTACAATCAAATGGAAACTTTGCTTTAAATTGTAAAAAAACTGGTTCTTTTCTCAAAAATAAAGTTATTTTCAACTACGAGTATTAAGCAACTGTCAAAGCAGACAATTATCGAATTGCGAGTACTTAAATTTTTGAAGTGAAAACTTCTTTAGAATCGTTGTGATTTCAAACCGGATGCAACGGAAAAAGCGACAGTAGAAAGAGACGGACAGATACATTTATAAGATTTAACGTGGGAGAAAATGAGATAGGAAGCATTACAGTGTTTTTTTTAATACAGCGCCATCTATGAGGTGGTTTATTAATAATGTTTATGAAATCTATTGTTATTATTGAAGTGAAAACTTCTTTAGAATCGTTGTGATTTCAGGCCGGATGCAACGGAAAAAACGACAGGTAAGAGACACAAATACAAAAATGTGTAGGATGAAGCCAGCAAAGAATGAGACAGAAATATACATACTATTTAATACAGCGCCATCTGTGAGATTTTTTAATACTAACGTGTGTATGAAAGCTCTTGTAGTGAATTTTAATTTAGGATTATACGTGAAATTAAAATATCAATTCACAGAGGGCGCTACCTTACAATTATTTACTAATGACAAAATTTTACATATACTTAAGACGTTTAGGATAATTGTATTTTAATTTTGGAAGGTTTCACTTCTACCACGTGTGAATTGCACACATTCTTTTTTTTGTTTGGTTTTAATTCAGATAATCAGAAATAACTCGACTTTGGTCAATTTGCGGTGTTGAAATGGGATTCAAAAGAGCAGATTTATGAAATTCACAAATCGAAATCCCTTTGTGAATTTGATTGGATTTAAAAACGGGGAGACTTCAAAATAATTTGGTTTGATTGCTATCTTAATGAGATGAATAGAGATTTAGTAATGAGGTGAACCGGCATCCAGGCGGCTCGCACGTGACATTTACACCACACCGATAGATACGATAAGCTGATCAATGAACTCAGTGTAGGTACGGGTGCGTCTCTGGGCCTGCGGAGGTATAATGATTCTCTTTGTAGTCTGTACCAATGTTCTACAGAAAATGCTCCGAGGAATGTTTGAGATAACCTTACGATTATGAAGTCGTTCAGTCTAAAGGATAAGACGCCCGGTGTCTACGGTGTACTCGTACCGAGCGATGCAACTGTGCCGAGGCTCGAATCCCGCAGACAGGTACTGGAAACAGAAATAGGGGTGATGCGGTATTCAAATGATTATGTTTGATCGTAGAATGACTTGAAGAACTTTCTACAATTAATGTACCAACTTTAGGGTCTGACACATTTACATATCCAGTTGCACCGGAAAGTGGCTGGCTCCTATTTTTCTTCCACTTCCGTGCTTCATTTCCTATGCCTGTTGACCCTCCCAGACTTACTGTGCCCCCTAAACATGTTTGCGGGGATAATCCTCTTCATATCCCTTTTTAGCATTCGTTGGTGAATTTTTTTTTGCGAGCATGGGGCCGAACCTTTTCTGCAGGTGAGGGGCCTATTGGCACGCGGGCTATGTGGGACTTGACGGCCTGCAGATGTGAGACGCAGACCGTGGGCCAAAAGATTATTAATAGATCTTCAATGTCTATCGCAACTTTCATAATATCTCCAATCTCTCTTAGCCTCAACAACGCAAACAATCGGTAGCACGCCTATGGCAACTTTAAGCGTTCCCGGGATGTACTTATATCGGTTCAATAAGTTGGAGTTTCACAGATATCTCACATATCGAATACGAGGCTTTCTTCATCCGAATATACGTTTAAGTTGCACTGGGCTGCGGCGTCGACACGCGTGCCGAGTACCCAGGTACCTACCTACCTACCGGTTGAAGCGTCGATCCCGCTCAATCGTTAAACGATAGGGTATTTTCCGCATTTGCATGGTTCAGTGCGAGACCCGTTGCCGGGCCTGGTCCCGCTCTCTGCGTGCGAGCTGCATCTGTGATGTTGATTGAACCTCGTTGACTCTGTGCTCGCTCAAACGACATCGACACCGCGATCGCCTCCAATTTATTCGGATGTTTCAAAAAGCAATACAGTGTGTTTGTGTTTGATTTGACAACAAATACCTTTTTACAGTCGTCACTGCTCTGAGAGCTACAATTTCGGAATTCAGTTTGTTTCATTCATCATTCATTCATTGCATTTGATCGCTATCATTTAGCTCAGGACGAAAGGTGCATTTTTTAAGAAATGATCGATTGTCAATTGATTGAACAATTGTATTTATCTTAATACTCGTTCATTTTCCCTTTATCAATTATTTAGCCACAATTAAACCTATATTAACGGTTGAATCTGTCGTCTTTTTATTGTTATTGTATTTTTTTATATTTCCGTGGCTTCGAATACATAACAGTTTCCGTGACCACTGACGACTAAGGTGTTTTTCGTCGACATTTGAATATTGAACTAACTTTCTCAATATTGTCTATAAAAAATATAATATTTCTGCAATCTACAGTTACAGTCCTGAATATTTTCTCGAACGTACAGCAAGAATTTAATATGTTCCAAGGGCTGACATTATCTGTGACTGGCTGTCGGTGCTCAGCTCCTGTTTCCACAGGCAATTAAATATAACGATTCGGTAGATTTTTTTTGAGAATTTGTTATGCGTATTTAGTATGTTAAACACCGCCACCACGAAGCGGCCCCGCCAAGCCAGGGCAGGACAATAAACCCACAGAAAAGCGCAGCGGTGCTATTTCAAAGGGGAAACTCTATATGGACCTCCTCATTCATAAGATAAATAAAATAATACAGATCAACAAAATTTTAAGATACAAAGAACTTGTTATTCGTGTAAGAGATTCCTTAAGACATTAAGCAATCCTTAAATATCGGAATGTCAATGTTTGCTGCGGCGATAGCCTTCTGCTACGTGTCCATAGGCCCCTACGGAACAGGGTCTCATACAAGTGGTCCGTCCAGAACAAGCAGCGTAAGTCTATGTCTGCTCACCGTCTCAATTTAAAAGTCCAGGGGATCTTACCTGAAAATTTTGGTTTTTATTGGTGAGGTCCTTTAATTGGCATTTGTTTTTTTTTATTATGTTAATTGAAGCTGTTGAAATAAATCAAATCAAATCAAATGATTGATGTTTATTTGAAGTAATTGTCGTGTTCGCGTCGTGTATCCTGCACCATTATTTTTATCTAAATAAAATCAGTTCTCATTTCAAAATGTTCAATACGTGTAAAATTACTCGGTTGTAATTCACAATGCACAAGTCATATGGTACAAAGGGATAACCTTCAAAACGATCAAACCTGTTACCGATATGCAATATGCATAGGTCCTGAAATTAATCTTACTCATAGACGACTCTGACAACACTGGATACTTGAATATATTGTATCTATTGTAAACCGGCGAGTTAACAGAATTACAATATAATAACATAGCCATGATTGGTGATAACACTGGAAGAGTCTGTCATGGGAAATTTGCTAGACTTCCACGCAAGCATCTGACCCAAGTCCAAGATTTCTACTGGTCGGAGGCCGCCAGGAGGCGTAATACTTCCTCGGGCCTCCGACGAATCGGTGCAGATGGAAGGGTTTCTCCCTCGCGTTCCACCACCTCCTCCACGAGAAGGCGGACCCGCAGAAGTTGAGCGTCGCGGAGGTCGCATCGCCACGAATAATCGGCAACGAGAGCCTTCGTCTCCAGGACCCAGGGAGGCGCCCCGGCGACGAAATTTGGCGCCAGCTCATAAAATATACTTTATAAATACATATATTATAAATATATTTTATATATATAAATAACTATCTCTAAATGGCTCAGTTCTAAAAACTATGACGAAACAGAGGCTATACCATATATATTAAAGTAAAACACACAAATAAACGCACACACACACACACATTTGTTATGTATAATTAATTGGTAGTATTGTGGTATATAACGTGCTTTTATGGAACAGCGGAGTCTCCTTTCTCCTTTCGGCTTGCACGCTTAAAAGGAGACTGCAATAATTGTTTTGTTTTGTCTCGTTTTTAAAAATAAAGTTTTTTTTTTTCTTATTGATTAGATGGGTGGACGAGCTCACAGCCCACCTGATGTTAAGTGGTTACTGGAGCCCATGGACATCTACAACGTAAATGCGCCACCCACCTTGATAATATATAAGTTCCAAGATCTCAGTATAGTTACAACGGCTGCCCCACCCTTCAAACCGAAACGCATTACTGCTTCACGGCAGAAATAGGCGGGGCGGTGGTACCTACCCGCGCGTACTGACAAGAGGTCCTACCACCAGTAAGTATTTGTGTACTTTTGTATTTTTGTATAAACATTAATAATAGTGTAAATACAATCTGAACAAATGTGGAGCCGAATATACATTAAAGATAAAAACCACAGATTAGCTCATTCAATGATGTTTCATATAATTTCAGATATAATCTCATCGTGTATTGTAATTTCAATATTTAAACATTCCCCTGCCAAATAACGAACAGTAGGTACAAGAGCGAGCGACTTGTATACTGTGACGATAAGATACTTCATTGTATTTACTATCAGTCCGCCTTTCAAAATGAACGGTTGTTTCGTGTTAGCATTATGGCTGGCTTATTTATGTATCGGAACAAATATGGATGAAAAGGTATTTGATTTAATTTTTTTTTTATTGCTTAGATGGATGGACGAGCTCACAGCCCACCTGGTGTTAAGTGGTTACCGGAACCCATAGACATCTACAACGTAAATGCGCCACCCACCTTGAGACATAAGTTCTAAGATCTCAGTATAGTTACAACGGGTGCCCGTTACAATTTTATTGCCAATGGGCCTTCATACTTATTAACCAAAATTAAAACATATGGTTACCGTGGCACTGACATCGGCAATAACAACAACGACCCGGATTAATTAAATCAAGTTTTTCAACCTCGTGGCCTAAAGAGTAAGATGTCCGGTGCATTCGTATGTAACCATGCACCAGTGTTCGTATCCTGCAGGCGGGTACCAACTTTTCTAATTAAATAGGTTCTTACAATCAACAAACGTTCACTCACAATCGACTTCCCCGGTGAAGGAATAACATGTACCTAATAAAAATCAAATCCGTACAATAATTTGGGTAATTACTAGTGGTAGGACGTCTTGTGAGTCCGCACGACTAGGTAGCACCACCCTGCCTGTTTCCGCTGTGAAGTAACTATACTGAGACCTTAGAACTCATATCTCAAGATGGATGGCAGCATTTATGTTGTAGATGTCTATGGGCTCCGGTAACCACTTAACACCAGGTGAGGCGTGAGCTTGTCCACCCACATATGCAATAAATAGATAAAAATGTCCTCCTCCTCGACCCCTGCTCTAATCACATAGCCAAGTATTTGTCTATCAGATGATTTGCCGTGGATTTTAATGTCACGCCACACACTCACAATTCATTTATTTGATTGTGGTCTGCGGGTCTAATATTAATTTTGACCGTGGATGTGTACAATCAAAGAACAGCTCCAAACTGCAGATAGCATATTGTTAATCGGTAGCAGACCAAGGATTGTCATATCCTTACAAGTTATACATTTAGTTTTGCACGTCGGTCGACGACGGAAAGGTGAGGTTCTGGTTCAAGTAAGAGAGCTTCCATTCCAATCCAAGTGAAAGTTGAACCCGCATTTTTGTTTTCAGATAAAATACTTGGCCGTGGAACATCCGCACGTGTCGTATCACAACCTCTCGTATTTAGAGGTCGCGAAATTGACCGCCCAGCGATACGGCCGCCGGAACCCGGTGTACTATGTCGGGCTGAATCTGAAAACCGTTGTAACCTTTGATAATAATATTATAGTAAGTTCCTCGTTTTACTAATTAAGAAACGTCTAATTATTTTGTTGATCACAGACAGACGGTCTCTTACAAAGCAGGTGTCTTTTTGTCACAGCATATCGGTCAAGCACCCTATATAAAATTATTAAAAAAGAATCCGTGGTGAATTGTTGTGAGTATTAGCTAAAGGAAGAACGAGATAATATTATGCCGCGCATTGAGATATCCTTTCAACTACGGAAGCTTTCAATCTTCTGGGTGGCTTGGGATCATCGAGTCTGTAAGAGACATTGTGTCCACGAGAAACCTGAGAAAGGATACCTGAGCGCAATGAGCATATGCCCTGCCGCCCTGCCGGCATCATACTCATTTAAAACTGTTAATCATTCTTCGGTAAATTTCTTAATCGCTTTCTACGACAACTCTAGGAATTAGGAAGTAATTAAATGATTATATCCTGGTGCATGCGGAGATACACGTTCTGATATCTATGGGCTACGGTAACCACTTAACAACAAGTGAACCGGTGAGCTCGTTCGTACGTCCCTGAACATAAATGATTATTACAGAGGGACTTACGAGACAATAGGCCACCGCGGTGGGGCGCATTGCTCGCTCTACCACCAACGTCAATTGCAGCAACTTTACACCTGCCCCTAAAAGCACCATCACAATTCTTACAGATAGATTTCATATTCTATGAGTTCCTGAGCAACACGTACAGGCGCACCTTTGTCGAGATGCATTACCCTTGGTGCGACCTGATCTTCAAGGATATGTTTTTTGGACCGGCTTTAAGGCAAGGGAAATTACTCAAACCCTGTCCACATCCACCAGTAAGATGTACTTTAAAATTTAACTTAGTTAAGAAATTTTTGTAGCCTAAGATAAAACGTTCGGTGCATTCACCGCGAGAGATGTGACTAAGCCAGCACTCCAATCCCGCAGTCGGCCCTACCTATTTGTCTAATGAAATACGTGGTTAACATGGGTCCATAAACAGCTTCCGCTATGATAGAACAATAACCGTGAAGTAAAAATGAAACCGCATACTATTTTAAATTTGAATAAGTAGGCACCAAATATTTTGCTTTTTCGGCCGCGAGTCAGCCATGCGGCCAGTGTGAAGGGTGGGACTGGCGTTACAGTTGAACCTCCTGAGACTTCAGCCTCATGTCTCAAGCGGGGTAGCGAAATTCGCATTATGATTTCCAAACTCCAGCCACCACTTAACACTAAGGGATTCATTTATCTATACAATAAAACAAACGAAAATATACATAAAAATAAACATGCACCTGAAACCATAACATTTGTATGTGATTCACCTGCTGTCATCAGACGAGGACAAGAGATCCTGTAGCCAGCTCTACAGTAATGAGTTTATGAAGAACTATATTCGCAGGACGACTACAAGCTTGTCAACATGACGGTCCCGCCGGCTGCCATTCCATCGTCTTTTCCATTCAGAAAGGGCCGGATACTCGCTAATTTAACCACAGCAAAACCAAAACATTGGGTGGCTTGTGGCCACATAGACATGGAGATTAAGGAAATCAGAGTGAAAGCTGGTACCAAGATCCAATTCTCTGGTGTTTGATACAGGAATATCACAGTTTATTATTGGAGTTTACTCCTTTAGAATCGATTTACATATATAGGCCCGGGGTATGAAAATTATGGGGACCAAAATCGTACTAGCATGTCACACGAAATGCGTTATGCGCATGTCACACGAAATGCGCGCCGGGCTGCTGCGCCGGCAGTCCGCCACAAAGCCTCGTACTGATCGCGCGTTTCTCTCATTATTGTATTTTCATATATTTGTTAGTCGTTTGTTGGAGTTTATTGGAGTTTACTCCTTTAGAATCGATTTACATATATAGGCCCGGGGTATGAAAATTATGGGGACCAAAATCGTACTAGCATGTCACACGAAATGCGTTATGCGCATTTCGTGTGACATGCTAGTACATGCGCCGGCAGTCCGCCACAAAGCCTCGTACTGATCGCGCGTTTCTCTCATTATTGTATTTTCATATATTTGTTAGTCGTTTGTTTTGTGTCTCGTTAATTTGTTAATAATCTGTAGTGTATCGTGTTGTCGTAATATAGAACTATTTCTCGTATTGTTTCGTTTAATTTTTTATATCCAGTAAACTCCAGTCGTGCGTCGGAGCGGACACACACACTTTTTTTTTTGTAATTATATTATCATAAACATCAATAAATTCATACGCTAACTTATTGGAATTTTCTTATTCATTGAAATTAAAATATACCTAGTCAGGTCATAAATTCTGTCACATGTTTAATGTAAAATAATTGAAACAAGTTTATTCATTATGTAACCATTCATATACCAAAATGAACTTAACAAAACATAGATTCTTATGACACTAAAGTTTATTCAAAATGACCTCCGTGATTTTGAATACAGGCCTTCAATCTGCGCGGCCAGTCGTCTATCGCAGCACGAACGAGGTCCATGTCAATATCGGCGGCTGCCTTAATCAAGGATGTCTTGAGTGACTCCAAATTGGGATGAGGCTTTGAGCACGCCCTTTCCTCCAAGTGTTGCCATATCTTGTAATCTAACGGATTCAAATCTGGACTGGAGGAGGGCCAGTCTTCGTGCCGGATGAAGTCGAATTTCACGCGCCACCAGCCAGTCTTGTGTGCTCTTCGCTCTATGAGCTGGCGCCGAATCTTGTTGGAATACCCAGTGCCTGTTATTGAACATGGTATGAGAAACAGGTTCAACAAGGTTCGTCAGGACTGTATTTTGATACACAACTGCATTCGTTTTTACACCTTTCTCACAAAAATGTACCTCTGTTAAGCCCCAATAAGAAACTCCCAACCATACCATGGGCGAGGATGGAAAATGACCTCGTTGGACATGCGGAATACGGTTGCTCGCTTCTTCATTACTGTGTGCGTACACCTTATATTTTTTTTTGTTGTAGCTCTCTTCTACGGTAAAAATTTTTTCATCCGAAAAAAGAATTTCCCGATATTTTTTTCCCGCGTACCGCTTCAACAAAGCGCGGCATCTCTTCAGTCTCAGGTCCATTAGACGAGCATTCAAACGATTTCCTGTTTTTCTTCGATATGCCCGAAGCCCTAAGTCTTCATTTAACACCCTTTTCACCGTGGTTCTGCTTAACCCCATCTGAAGGGCCAACAGTTTCTGCTTACGTTTGGGATTTCTTTGAATTCGCGCCTTCACAGCTTTTATCACTGCTGGAATCCTAACAGACCGAGGGCGACCACTTCTTGACCTGTCGTCTACACTAGAGTCTTCATTGTATCGTTTGATGGTACGATAAACGAATCTTTTGGTTATATTCAAATTTTTCAGCATGTTAAAAATTTGAATTGGCGCGTAACCGCAACGATGCAACGCAATAACTGCAACACGGTTTTCTTTAAGCGCCCACTCCATATTTAAAAATGAGTAAAATTCTAAATGTATACTATTTTTATTTTCATGAACAATTCGAAATTCGAATTCAATAAACTTTTTTGTGGCCAGCATTCTAAAAGAAAAGTTTTTACTGTGTGACAATACTTATGACCTGACTAGGTATTTTTTCTTTTCTTTTTAATGGTTTAGTGGGTAGACAAGCTCACAGCCCACCTGGTGTTAAGTGGTTACTGGAGCCGATAGACATCTACAACGTAAATGCGCCACCCATCTTGAGATATGAGTTCTAAGGCCTCAAGTATTATATAGTTACAACGACTGCCCGACCCTTCAAACCGAAACGCAATACTGCTTCACGGCAGAAATAGGCGGGTGGCGGTACCTACCCGTGCGGACTCACAAAAGGTCCTACCACTAGTAGTTACGCAAATTATAATTTTCCGGGTTTGATTTTTATTACACGATGCCATTCCTTCACCGTGGAAGTAAATCGTGAACTTTTGTTGGGTACGTATTTCATTAGAAAAATTGGTACCCGCCTCGGATTCGAACACCGGTGCATCGCTCAACACGAATGGACCGGACGTCTTATCCTTTTAGGGCATGATGACTTAAAGAATATTTAAAAAAAAAATTCTCTAAGCTGGACGAGTGCGTATTGTAACGTGATAGTTGCTGACGTACAGCTTATGAGCATGCGGCACACCTGACAGTGGGTTAGCGTTGGACGTCAGTAAAGCTAGAGGCTCAGTTGGCTGCCTCTCTCCATCGATGCACTCGACCCTCGGCGGTACCACTCGGATTGACAGGTGGGCGAGCAAAGGCTCAGCCATGAGTGAAGGGTTTTGCATAACAGTTGTCCAAGCGCCCCCGGAGAAGGCCTAATGACTCAAGAGCAGCTGCTTCGCGAATGAATCTATTAACAGCGATGCCAACTCAGTAGAATTTCCACTAGATCTGGTGCTTTGACTTACAAACAAACTTTGATTTTGACAAACGACAATTTTGAAGTTATACTTCTTTAGGCGCGTTATGAAAAATTGATGAGAGTGAAATTATACGATGCGCGCGCACCGTGACACAAAATTAACAGAATGAAGTTGCCCATTAAATCGCTCATTACAATACGACCGACATAACTTGGCGAGTGTGAATATAGCTGCAGGTGAACTTTCCGAACCGTACCGAGAATTACCGAATTTATACGATGTCAAGAAATGGGATGTCCAATATGCGTGTTTGAGGGTGTTGTTTAATCGTTTTTTTTTCATATAGATTAAAAAAAAAAAGAAATAAATTTAATAAAAATAAAGTATAACTTCTTACGCGCGTACACGCACCCTTTTTTTTTAGTGACTAGTGGTTTTCTCTAGTGGCTTTTGTTGCTTTAGTCAGTTGTGAGGTGCGCATCTCAACTACTAATACGATTTACATATTAATTCACAAATCTTGAATTAATGTTAAAGCAACATACGACTGATTCAGCCGTTAGTCTTTTTTTTCATCAACGTCACCATATCAGCATCAATTATTAGGTGAGCTTACGGAGCTCAAACCTGACGTTGTTGCTAACACGAACCCTAGCAGCAGCCGTGCTTTGCAGAATCACTCCCGGTTTGAGCCTCGTGAGTTCACCTACTAACTCGGTGAATTTAGAATAACCCCTCAGGTTATTAGAATAGGTAGAAAAAAGAGTAGGTATCTGCGGCATTGGCCGCTATCGGCCTTGAGCGCTGCTATAAAACGTGACGACACTTAACATTCGAACCTTATTTAGAATAATAATTGACCTATTTTGATAATTCTTAAATTATATGAAGTTATTATTGCTATCTAAATCAAATCAGTCGTTGCCTTTTGTAAATGTTCAACATGTATAAAATAACTTATTTATTTATAAACACTCATATTAAGGAGTGGTTCCGTGCTTTGTTCCCACATCTGTTGGGGTCTGCTCTGTCATCCTATTACGCTAATCTGACTGTATTTGAATCACTTCCGGATTCGGGACACCTTTATGTTTAATTCAGGCGATCACATGAAGGAGGTCGGTGATGTGCCCTGATCCTCTTCCAGTATTCTAATTAATAGAAATTGTTCGTTTGCATTTTGAGGCAATAAAAATAAGTCATAATACATTCCCGCAGCTCTGCCATAAAGCCACGACGTAGATCGATCGAATTGTTTTTGTTAAGCGCGCATTATCACGGCGCGGCGCGGCGCGGCGTGGCGCGGCGGAGTGAATCTTTTGTTTATTATCTGTAAGCCTCTCGGCGGATCACAACAATACTTTCACTTAAAACCACACAAACAATGTATTCGTGATTGATTTTCCTTCTTTGTTTGCGTTCTTTCCTCTTTCTGTTGATTTTTCCTATTGAAGTGGTTTTGGTTTTAATTATGGTTAAACTCTAACATTATGCTCAGTTTTCGATTACAATACAATCACCCCAGGTGGGCTGCGAGCTCGTCCACCCATCTAAGCAACAACAAAAAAACCTCTAGTCGTCGATGAACTAGACCAACAAGTGTCCAGCTACTCGACAAAGAAAGTTGCTTAAAGTTTTTTGGTAAAGAGTGTTAGTTCGGGCGCCTTCATGTGTCAATACTCGTTTTATGAAAATCTCGAACTTTCGTCACAACAAGCGGATTTGTTGATGTAATGTTAAGTTTTCACAAAAAATATATATTATTGAACCACAAACTTGAAAAATACTGATTATAGACAAGTTTTTACGCAATCCCCACATAATATACGTCTCTAATTGCAGACAAAATACGGATAATAAGATTAGTTTAATACATTTTTAAGGCCGACGTAATTGCATAGAGATCTTTGTAATGTTCCCATAAACAACGTCCTGTTAATGGCCGAGTAGCTTAGGACCTCTCCACGCAGACTGCAGAATAGCTAAGATGCTACCTTCAGAAATACGCTCCCTTGAAACGCCTGGCAATTGACTAAAGCAAACATTAAATTCAATTATTGAAACAAACCAATCACAAAGTTACTAAACTGCTCGTACGAGGGGTGTTCAATAAATAGTGCGATACATTCTCCTTGGAAAGAAAGAAAAAAATGATCAGGCATAGCCCAGACATTAGATATAGTAGTAGGTACTAAACAAAAAAGCAATGACATCTCTTTTGTTTTTAAAAAATACAAGTCATTTGTTTGAGTCGTCTCAGAGCTTGTTCTTAAAAATATAATTTATACACATCATTTGGGTATGATGAAAGTGTTAGCGCACTGGCTGCCTAGAATGGTTTCTGATGCGCAGAAATAAACGAAACTGAGAATTTCACAAAGCTGATTGGGTTTGTAACAACAAGATCTTCACCGATTTTTGGCTCGATTCAAAACTATGGTCGAAGCATGGCTTCACCGTTATGAGCCTCGATCTAAGAAACAGGAAAACATGACTTGGAAGAGACAGTCATCTCTAATTCCGAAGAAATTTAAGGCGATTCCACCAGCCGGTTAGATCACGGGCTGCTGTTTCTGTGACAGCCACGGGGTGATAATGATGGACCCACTATTACGGGGACTTTGAACGCAGGACAAGGAAAGACGCAAGCAACGACGTGGTAAACTCGCTTAAGTTGTTATGCTTCACCAAGATAACCCCCCCCCCCCCCCCGCCCCGCGCACACGGCCAGAGTTCCGATGGCACCTGCAGTACTGCACTGGCAACACGCGCGCGCCACGTGAGCGTCCCTGCCGTGGTTAGTGCTAGAGTCCTGGTTCTTTTACCGCCGAACTATTGCGCGTTTAAGGGATAGTATTTTTTTTATCGCTTAGATGGGTTGACGAGCTCACAGCCCACCTGGTGTTAAGTGGTTACTGGAGCCCATAGACATCTACAACGTAAATGTGCCACCCACCTTGAGATATAAGTTCTAAGGTCTCAAGTATAGTTACAACGGCTGCCCCACCCTTCAAACCGAAACGCATTACTGCTTCACGGCAGAAATAGGCAGGGTGGTGGTACCCACCCGCGTGGACTCACAAGAGGTCCTACCACCAGTAAGTAGTCGCCGCTAGTGTAGTGACTGTGCACGTTGTTGTACCTCTTGCCTTATGGTGCGTGGGCTGGTCACATTGAAGTGTCTTCAGACTCTTGTAATCTTTAATCTAGCTTGTGCTCGGTGGTGGAAGTAGTGGAAGCTGTTCGTGAACGCATGCGCATACATATTCATTCACAAAAATTAGTGCTTGCCGCAGGTTCCAGACGACGTACTTGTTAGAGACAATGGTTGAGCGTCTTTACGTACTGTACTTAAAATCTCTATTACAGTTCAACGTTCAAAAATACACAAGTTTCTCAGTTTGAACGCGGCCTGAGGCTCTGCGTCCTGTTCTGATAAACACCTAATCCCCTTAATCTTCATCCTTAATTTTAGCAGGGAAATGTGAATACTTGGTAATTTCGTTTCTATTTACTGGGAGCTCGGTGTCTTTGGAGTTTATTCGGACTCGTCCCACTATGTAGTTTATTTCACGGAGCCCTTGCATCATGCACATGTTGAATGGACAGGATGGCTGACTTTTACCAGAGGGTGCATTCAAGTTGGTCACGCGAAGCCATGGCCCCACGTTCTGATTGAAGTGGCCTCTGTGCGATGAACGAATATAGGGACGACTGAGACATGAGGATCGAGTAAAAGACACAGTAAAGATAAAGATACATTATTTAAGTAAATCAGCGTGTTATATTTTCAAATTTTCAAATTTATATTTTCAAATTTTAATACTATTCCGTACTTTTTTTTCCAATGGGAGTCTCAAGTAGAATTATACATATTTATATTGTACCCATTTTATATTAGTACCTAATAAATGAACTTGCCCCACTCCGTGATAGAGACTCAAGAAATGCTTGCTCTCTATGTTTTAAATTACTTTAAATTCATTAAATATGTATGTCGTGTATTCACCTGACTACAGTGATTGTTTGAACTGTAAACACATCAAACTATATACCCACTTAAGTTCAAAAGCGTGAAGTTACACAATCAACCTCGTGTTCGGTCTGATTTACTCACAAAGATAAACAGTAGACGCGAATTTGTTTGCCTTAAATGTTTCGCAGGTCGTAGAGCGACGCGTGCACACTGGATTAGTGGAAATAACAGACAGTCAAGTTAATTGTTACATACTCGTACGAGTATATGAACCAACATTTCAAATTTTAAACCGACACGCTCTTGGGTCTCTCACGCCGTGAGATGGTGGGGCCGCGGCGGAGGCTATTTAAGGCCGCGAACGTAAGAAGAAGGCGCACTTTATAGCTATAATTTTATTACTAATACGTTAAGATTTGAAACACTTTGCACGTAGAAAGATTTGAAACAGTAGAGGCGGGTGCAACTTTGTTAGATATTAAATTGTGGGTGAGCTCTTTACGTTTATAACTGCTGAGCCGTTGTTCAGATGAATCCATTAATATTATTAATTATTAATTTTAATTTATTTAATTTTATTAATTATTATATCTATACTAATATATAAATCTACAGTGGTTTTTCGTTAAATCATTTCGTAATAAATCTACGGTTTGGATGTTCGGTTATAACTACTGAACCGTGCATCCGATTGACTTGAAACTTGGTATCCATGTAGAAAATACATGTACTTAATGGATAGGCTAATATTTATATGAGTGTTGGACTCCCTACATCAATTGCGGGGGCGTTAATGATGAGGATCTTTGTGGGGGTGAGAAATAATAATGTTAATTTTAAACGCCCAGCGAAGCGGACGGGTACAGCTAGTCAATTATATTAATAATGTTAATGGTCTTGGGCTATGTCGGATTGTGTTCCGTACACCCGTGGCGTGGTCCAGGGGTCAGATGTTGATTCTTAGATTTATGGATATTGTTGTAAGTTGAACTGTTTCTGCACTAATCCAAAAGATTTCTAGGTTTACCTGCTGTTGATAATATACCGGGGCCCCTGGATCTTTAACAGGGTGGTTGCGGTCTCAGTTGCGTTAGACTCATCATCATCATTATCCTGCCCTTCTCCCAGTCACCTGGGGTCGGCGCAACATGTTTTCTCCTTCCATACTCTTCTATCATATAACATTTCTTCGCTCACTCCCCTCTTACCCATATCGTCTTTCACACAATCCATCCATTTCTTCTTAGCCTATTCATCTATAATACTCTATATACTTCCACATTCATAGTTAACATTTTTTTACCAACCTCATGTTCATTTCGTCTCATCACATGTCCATACCATCCCAAACGCGCACTTCTCAGCTTCTTTTTTTTTTATTGCCCTTGTTGGCAGACGAGCGTACGGCCCATCTGATGGTGAGTGGTTACCGTCGCCCATGGACGTCAGCAATGCCAGGGGCAGAGCCAAGCCGCTGCCTACCGTTTAATACTCTCCACAAGCCTCGTTTGAAGAAGGAAAACTTCTCTGTCACAGGTGCCACTTTCAGACTTCCTCTAACATATTAATTCCGTATTCTATCCATTCTCGTTACTCCACACATCCATCGCAACATTCGCATCTCTGCTGCATGCAATCGCCTTTCATTAGTTGCGTTAGACTAACGGAGAAAATTATTTTAAACTGACATTATGAAAATCTGAAACTTTCGCTTCATACAGAAACGGTTCACTCTGCTACCAGGGAATGTAGTTTTAATAGTCCATTTTAATAGTAATCGTGTAAGTGTCGGTAATTATGAAATATAGGAACAGGCAGTACCGGGTCGTTTAACTCGACAGCTTATAATAATCGTTGAATTTTGCAAACGAGCCCTCGTAGCGCGCCCTAACCGCCGGTGACGACGAGATCCGAATGATAACTGTTTGTAACAAAACGATTTAGCGTTTTGTACAAAAAAAATAAACGCGCGACCTTGTTAACATTCCGTGTCGTGGATGGGTGACCGGGGAAACAAGCGCACAGGGACGTCTTAAACTAGGCTGGGGCCCTTGGGCACACAAGAATTTGAGGCCTTTTGGAAAGTAAAAAAAGCAAATTATAATAAAAAAAATATACTGAGTATGACCATTTATTATAGGTAATCAAATACAGTATGATATAATAATATTAATTATATTAGAATGCTGCTGGTTTTTTGGTTACGATTACAATAATGGTTTCTTTCGGAATTTCTGTTGAGCAAAATATTCCATTATATCTTTAAAGTCAATTTTTTGAAGGATTTCACTTTCTATGCCCATAATTGACAAATTACTCAGCCGTTCTTGTAACATTGTTGTTCGCAATTCATTTTTATTCTCTTAAGCTGCGAAAATGACCGCTCTTGACTACAATTGGTAACCAAATTGTCGGTTCTTCGGGGCCCCCTGAGAATGGGGGCCCTGGGCACGGGCCCCATGTGCCCTTATGGTAAAGACGGTATTGCAAGCGCACCGACCGCTGCTATACTGCCGTCCGTCGTGTACCTTCAGAGTAGTGACGTCGCTCACCTGTCCTAGAAAGGCCTCCGGGCCACCAGAAATCTTTCAATCATAAAAAAGTTGTGAGGGGCGGTAGCGGGTATGTCTCTCGCCATGACAATTTGAGACAAGCCAACTTAAGTAGAAAGCAAATTGACCCAGAGATTGGATTCCCTGTAGACATTTCGACTACAAAAGCGAATAAACCTTTTATTTTTATTGCTATTCTTAAACCTCAAAATGTATTGAAACTATAAGTTATTCAACAATAGTTTTAACGTAAAGCGTATTAACATACTACATGAGGATACAAGATACAATAAACGAAGGATTAACCAGCGTTAAACTATGATAATCGACGATTAACGCCGGGTCGGGAGGCGCAGTCTGTTAACTTTGTGCGCCCGACATTATTATTAGAAAACTTTCGCGGGAAGGTAGAATTCAAGATATATATAAACTAGATTTGACACGAAAACAGCAAAACTTCGTAATTTTATTCGAAGCTTATCGAGCAATACCTAGTACGGTGCTGGTTTTTTTCGTCCGCCAATTGCCAATTTTTCAATTGAAACACTACGTACTTGACGCGAAACACTCCCACGATGAAAGAACAAAATGTTGTGTTAGAAATTGAACTGGTAAAAACTATAAATTGCATAACGATTGCGTCGCCGTAGCAGGTGGACATAAAACCTGCCAGGTGTAGAACTAAGCCGCTGCCTACCAAGACTTCTCAAATCTCGTTTGAAGAAGGACATGTCATAGGACTCGGGAAACACCGTAGAGGGAAGTTCATTTCAAAGCCGGATGGTACGAGGCAGATGTGGTCTCTGCAAACGCACTCTGGATGGATGCAGAAGTTCCGAAGGTGTGGATGAACTCTGCTCTGATGGCTGCGGTGCGATGGTTAAAATGGTTAATGGAGATGGAATAATAATCTCGAATACTGCCTCAGAGCGTTCCCCAAAGTTTTATTAGTTGTAATGTTATGTACATTGATAGTAACGTCTGTCAGGCATTCAATAAATTGTCACATCTAGTAAGGACTATTCCATTGAGCTGCCTCAGTCTCGACGGAACTTGAAAGCGTCTTTGATCCTTGTCTTCACCGTGTATCAAATTAACTATCGTTAGTAAGTATATTGCGCGAGTTACTGGAGCTTTTTGATCTTCAAGCACATAGCATTGTTTAGCTGTACTTATTTACGTGACAAATTCAATTAAATTTAGGTACGTGGTACAAAGGCGGATTGTATTGGGTGCACAGGCTTGTATAGGTACATGCTATTGAGACGTTGACCTCAAGTTTCATATGGATGAGGCTCCAGTGACAACTCAATGCCAGGAAGACCGTGAGCTCATCTGACTGTTTGCAGCAATTAAATAAATGATTATTCCTATGTACGATTGCTAGCTGAGTATGGGTAGAGTCAAGTCGAGTCGAGTTCGATGTCTCCGGCCCCGAAGTCCCTTGAGGAGTGGAGCGCGACTCGTCGATCATTTAAAGCGAATTAAGTACATATAGTTCTCACGTCTCATAGCACGAGTATTACCAAACTTGCACGATCCATTCTCGAGCGAGACGTTAATTAGACAAATTAACATTCCTACCCGTTATAATTATCCGTTTTGCCTCCTCCCTTCCCCCTTGTTGTCGAGAGAGGGAGCAGCGCGCCTTGAGTTTCACGATGTTAAGAATTAAGCAGATTTTTTGAAGAGATTTAATTGTATTTTGAGAAGTTGAATTGGCTTAAGCCTAGAGATGGTTTTTTTTTTATCTACTTGCATATTATATCATTGTTAATAATTTGATCTTGCAAGTAGCCGGTCTTCTGAAGTATGCGCTCGAGGACAATCAGAATAGAACTATAGTTTAGTTTTTCTCAAATCCTGATTGAAGAAGCGCTGTATGAAGTGAGTCCACATTACGTAGCTCATCAACTCTCTCAGCGGGGCCGCAGAATCGAGGACACGTGCCAGAAGCCCCTCCCCCCCCCCCCCACACAAAACGTAGGTACACTTCTGACATGTGCCCGCTAACCACCGCATATACTGACCAACCGCTAATTCTCTACTGACGCGTATTAATGCGGCTGAACGATGCTCTATAGGTAAATGTTTATATTTTCTGTTTCGAAGTACAATTTATCACAATCAAATTATGCGCGCTGGACGCGACTCGTCGTGTGGAGTCGAGCGGCAGGCGACGTTTGTAGTAAGTAGCCCATGAGCTCTTTTACCCGTCTACTCCAATAAAACTATTATTTCTTTGTGTAAAAGCTCGCCTCAAAGACAAGTTCTCAAACAAACTTTAACTAGATTTATCTTTGTCCGGGGAACAATTAGTTCTTAATTTCATCGTCGTTACTAACTCTTACATCAAAGTTCCACGGAGAGCGAGTTTCGTTGCTTACCACCCCGACGCGGACGCGACTGTGGAACTAGTCTCACTATTTGAAATGATAGTTTTTTTTTTTATTACTTAGCTGAGTGGACATCTACAACATAAATGCCGCAACCCACCTTGAGATAGGAGCTCTAAGGTCTCAGTATAGTTACAACGGCTGCCCCACTCTTCAACCCTTACTGCTTCCCGTCAGAAATAAGCAGGGCAGTGGTGCCTACCCGCGCGGACTCACAAGAGGTCCTGCCACCAGTAATTACGCAAACTATAATTTTGCAGGTTTCATTTTTTATTACACGATGTTATTCCTTCACCGTGGAAGTCAATCGTGATCATTTGTTAAGTACGTATTTCATTAGAAAAATCGGTACCACTGACACCTGACGAGGAGGCGCGCGGGTCCATTCAACAATCCCTGTTCCATGATTACAAATACTCACAGAGAAGCGAATCCTCATGTGACAGCTATTTTCAATTATCTTACTTTATTATTCATAAAAAAATTAATGCTCATTTTCTAACAGCTTCACACTAGTTGACCTTTAAATTAATCTGCAAAGATTCACAGGTACTATACATTTTAATTTAAAATAAATATAAAAAAACCTTGATTTAATAAACTTACAAATTATTTTACTTTATTATTTATATAGCAAAACGTTAAGAATTTCTGAAGCAATCAATCTCCATCAGCCTCCGATAGAAGTTTCATACCGAACTTTAGGAAACGTAACGAGACATCTTTGATTTTATGACCCTTTAGAAAGTTTAATACAAAGCTCATTGTGCTGGAAATTATCAAGAAAACATTTGTTAGCACAACGATTTGTTACGAATGTTCGATTCGAACCCAGCGACCTCGTGGCAGCCTAGGGCTACGGAAACCAGCACGAGGTGCGCGTCGAACATGTGCCGCGATTCGCGGCGCCGTATGTACTATTTTAACAAAATATCATGCAATCACTCACCGGAACCGATGCCTTCGTCTTCTCACGCCGTATCACTTAGGGAGAAGGGTATGGGGCAGGAATGGATAAGGATTAGCGATGATACCCAACTTTAGCGTAGACCGTCAATATACAGGTACCGTCCCGTTCGAGAAGCAAGACAAAGTGACAGATGTCAAATCGCGACGGCACCGTCAAATCGCGACCCGTGTTGCCGTGGTAAGAATTCAAAAACTAACGGATTGGTTTCGAACAGTCACCCGCCCGGACAGGTCCCCTACCTGTCCCTAATCAACTGGCAGCCGGGACAACGTTGTGACCGCTCGTTTGAGAACCGAGTCCCCGACCAGAACCTCTGCAGACCGAGGGGTCCCATCCTTACCGGGAAACAGATTAACAATGCGCCCCCTACGCCAACGCAGTGGCGGCAGGTTAGCATCCTTAACCAACACAAGGTCACCGACGTGAGGGGGACTGGTTCTATCCGTCCACTTAAAGCGCTGCTGGAGCAGATGTAAATACTCAAGGGACCAACGTTTCCAGAAATCTTGGGACATCTGCTGCAACATCTGGTATCGCCTCAACCGTCCAGGCTTGATATCCGAGAGGGGATACTCCGGCAACGCATTGAGTGGCTGTCCTATCAAGAAATGGCCTGGAGTTAACGACTCCAAGTCATTCGGGTCTGAACTGAGCGGGCACAACGGCCGTGAATTAAGTACCGCTTCAATTTTACAAAATACCGTAGTTAACTCCTCAAAGGTGAGCGAGGTTTGCCCTATCACGCGCATCAAGTGAGTCTTAGCCGATTTTACTACTGCCTCGAAAATTCCACCCCAGTGGGGGCATCCTGGAGGACTGAAGGTCCACCGAATACCGCGACGAGAGAGGGCCGTTTCAATATCCACCTGGTTATTGTTCAAGAAATTTACTACATCCCGCAAGTAACGGTCCGCACCTACAAAATTCGTGCCGTTATCGGAGCGTATCAATTCGGGTAAGCCTCGACGGGACACAAATCTATCCAAGCTCGCAATAAAGGCTTCAGTTGTAAGGTCGGCAACAACTTCAAGATGTACAGCTTTGGTTGAAAGGCAGACAAAGACGCACAGATAAGCCTTAATTAACCTAACATTCCGCAAACGTGAAGCCTTGATCATGAAAGGCCCAGCGAAGTCCGTACCAACTCCAGAAAACGGCCTCATCTTCTTCACTCTGTCTGGAGGCAGATCTCCCATCTGAGGCTGCATCGTAGACGCCTTAAGCCGATAACAGGGTAAACACCGGAAAAGGACGCTCCGAACCGTACGACGCCCTGACAGAATCCAAAATTCCCTCTGGAGGGATGCCAACAACGCATTGCAACCGGAATGCGAATTTGCGATGTGGCGATCCATCACCAACAGGTCAACTAACTGGCTCTTCTTGGGAAGTAAAAGAGGATGGCGCGCCGAATAAGGTAAATTTGAGTTACTTAATCTACCTCCCACTCGAATCAACCCCTGGCCGTCTACAAAGGGGCTAAGACGAGCGATAGCTCCACGAAGCTTAGGGCGCTCAGTCCTTAGCGCCTTCAATTCTGAATGAAAGCTGGTGGCTTGCACAACTTCAATTAATTTCAGCAGCGCCTTCTTCCGCTCGATGGGACACACAACAGGTGTCATATTGCGTTGAGACACCGACAAACGACAATTCCGAATAAACCTCAAAATCCAGGCGGTAACCTTAACCAGCTTGTCCAAGGAGCTATAACGGTTGATGAGCAGATCCAAATCCAACCCCTGAATCACTCCTCGATCCTCGAACTGCGCCGGTGCAGCCACGAGACCTGGAGGAACTTCTATGCGAGAGGGAGGCCACTGAGAAGCCTTCATGGTGAGCCACTGGGGACCCCACCATAACTGATGATCAACTATTTCCGATGCTAAGCATCCCCGAGAAGCGCAGTCCGCCGGATTGAGCTCACCAGGCACGTGTCTCCAGGTTAGAGGGACCTCAGAACCTTGAATCTGGGAGACACGGTTGGCCACGAAAACTTCAAGTGTATGAACCGAAGCCTTCAACCAGCACAACACTATCTGGCTGTCTGTCCAAGCATACACAGTGTTTTCTAAATCAATAACCGACCGTAAACTAGTAGCTGTATGGTTTAACAACCTAGTCAACAGAGCGGCACCAGACAACTCGAGCTTCGGAATCGTCATGCGTGTCCGAAGCGGAGCGACCTTACTCTTCGCTAACACCAACCGTATATCAACCCTTCCAGTTGAAGAAACCGTTCGCAAGTATACCGCAGCTGCGAATCCACGTTCCGAGGCATCCGAAAACCCGTGCAGAGACGCCTTGTATTTGCCCGCAGGAACCAGCTTCCGAGGTATTGACACGTGGTTAATATCAGGAAGAGACGAGAAAAAGTTCAACCAATCCTTCAATAGGTCACCAGCAATCCCCTCGTCCCATGACAGGTTAGCAGACCACAGTCGCTGCATGAAGCACTTCAAGAGAAAAGTGACAGGAGCGATCCAACCGTTTGGATCGAAGGTTCGAGCAATTGTGGAAAGCACCGTTCGCTTAGACCATACCTTTGGATTTTCCAACTCCACCCGATAGGTAAATTCGTCTTGAATCGGACGATATTGTATCCCTAGGACCGACAGCATGTTAGGGTTATCGACATTCTCGAAAAGATGGGGATCCTGTTGAAACTCCGTTGGCAAACCAGTCAACAACTCAGGACAGTTAGACAGCCATTTTCTCAACTCGTACCCGCCCCTGCTCAAAAGGCGGATCAGTTCATCCTTGCGTGATAAGGCCTCTTCGACACTGTCGGCGCCCGTACATACGTCATCGACATATAGGTCCCGTTCCAAAATGTCCGCAGCACGAGGGTAGTGCAACCGTTCCCTCACTGCCAGCTCCCGCAAAGAACGAACCGCCAAATATGGACTCGACCGCAACCCGTAAGTGTTCGTGTTCAGTTCATAAATTTTTATGGGCTCATCTGAGCTTTCACGCCAGAGAATGAGTTGATACCGCCTATCCTCCGGATGAATCACCGTTTGCCTGAACATCATACGGATGTCTGCCACGAAAACGATCTGGTGCCGGCGGAAGCTCGTCAGTATGTCTGAAATGTCCCGGTTCAGCTTTGGACCCGAATGGAGACACTGATTTAACGAGACGCCGGAGGAGGTCGTGACCGAACCGTCAAACACGACCCTAATTTTCCCGTTAGGAGTTTTCAAAACCGCATGATGAGGCAGGAAACAGTGCTCTGTAGCACTCCAATCTACCTTGGAAACCGACATGTGACCTAAGGATTCATACTCCCGCATAAACTCTACATATTTCTGCCGGAACACCGCGTCGCGCCTCATGCGTCTCTCCATTGACAAAAGTCTAGTCTCTGCTGCCTTCCTCGAACTGCCTAGCAGTGGGCGATTCGCCCGAAAAGGAAGTCTTAACAAGAACCGGCCCGAATAGAGACGACCCGTATTATTCTGGTAAAACAGCTCACATTCCTCCTCATCCGGGTTAACTCGATAAGCTGTAGGAGGTTCTTCTAGTTCCCAAAACCGTTGGACTACTTCCGAAAGCGTAGACCCGACCAGAAAATTGTCCGATTTCCTCGCAGCGACCGGCCGGAACGCAGGACCCAACAATACATGCCCTAATTTTGTGTCCATTGCAACCAAACCCTCCGCATGAAGAACGCGCTTCCCAGTCAGGAGCAGCTTCCCTAGTACATCCGCCCCAAGTAGTACGTCTACTGGCCCCGGGGTGTCAAACTTGGGGTCCGCTAGCCGTAAGTCTGAAGTCAATGACCGTATGTAACTGTTTACCTTCACCGGAGGGTGACGACCTATCACCTCAGGCATCACCAAAGCTGAGACTCTAAACTGTAAGCGAGGGTTGGGATTCGATGAGAAAATAAATGAAGTGTGACCGATCACGTCCGAAATTCTAACATTGCCCACTCCACGAATAGAATAAGAAGACTTGTAAATAGGATTGCCCAACCGTACTGCAAGGTTGCTCGACATAATACTGCCCTGTGCGCCGGAATCCAACAGAGCTCGAGCAAACACAGTGTTGCCATCCGAATCCAACACCCGAACAGAAGCGGTAGGAAGTAAAACAGCTTCTGGGGCTGGGGCAACACTGCAGTGAGCGGCAATTTCCTAGCGGGGGCCCGGGTCCCCGCTATCCCGGTCGGCGCGCGACGGAAGGTCGTAGCGTGCCAGCGGATCCCACGCTCCCACATAAGGCCCTCGTTTCCCGTCTCGCCTCATATACCTCCGTGTACGATGGCCAAACGGGCCAAACACTGGAGGGAGTCGCTCCAGCGTCGGCCGCTCCCTCAGCGGAGGGGAAAACCGTACTTCTGAGGGAAGGGGAGACAAGTGAGCAGGGCTACTCGATCCAGCAGGCGAACACGGCCCCGCACGGGGGGACAACGTGGCCACCCCGGCGTAGCTAGTGGGCATCCGCTGGCACCCGCCCGCAGTACCTAACCCGGCTCCTCCCTGCGAAGCTTCTTCCCGAGGGTCCACGCCGCCGAATTGGCGAGGGCTACGACCGGTGCGCTCACCGGTCGGCGAGGCTGGATGACTGCGTCCGGATGACCTCGGAGTGGCGGCAGACTCCAGACACAGGAGGGCATGGTGCCGACCGTCGCAATTAGGGCACAATTGTGGCTGTGGACAGACGCTCGCCGTGTGCGGCCCAAAACAAAAAAAGCACCATCGCCGCTGGGCAACGATGTTGCGTCTACCCCTGATGCGCGTCGACCGGAACCTCGGACAGGCGGCTACGTCGTGCCCGCTCTCATGACAGAAGGCACACCGTGGGCCTCCCACCGCTGCCATGAGCGCAGTCAGTCGTTGATACGGCCCCCTCTTATCCCCTCCCCCTCCCCTCTGAGCAACCGAAACGGCGTGGCCGGAAGCCGGCACACGCGACCCAGAGGAGGAGGGTGGTGGCATAATCTCGTGTCTGCGACTTTCGGCTTCTAAAAATGCCAGCAGATTGGCCAGGGTAGGCAGTTCGTCCCTACCTGCGTTGTCCTGCTGCTCGAAGCGAGTGAGCACCTCAACCGGCAGCCTACCTGCAACAATATAAAAGAGCAGATATGACCATTGGTCTACTGGTAGACCCAGATTGCCCAAGGCCTTAGTGGCCACCGTAACTGGATTCAGTACCTCGGTTCTGATATCGGACGCCCGAGAAAGTTTGGGTATCGCAAACAGCCTGGCCAGCTGAGCGTCTACCAACCGTCGTTGATTTTGATATCGGTCGAATAGGATCTGGCGTGCGACCGCATAATTGTCGTTGGTGATAGGCAAGTGTGCCACCAATTCACCAGGTTCACCTCGCAGAGCACCCCGAAGCTGAGCCATCTTATAAGAGGCAGTCAAGTCCGACCGACCATGGACCAGGCTGTCAAACAAATTTATAAAGCCGACCCACTCGTTCAGATCACCGTGGAAGATCGGCAGGTCGATGGAGGGGAGGCGTGATATGACGCCTGACGAAGTTCCCGAACCTCCATTACCACCGGAAGGCGACTGCTTCTTAATATCGGCCACCCGTTGCAGAATGGCATCAGCGTACTCCTGACACTGGTCCACGTCAAGACCGATGGCATGGATCACCTCCTTCTCCACTTCGGACCCCAAAGCAACGAGGTCAGACAACCGATCGTACACTACCTCCAACCGTTCGTGCACCTGAGACGCCCTATCGAGCAATGCCGCATCCCTATCCGTTCTGTCAACCAAAGCATGAGCTGATGCGAACCATCGGAGCTCACTAGTCACCTTCCCGCGAATGTAGGACACCGACATGTTACTTGCAGTTTACAACCAGAACAAAAAAAAATCAAAAAAAAATTCAAAAAAAAATCAAAAAAAAAAATCAAAAAAAAATCAAAATAAAAATTCAAAACAAAAACAAAGGAATTATTTAAAGGAGTGTACGAGTGAGCCCACCAAAATATTCCTACTCCTAAGTATTTAGGTAACCTAGACCTCACCACTGTACCAAGGACACCCCAACAATAAGAACAAACTTAAAATTAAAAGTTATAAGATAGAAAATTGCTGATACCAGGTTTTGAGTTGTAACTAAACTCAAGCGCACCTGGCCTCTAGACTATAACTAGAAGCTAGTCACCAAACAGGACCCAATCAACAATTTACTATCACAAAGTATTCACACCGTTCAACGGGTAAGTCAAATAACAAAATTAAAATTAAAAATTAATTATATGATAGCAAATTGCTGATAAAAATTTGTGAATTAATTTTCAAACACTGATGGCCTCAGGACTATACCAAAGCCAGTCACCAAGCAGGGCCCACAGTCAGCAATCCACTACCACAAATTCAAACAAGTAATTTAAATTTAGAACAAATTAAAACAAATAACAAAAAATATATATAATAGCAAATTGCTGGTATAAGTTTTGAAATGACACTCATACACCGTTGGCCTCTGGACTATAACTAAGCTAGTCTCCAAACAGGGCCCAACCAGCAATCTACTACTACAAGTTCAACAAGTACTCCAGTTATATTCAATTACAAATGTGTTGCAGCTCAATTATACTAAAATATAAGTAGGAAGTGAGCTACAATCATACACAAATTAATAATAAATTATAAACCCAAACTGTAATAACATTCAGATTGTTACACACAATTATGCTTAAATAGATGTGGTAATCTACTGCTATGATGAGCAGAATTAACATAAATCTGTAGTAATAGTATGAAAATAGCTGACCACTGTAGCAGCTGTGTGCTAGGTCATAAACTCAGCCAGCACAGCTGTCCAACTCACGTACAATTAGTCAGCTATGCGCAGTGGAAGCTAATAAATCAGTCTTACTATTACTAACTATTACTACTCACTAATTTTCTTAACCAGGTGGATAGAAACACACTAAACGACCTGACCTAGGTCAGCAGAATGATAGTTTAAACAGAACCGAACCCTATGCCTACACTACTTCTGCTGACTAGTAACAAAATTAAGTGAGGTTAGACGTAAAAATTTTTACAATTCGTGGTAATTACTATAGATTTCACAAATCTAACCACGCTCTGCTACCAGAAATTGTTCGATTCGAACCCAGCGACCTCGTGGCAGCCTAGGGCTACGGAAACCAGCACGAGGTGCGCGTCGAACATGTGCCGCGATTCGCGGCGCCGTATGTACTATTTTAACAAAATATCATGCAATCACTCACCGGAACCGATGCCTTCGTCTTCTCACGCCGTATCACTTAGGGAGAAGGGTATGGGGCAGGAATGGATAAGGATTAGCGATGATACCCAACTTTAGCGTAGACCGTCAATATACAGGTACCGTCCCGTTCGAGAAGCAAGACAAAGTGACAGATGTCAAATCGCGACGGCACCGTCAAATCGCGACCCGTGTTGCCGTGGTAAGAATTCAAAAACTAACGGATTGGTTTCGAACAACGAAAGTAATTAAAAGTAGAGACAAGGCTTTTAATTTGGGCTTTAAAGGGCAAAGGACAATGGAAGGAAACTAATAATTACCTTTTGAATATTAATCACTAGTAGTAGGACGTGCTGGTAATGCCCAATCTTACCGCAAAGCAGCAAAACAGAACTTTAAAGGTGACACGAATATCCAGTACACACAGAGCTGCAGGGGGAAGACCGACACGTGTCTTTAATGATGATGACGGCAGCGGAGGCCGCGGCCCGGCAACCTTGTGTGAACAGAATAAAGCACTGTCCACGTGTCTCAAGTAACTAAAGGTCGTGCGGCATCTGAGACCTAAAACTGACTCAAACCCTTTATACCTGCAGACATATACTCGTAGTTAATGAGAATTTAACAATAAAACCACCCATTTTGTTTCGAGGTTCTCTTTATACACTTCCCTGGTTTCTCTCATATTTAATTGTCCAACACGACGCTTCTGTTGAGTCTCGAATTTATTTTTCCGCTGCAATTTTATGAAGAGTTTTCCTGTTCCGGAAATGTTTTGTTGCCACCGGAATTGTGATCGTACTCTAGATTTTACTGTGAACAAAACAAAGAACGTTAAAATTACTTTTATTATGCTTATGGCACTATTGCATAATAATACATAATAGACAAATACAAGTAGGAAAGCTCTTGAGTGAACTTGAGTGAGTACCCGAAGACGTAGCGTGGGGACGTATTGAGGTGCGTGGGGATCCGCTGGACGCAAGCAGCGCAGGACCGATCTTTGTGACGAGGCCTTTGTCCAGCAGTGGACATCTGTGGGCTGATATAATAGAGTAGACAAATAACATAGAAGTATCAAGTTTAACGAGACTTGCAACAGGACCGAAATATTCAGAGCTCGTGTAAGGTTCGAAGGGCTTCGTTGAGTTTGAAGGGTGGAGCAGCCATTGTAACTATACTGAGACCTTAGAACTTATATCTCGAGGTGGGTGGCGCATTTATGTTGTAGATGTCTATGGGCTCCAGTAACCACTTAACACCAGGTGGGCTGTGAGCTCGTCTTCCCATCTAAGCAATAAAAGTAAAAAAATACTAAAAGAGCTGTCAAAACCGCGCTTAGGGCGTGGTCTTAGATAATGGTGTTTACAATGTATGAAACGCGATTTTCACCCATATTACTTAGTGCCAACTAACCTTACAGCTAAAGCTGAAGTGGATCCAAGAACTATAATCCTCGTCACAGATTCTTAACTGATACCTATTATATCCATTCACATAAAGGAACCAAATTTTAAACTAAAGTGGTTTGATGTGTGAATTGTGCGTCTAATAAATGAATATCTTCTTGCTCTCATTCTATTACTCCAGTGACTATCCATATTTAGTAATAAAAAAATATTGTTTGTTTGTTATCTAATTGTTCATAGCGGAAGTACCTTCAGAAAATGTTTTTCATAGAATAAGCGAGTCTCAGCGGAGCGGGAACGAGTTTAACTAGCTTATTATATTGATCTGAAAGTGCCGAGGATGACACTGGTCGGTAGACGTGAGGCGGAGTCGCTGGAGGGCGCGGCGCCTCCTCCGACACATTTATACGACACTTTCAAAATTTGTTCACCGTTTATAAAAACTCATTCTTAGAATTTATATTACTCAATTTATTCTTGAAATCAACTTTCTTCATCAAATAAATAAAAGATCAACAACAGTTCACAAAAGACAAATACGTAACAAAGAAAAGCAATAAGTAAACAATTATTTTGTATGTAGTAAGTCCTTATTATCTATGATAATAATAATAACAACCGGGAACAAGTCACACGCGATCACGTGGTCGCAAACTAGGATACTCTGTAGGTACTGTGGAAACCCGAGACTGATATGACTGGTATGACGGGATACATAAACAGATATTAAACATCCAGGCAGAGAGCAAACAAACCCATCACTCGAATGCTTACCCGATGTGGGAATCAAACCCAGGAACCTCGTTTCAGCAGTCGGGGACGGTAACTACTGCACCACCGAGTATCAATGAGAGCTGAGAGCGACATTGATCACGATCCGTATCCCTCTGTGCGTCGTGTCTCTGGATATAACGCGAAACGGGTGACGAGTATTCACAACACAGAGCCGGTATGCAATGTTCTCACATTGTTAACAATCTGGCGATGTATTTTTGACAACAAATAATTTAACATTTGACCATGTGTCCAGAGACAAAAATTGAACTTGTACTATTCGATATTACAGATCAAAATGTTATCTATCTGTATAAATATAAATAAAGTAGAGAATGTATGTATGTATGAATGTTCAACAAAAATGATTGTAAGGTAGCGCCCTCTGTAAATTTATATTTTAATTTCAGATTCAGATGGCGCTGTATTAAATAGTATGTATATTTCTGTCTCATTCTTTGCTGGCTTCATCCTACACACTTTTGTATTTGTGTCTCTTACCTGTCGTTTTTTCCGTTGCATCCGGTTTGAAATCACAACGATTCTAAAGAAGTTTTCACTTCAAAAACATTTCTGATTACTGTAAATATATGAAAGCGATCGCGATAGTCTAGAAGTAACAGAATTACACCTCAGCGGCCCCTCTCAGCACAACTCTTTTAAAACTCTGAAACACTCGCGGTCAACACAACAAAGTTTAAAGTGTATACTGGTGTGCGGCCTCGTGTGTGGGAGGCTCTGTTGACTAAATAATATAATACATTTAAGCTTTTACCTACTTACAAAAGTGGCTTAGAAAGGAAATAGATCAACGTTTGGCATTACAAATTACATCTATTAAGAAGGCAAACCAGCGTTATGCGCTCACGCAATGTAACTTAAAGTAATAAATCGGTTGATGCGAATTGTCTCCAATATCTTGGGCCGCCAGCTCACAGCAGAGGATCCTTCACTTATAACAGTCTGTCCCAGTGTTCATCACTTACACGAGATAACTTATTATATTAAACTGTCGTCTTGATGTAAAACACTACAAGTCCTATAGAGCTGGACACACACACACACATAGCCGTCTGCTTCAAGCTCACACACGCCGGACTGTGCGACTGCAAGGTGTCATGTTCGCCTTCTCACTTTTGTCTAGTATAATTAATAATCAGTTCCGTTGTGACAGCGGTCTCGGAGGTACGGTAAACAAAGAAGAAGCCATCAACCGAATGCTTTTAGTTATCCTGCAACAGTGCTCGACATCACAAGAACCATATATAGTGGTAATAAAGAAGATTAACATAGTAGGAGGAATAACCAGGACGTGAGTATTATGCATAAAGTGGGGAGAGAGAGAGATTTTTTATGTGAACACAATAAACGATATAGAACGGTGAAACTTTATACGTACTCTCCATTATACAGACTACAGGATAGAATCACGGATGCCCGTGTCAGATTCAAATGGAAGCAACTGGGTGGGGAGATGATCTGTGAAAGGTGACAGGCAAGTAACGGAAGAATCGAAAAGAAGGTCAAGAAGGGATCTACGTCGAGCAGTGCACATGTGGGCTTCATGATGCTGATGAAAAGTGAAATGAAAATGAAAAAGACCTATGAGAATACTTTCAAGTATTATGGCGAGTAAAATGTTGATTTTAGTAGTTTGATAAACCTAAGCTAGTCCGATGATACCGGCGCCGCTCCCGCAGACCACGTCCGGGCGGCCTCCGTGGTCATCCACTCTCCGCCTACAAACTCTGACGGACTTCTCAAATTAAATTACTTCCGTAAAGAAACTTTTGAACTTCGAGGTAGCGCATTGTAATAGATTTTCTAGATTAACTATTTTATATTTCATTACAATCGGAACTTATATCAGATAGGGTTTTTCTAATTATTGCAAGCGCGATTCAAGATTTTAACTGATTTTTTTTTTCAACAAAAGATGTCAACAGATTCTACAGACATGTGACGCCGCTGATATGCTGTTTGATAGCAAGCCATAGCTTACGTGGCCATAAACGTGGGTCTCCTGGTCACCGTGTGGACCGGTGAGGTCATCACAGCTACCTTCATTACCCAATTCAAATATCCAGTTCGGAATGCAATGAATGTACTTTATATATTTATTTAGTATGGTTTAACAGTAAATGTTTATTATTAATTTTATTTTTAGAAAGCCAACTAAAATAACTAAAAAAAAAAAACATGAATATAGAACCTTTGTCAGAATAGGGCTGTATCGCAAGCTGTAGGGCTGGTCCTTGTATAAAGAATACAAAAGTAAGATTAATTTCCGGTAATGGTAATAACGTGGTAGGAGAATGTATACAATGATAAGAATGGTATATTTCTGTACATCTGAGTGTGTTGGATACCTGAGTAACCTAAAAGTAGGTAGATAAATGAGAATCAATTCTGCTGTTTATAACTTGAGTAAATTGAATTATCTATTTTCATAAATTTCGAGTGTCGGTATAATCTAAGCATATTGAAGCCTCACCGTTTGTGGTCTCCTCCATAGTTTCCACAACAAGAATGCATGAACGGTCGTATGCACAGCCTCTGCCTGACCTGAATGCTAACAAAATATATAGGTATTTCAAACTCCACTTGAATTCAATTTTATACAAAATACATTCGAGAATAAATTTAGAATGAATCTGTCCGAATGAATAGTTTCAGGATGTCGACTGATCGTAGTGAGCGCTGCATCACAAAATGAACCATTCGTGCGTTAATGCAACCCTCTGATCAGAATACTCTGTCTTGGCAAAACTCGAATCCGAAAATCAAAATAAAAATCACTCAATGAGCTTCAGTTTACATTGTTAAATAACTACTCTATAGAATAAATTTATTTTACGTTAAAATAACACGATCCCCTTATTAGGAATATTTCATATTATTGATCTTGCTTTCAGATTCGAAGGGCGGACTGCCCTTTATTCTAATGCATTCGGGAATTTGATCTTACGTCTTCACGTAATAATTTTGGGTTAGAGGCACAAAATAACCGGGAACTGCCCCCGGGTCTATTAGTACAGCGGTCTGTGTCATTAACCTCTCAGCTGGATCAACCAGCCGGTCAGACATATTGATACAAAGCCTTATTCATACAAATCAATATAGTCGAAGATTGTAACAAATACAAATAAGCGTGTTAAGTAATGTTGACGCAGCATATACTGAAAGAAGGGCGGAGGGCTGTATTTCAACGGAGGGCTATTCCAGAAGACGAGTAGCCGCGCGGGTCGCGATCAAATTGGATATGTCCATCGCTTTATTTATAGCCCCACGATACTTTACAAGGATTACGCGCCGACTGGACGAAAACCGTAAGAGATGTCGAACTGAAGTCACTCACTGGAAGAGATTCAATGCTTATAGACCTACCATCCTGAGACAAGGGTGACAAGTGGGCACAGGGCTACGTGAAGACTGGACAAAACGTTTGAGATATTGAATCTAAAAATCCATTTAATGCTACTGAACTACTGAACTACTGAACCCAAAAGTAACTGCTATTAACATTATAAAAGACTAAATATTCCGATTATTTGTGTTCATTATTTAGAAAGAGTTTAACAAATGAGTCTTCCAGTAACACATATATCTCTTGAAATTAATGAGGGAGCAGATAAGATACTCCTTGTCGGAGGCGGCCTAATTAAATAGTCAGCTTCAGAACTGCTTAACACAAATAACCCTCTTGTTCCGCCTCCGTATTGTTACAATCCCTGGTTTACGGGAGACAGAGGATATACTTAGACCTGCGGGCAGCGATTCATTGCCTTTTCCACTAGCAGTCAGATTGATAGACGCTTATTAACACTCTTACTTTCGCTTTGTATAATTCATAATCATTATCGCTTGATATATTTGTATTTTGATCAGTCGTCGACCGCGGAAACTAAAACTTATTCGAATATTGTTTGGTCAACCAACCAACCTCTGGAGGTTAATGGGAGAGTGTTTGCGTTCAACTGTTTTTTTTTTTTTTCAGGTGACCTCGATCGATAGATCCTTGCCGACTGATTATACCTTTGTTAAATTGAATTGAAGTATTTCACTGCTCAAGTCCTCACTGTTGAAGTTCTCAAGTTGAATCCTAATTATGTTTGCAAAATATGTATACCATTTCAATTTTGCAAAGATGTGTAATGTACCTAGTCAGGTCATAAATTCTGTCACATGTTTAATGTAAAATAATTGAAACAACTTTATTCATTATGTAACCATTCATATACCAAAATGAACTTAACAAAACATAGATTCTTATGACACTAAAGTTTATTCAAAATGACCCCCGTCATTTTGAATACAGGCCTTCAATCTGCGCGGCCAGTCGTCTATCGCAGCACGAACGAGGTCCATGTCAATATCGGCGGCTGCCTTAATCAAGGTTGTCTTGAGTGACTCCAAATTGGGATGAGGCTTTGAGCACGCCTTTTCCTCCAAGTGTTGCCATATCTTGTAATCTAACGGATTCAAATCTGGACTAGAGGAGGGCCAGTCTTCGTGCCGGATGAAGTCGATTTCACGCGCCGCCAGCCAGTCTTGTGTGCTCTTCGCTCTATGAGCTGGCGCTGAATCTTGTTGGAATACCCAGTGCCTGTTATTGAACATGGTATGAGAAACAGGTTCCACAAGATTCGTCAGGACTGTATTTTGATACACAACTGCATTCGTTTTTACACCTTTCTCACAAAAATGTACCTCTGCTAAGCCCCAATAAGAAACTCCCAACCATACCATGGTATGGTATACCATTCCATCCTCGCTCATGAGCGAGGATGGAAAATGACCTCGTTGGACACGCGGAATACGGTTGCTCGCTTCTTCACTACTGTGTGCGTACACCTTATCATTTTGTTTGTTGTAGCTCTCTTCTACGGTAAAATTTTTTTCATCCGAAAAAAGAATTTCCCGATATTTTTTCCCGCGTACCGCTTCAACAAAGCGCGGCATCTCTTCAGTCTCAGGTCCATTAGACGAGCATTCGAACGATGTCCTGTTTTTTTTCGATATGCCCGAAGCCCTAAGTCTTCATTTAACACCCTTTTCACCGTGGTTCTGCTTAACCCCATCTGAAGGGCCAATAGTCTCTGCTTACGTTTGGGATTTCTTTGAATTCGCACCTTCACAGCTTTTATCACTGCTGGAGTCCTAACAGACCGAGGGCGACCACTTCTTGACTGTCATCTACACTAGAGTCTTCATTGTATCGTTTGATGGTACGATAAACGAATCTTTTGGTTATATGCAAATTTTTCAGTATGTTAAAAATTTGAATTGGCGCGTAACAGCAATGATGCAACGCAATAACTGCAACACGGTCTTCTTTAAGCGTCCACTCCATATTTAAAAATGAGTAAAATTCTAAAAGTATACATTTTTATTTTCATGAACAATTCGAAATTCGAATTCAATAAACTTTTTTGTGGCCAGCATTCTAAAAGAAAAGTTTTTACTGTGTGACAATACTTATGACCTGACTAGTTATAAAACAAACGTAAGGAATGTTTTTATGATGTCTGAAATTCTTCTGACAGTATAATTTAGGTATAACAACACCGTGAGGCGATCTATATCTGTGCCCTCCTCGGCAAGTTTCGGTATTGTTTTAGTTAATTAGCAACGGTTACTCCGCTGTGTTGTATCATATCTGCACTTCAAGCTGTGAGCTGTGGACAACACATAAGTTATCGCTTACAGATATACTGATAGTTAATGGCCTAGAATAACACCGCCCCATCCACTCCCAAGAGGGGGCATAAAAGACGACTAAGGGATTAACCGGAGAATGGATATCAGCGATTTCTGAGTATTATAGTAACGTACTGCAATCCCATGCTGGTATTTACTGGTGGCGAGACGTATTATAATATAAGCCCACATGGGTAAATACCACCCTTCGGTCTATAGCTTTGAAGTCGTCGTGGTCTAAAGGATAAGACCTCCGGTGCATTCGTATCTAGCGGTGCAACGGTGTTCGAATCCCCCTTCAAAACCGGTTGTGGCTGGACGAATAGACCCTCGGTATGAAAGTAGACAGTAATATGAAGAGGAGGCTTTCTAAAAAGACCTGGATGAAATGTGTGAAAGACAATATGCGAGTGAAGGATGTGAGTGCAGAGATGACCTATGAGAAGACTAAATGGAAAAAGAGGGCATGCTGCATCGATCCCAGATACTGGGATAAAGAGAAGAAGAAGAAGAAAAAGGTAGGGTGAAAATCTTGTGGCAAATGACAAATGAGTGTCCAGAGTTAAATCTCGATATCATGAGGGTATCTGCGGATCAGAAATACAATGTGGGAAAATGTGGGTAGGTGTCGGTGGAGCTGGAAATTTAAAGAAATAAAAATGACTACGACTTAGATTTTGTTTGTTTAAACTTGAAATCATCTCCCTAAAATATTTTCAATCTATTTGTTTATCAATAATTTATGACTTTACCAAACCAACTCAGGAAACTAAAGATTCACTGCATAACATTAAATTTTAGGAAATAATTACGTTGTGTCCAACAGGCGGGCGCGAGATCCCAGTAAGGTTTCATTCCAACATTTTTATCCGTTCTCGGTACAGTTCTCTCGTTTTATTTAAATCCATACTTTAAATGCAGATGAGTGAGAACTCCGCCTATACTAAAACAGTAAAAATCCTACGGAATACTAAATGTTTGAAATTTTATCACCACTTTCAATTCGAAGTTTTTAGGTTAATATTATTTTTAATGTCGGTATTAACTGACGAAATGGTACTAATAAAATTGAGTAACCAGAAAAACGATTTGTTTTCATATTTCATCCCTTTTTTTATCAAAGTGAAATTATTTACAAACCCGGCTGAATGGGGAAAAAAAAATTGGCTGCTAATTTATCTTATATTTACTTTTTCCTATTGAAATGTTATAATAAAATCCAATAAAATATTATTTTCATTCGATTTCATTATTTTCGCAGATATTTCTGTTGTTTCTGCTTTATCAAGGCACAATGACATAGAGCGATGAATTACAAGCACACTATGACCCCTTTCTTATTTTGAGAACTCGTCACGCATTGCTAAAGGTATATTTAACAAAAATGTTGAGGGGTAATAAAAAAGTCATTTAAACTCAATATGAAGTCTCCTTAAACGATCGAAATAATAGATCTCTACCTAAGAAGTTGAAGTTTTCTCCGTGGTTCGTGAGGAACGTCGCCCTACCTGAACCTCGAATCGATCCCTAAGCACATGAAGTCAGCGTCGGAACAGTACTTCCATAGGGCTATGCGTCAGGATAGCTGCCCTATCGTTACCGCTGCTGAATACTCCTCGAATCCTGCCCATGCAGCAACCAGTCACTGTCGACGCCCTAGACACGTCCTTGCAGATCCATCAGATCCAATAACTCTTGCATTAGGTGCCTTCAGCTTTAACACTAAGAGCAGGCTTCGGGACCCTCGGCAACCGAACTCGGGAAAGAGGTCGACGTGCAACCTAACCTAAACATCAGCCCCCTGAGTTTCTCGCCGGATCTTCTCAGCGGGTTGTGATTCCGATCCGGTAGTAGATTCATTCGCGAAGCAGCTGCTCTTGAGTTGTTAGATCTCCTTTGGAAGCACTTGAGTAGCTGTTAGCAAATCCTACCCCTCCTGGCTGAGCCTTTGCTCGCCCATCTGTCCTTGTGAAACTAGAAAGCCTTCCGGGCCACCAATAATACTTCAATCAATAAAAAATATAAAAAAATAAGAAAGTTGCTGTTTTACAAAATTCGCCATTTGAAACAGCTACAAGAGCTAGATTTTGAAGGTTTGCGTCGTCCATCGTACTCACCAGATCTTGCGCTGACAGACTTGTTCCAAAGTTGGATAACTACTTAGTAGGGACAAATTTCCAGACCCGAGAGGCAGTAAAAAATGCCTTTAAAGAGTTTGTTGACTGAGTATGATCACTTCCTCATAGAGGGCCTTGATCGATACCATGGGTACATATTTTGATTGAAAAAAGATATTATTAATAAAATAATAGTTTAAAAAACTAAAAAAAGGAAGTAAAAAATATTTTTTAATTTTTTAATTGGATTTTCTATAAAAGCGTCTTTTTTTGTTTTTTAAACTATTATTTATTAAATAGAGTGTTACATTTAAACATCAGCATTTCAATAATAAGCTATTCATTTGTACATAGGTTAAATTAGGAAATCAGTAATCCTGATTATCCCATTAAGGATAAAGGGCCTAATTATTTATAATATTGAATTGTCATCGGTCCTTGATAAGTACGCCAAATTTCGAGTTAATCCGACGTTTTGATGGGGGTCAAAGTCTGGTTCAAAGTTTCATACATACCTACATACGTGTGAAGCTAATAACAGCGTGTTAAAAACTGACTTAAGCTTTCTGTAAACTATACGGCCATTTCGTAGTTAAAGACCTTATATTAGTTTGTCACTATATAAAAGAGTTAATATCCTGATTTCAATGAGTTTCCAGCGCAATAAGTAGACGCTCTAATTGCTGCGAAGCGGATATTGCTGTAGCTCTGTCGGGAAAGAATTAGACAGGCGTCGTCATAGTGTCGGCGGGACGAAAGACAAAGAGGAATCAAGTGAATGCTTTGATGATATTTGCTTTGATGGAAACCTTTTTTCTCCTCTTTTTTTTCAATTGACATTTTAGATTCGAATTTTAGATTGGAAACTGCCACGTAACTTGCCTATTTTGTCCAAGACTTACGATAGCAGAATGCAAGTAAATTTGGATGTCGTCATCTTATTTACTTTAGTTGATCATAAGCACGAGCCAACGTGTCCGGCGGATTGTAACAAAATGAGAAGCCTCTCTCGCTCATGGATATCAGCTACGCCGGGGTCACAACCCAAGCCCGCTTAAAGGCGCAATGAATGCTCTGAGAACAGCGCGATATGATGCTTGCTTCAGAGCCAGCAGCCGTTATAATCTTGTCATTCTTGGAAGATCTTAGAGAAACTCCTTCAAATGGTGATATCGCGCAGACAGCTCCGTCTTCGCATTGGACGCAGTAACCTTCCCAACAAATGAGCTCCACAAAGCAAGCCGTTATCTACTTTTTTTTAAATCAAGTTAATTACCCAAATATTTTATATATACATTTTTTTTTATAGCTTATATGGATGGAAGAGCTCACAGCCCACCTGGTGTTAAGTGGTTACTGGAGCCCATAGAAATCTACAACGTAAATGCGCCACCCACCTTGAGATATAAGTTGTAAGGACTCAGTATAGTTACAACGGCTGCCCCACCCTTCAAACCGAAACGCATTACTGCTTCACGGCAGAAATAGGCAAGGTGGTGGTACCTACCCGCGCGGACTCACAACAGGTCCTACCACCAGTAATTAAATTAAATGACCTTTTTTTAATAATTACTCTGGTTTGAATTTTTTTTAATGAAATTGTATGAATTTTTAGAAAACCAACTGTAAAAGTGAATTAAATCTCAAATTTTCTCCGTAACAGAGTAAACTCGTCTTTGAAATGTGTATATAAATAAAAAAATGCAAAATAACTGCTTTTGGACCCGGTCGTATAGCTCTAACGTTTGTTCTAACAAGAAGAGAGCTTACAGTCAAGCGAGCCGTCTCACACCGTCTCAACCTTGTGTATAATATGTTTAGTAACACATATTTGTAAAATACTCCGTTAAGTACATTTTTAGAACTAGAAGTAGTGTGTGATTTCTCAAAACAAAAAACATGTATAATATTATGTACTTACTTTTATATCGGCAACAAATCATTACTGTTAAGGTACTTATCAGTAAAACTAAGTAAATACGTGGCCAGGAACAACTACGCGGCTGGTGGTTGGACCTCTTGTGAGTCCGCACGGGTAGGTACCACCGCCCTGCCTATTTCTGCGGTGAAGGAGTAATGCATTTCGGTTTGAAGGGTGGGGCAGCCGTTGTAACTATACTGAGACCTTAGAACTTATATCTCGAGGTGGGTGGCGCATTTACGTTGTAGATATCTATGGGCTCCAGTAACCACTTAACACCAGGTGGACTGTGAGCTCGTCCACACATCTTAGCAAAATAAAAAAAGGAACAACGTGGTGAAATTAAATAAACATTATAAAAAGTAGCGTAGTTGCTGGTGGAGGGGGGAGATCAGGCTGGAGGGCTCCAAGTGGGCGCCGGGCCGTCGGCAGCCGTGCAGCATCGACCGACCAGCCGGCCGGCCCTAGCGTCACGTCTAGTTACGAGACCGCTATAGACCCAGCTGAGTCTTGACCTCTGACGGCACCAAGACTCAACCAGAGGAACTGTGCTTAATAAAGCATCAACACAAATCGCTATCAGAATACGAAATAAATCACGGATAAGTCGAGAATTTGAATAGAGTTCCGACAATAGTTCGTTGCGGTGTATTTTTCGTTCAATTACACAGAGCACGGTCAGCGCGGCCGCTAACAGTGTGTGTGCTATTCAAATTTAGCTCACAGAATCCACTTGTATTTTATAAATTTATGTTTGTTTTATATTAGGCCGATAAATGGTCATTACAAATGTATGCATGTGTCATTTTGCTCATTACAAATACCAAATACCAAAATGCTGCCAGCATCCCATCAACAGCTGAGAGAACTTTCGAACTGTTGAGACATACTATAAACTATACTATACTTGTCGGAAAGTTAAATTAAATATTACTGTTTATTTTCATGGTTTTTCAGGAAATTTTAAAGATGCTAAAATTAAATTTCTATACTCGTCGCACAAAAAACTCACACGTACTCTTTCGAAACGATCTCACAGGAGAGAATATAAATTATAAATAGTTTCTAGTAGGCAGTTTATTATATTTGATTTACCTAAATTTAGTCAGCTTTAGAGGGTATATATGACTTCAAAGTTCAATAAATAAAATAATAAACAATTAAAATGTATCTAAGACAACGTTCAAAAACAATTTCGTAAAGCCAAAGGAATCTCATTTAAATTAATTTGAGCGCATACATCATATATGTACATAGTTTCTTCGTTGGAACCCTTCACAATCTCGCCCGAGGGCCACTCGCAAAAGAACCCCTAATTGAAATTCCCGACAGACAACCGTCTTAGATAATTGAAGGATTTGATGTATTATATAATATAATATAATAACAAAAGAGACGTACAGACTACAGTGCTACTAGTACTAAACCAATCTTCGCTATGAGGAATGCGCACGGTTTTTTGTTGTAAAATAATAGTAGGTATTACTGTAGTACAGCTCGGGCTAGCAAAGATTCTCACAGTCGTACGAGTGAACGGATTTAACAGAATCGAACGCCAAAAGTTTGACTCTTTTTATGCATAAAATAAAATTAGGTACTGGTTTTACAGCGCATGGTGCGAGCTCGCGCGGTCTGGCACCAGCGCGGCGGACTATCTGTTCTAGCTCCGAAGCAGTCCGGTCAGAACGGAATGAGAGAGAACATTGATTATCGATTGTGATCTTGCAAATATTAAGTCCTTACCTATGAAGTTGCCATTTAATATATAGAAAGTTAAAGCCATTTTTTATAATTTTTTTTTTTTTTGTTAACAAAAAGTCAAATCAAAATAATTTAACATAACTCAACCCACACAGTAGAACAGATCTTCCAACGCGCTTGAAGGAGGCACAGTCCCCAAGATACTGGCTACGTTGCCTCGTTGGACAGCCAGACTCACTCTCTGTGCAAAGTAGAGTAGTCAGCCTTAGCATCATGTGTAACCTCCTTCAAGCGTTTGGAGATTTCTATTAAAAATTTCTTTGCTTCAGGGCCCCAAGGGCCCATCGTCTCAACCGCGAAAGGCAAAAAAGAATAAGAAGACCCCAAACCCGAATACTTCCGCTTTTTTGTAATTTCTGCTGAAGCTGCAGCTGAACCGGGGCGGGACGAAGTACCATCTAAATGACAGGGAGCCACAGTATCCACACAAGTAGCATCCCATACCAGGCACCTACCAACTGACCATGGAATCAGCGTGACTCCATCGGGCCTTTTCCCATCTGACCTCAAAATTCCGATGGGTTCCAAGACAGCCGGAACATTGACCGTAGTGAGCGCCCTTCTTACCATATCATTTAAAGACGCGTGTCTTGGAATGCGCCCAGCGCTTTTCTGGCACGAGAGTCCGTGATGTCCAAGCTCATTGACGTACTCGCCACAGACACAGAAATGTGGTACGTTAATATGGGCCCCCAACCGTTTTTATAAATATTTTTATTAATATCAATCAAAATTTGCAACCTTAGTATCTTTTTGTATCCTTGTATCCTTAGTATCTCTGCCTGCGCAGTGGTAATCAATCAATGCTCTTTGTTAAAAAGGCAGGTGTTGCTTTTGTGGTTGTAGTCGTAGGGCACCCCGTTGGTACATAAGGCCCCCACAAATTGTCTCTTCACTTTCACTTCACCCTGTCTTCCGCTTTTTCGTTAACATCACTCCAGGTCAGGCCGGCAGTCATCTCGTTCTCCACGGTGCGTCGCTGAGTTTGGTCGACCAGGTCTTCTCCTGCCCCGCGGTTGCCACTCAAACGCGATCGATGCTGAGTTGACTCCGATGCGTCGCAAAGTGTAAAGAAGAGAATTTGTTACGTGGTATAGCCTAGCTCCCACGCGTGTGTGCTATCGGTCATGATATATGGCTCTGAACGTGAACATGGACCGTAAGTCTGGTCCGTAAGTTCAAAGTTACTCGGCGTAGTTACAAGTTACTGGTGATAGGATTTCTTGTGAGCCCGCGCGGGTAGGTACCCCGCCCTGCCTATTTCTGCCGTAAAGTAGTAATACGTTTCGGTTTGAAGGGTGGGGCAGCCGTAGCAACTATGAGACCTTATAGAACTCATATCTCAAGATGCGTGGCGGCATTTACGTTGTAGATGTATATGGGCTCCGATGACCTCTTAACACCAGATGGCCTGTGAGCTCGTCGACCAATCTATGCACTAAAAAAAAATCGTGCTCTTTTGATGGAAAAAGGTTGTGATGATTTGATTTGATTTGATATGATTTGATTTATATAATAAAAACGATAAAAAATTAATTATTTATGGAAAAGTAGGAGAATCGAATACGAGAGCCCTAACAATGAAATGATCTCCAGCGCTCAATCGTTCTATAAATAGATTGTGAGCGGTAAAGAAGAGAAAATGTACATTTTCCGGAAGGACACAACAAAGTATTGTTCAGAAACACTAAATTGAACCCTCTCTAAATGCTGTAGGCACGCTTCTTGTATTGCAACTAATCTTGTCATGAAAGGTATGTAGTTTCAAAGAGACTTTTTTTGTTTTCTTTCTGAAATTTCATTTATGTACGTATTACCGGTATTATACATATATAATTAAGGAGTCTAAGACTCGAATATTCGAATTCTATAATATTTACGTTATTTGTCATGGTTGTGAATAAAACCTTCTGTAGGAAGTAGGGGTCTTGTGTCCCCCACCTCAACATTATATATATTTGTTATAGAGGCAGCTATGTACTTTGGGATCGTCGTGAAAATTTGCAAGCACTTTGTTATTCAGATTGGTAATCGCGGTACCAAAAGGCGAGTGTTTGTACACATTTGTTCAAACCTAGGGCTGTGCGAATTGAATATTTTAAAACTAACTAACAGTTTACTAACAGATTATAATTCTTTTGGTTTCGTAATAAAACTTCATAATCAATATGCTCACAAAGTTCCAAGGTCGCTACACATTTTGAACATTTTTTCTGGTGATAAAGATTGAAGAATTACTAAAGTTTTTTTTATTGCCCTTGTAGGCAGATGACCATACGGTCCACCTGATGGTGAGTGGTTACCATCGCCCATGGACTTCAGCAATGACAGGGGCAGAGCCAAGCCGCTGCCTACTAGCCAAGCTGCTGCCTACCAAGGCAACTCAAAACAACTCAAAACTCAAAATCAACTCAGAACACTGCGTTCAGACTCTTGTCGTGCGCTCGTACAAGCCGTTGCCATCGCCCTGTCTCTTTATGCTGCTAAGTCGTGAGCTTTGGTTCAAATCGGCTCCATGGACCTAGTTTTGGCGGGAGAGTGTTCTGCCCCAGCAGGAATGCGAATGACGACCTCGACTATCCATCCTGCCACTAGTCTCTCCATTCAGGAAAAGTATAACATACCAAGTGAGTGATACAAATTGTACAATTCAATTATGGATTGCTAATAAATTTTCATAGGTACCAGATAAATGTTATCGTCGTCTGTAAAACATTTTTTGATGAACAATATACTAATATAATATTCCAATTAATTATGATTAACTAGTTGAAAAACTTAATCTGATGATTAAAGAATCAGCTCCAAGTAGGGAAGTATATTTTAGGACGAGTGCCGGGTGTCATCCCTATAACTTGAAAGCGCCAACAGGCTAGTTTAGATCTAACGCCGCCTCATTTTATTGAAATATCCCTCGAACGTTTCGCTTCAAAACTTACTCTCTAGCTCAGCAAATAGCCAGAGCAAATATACTTCAGCGACGAACTAGAATTAAGTTCTGAATATAATAAGCCACGGAAGCCGTTACTCAAATATATTTTAGACCTTGAGATCACGTTTTAAGATGAGAGAATTTGCGTTGTGAGTGTGGTTTGCAAGCTACGGGGCTCACCCATCGACTGCGTCGCGGGCACGTCACGACCGAACCACTTCATCGTCCGTCTAGAACATTCTATTTACTAGTGCAACTCATGTCGGGTCCACTGTGCAACGGAGGCGGCTGCAAGCAGAAGTGCAACGTTGGATGTTGGACAGTAACAGTGTGTTTTCATCCGATTGTTAAACTTCAGCCATCAATATATTCCAAATAAATAGGGGTAATGTTCGGCACCGGGTGACGATCCAGGCCCTAAATATCCATCGTCAGTCCTTAATTTCAATCTCGCAGCTTGTGACGTACCAAATTATTTATTAGTGTCGTAGACGACAGGACAGTTCGGCATCCGCCCGTCGCCACACACAGATCAACCCCGACATCAGCTCGTTCAATCCCGAGCGTACAATGGCTCGGCGCCTGCAAGATGTTTTTCTCCTTTGTCTCGGCTCCCGTCGACCCACATGTGCCCGCGCTCCTCGCTCATTATTTGCACTCATCGGTGCGTGAACCGCGGCACCGCGTCTGCCTCGCAGAGCTGTTCGACATACCCTTTACATAATATGAACGTTTTGTCTTCATCACCTGGTTTAGGGGCTAGCGTGCGTCTACTTGTTATTATTATTACCGATTCACGGGTAGGTAAAATCAGTTTTATGTAATGATTTAGTAAGATATTTAACACCAAAGACACGGTCCCGATACAAGAGGCGATAGATCAGCCAGGACATCAGAGTGCCCATAACGCAGGACATAATCCTACTTTTGAGGCGTCAAATGCGAATCGTTCAGTTTAACTTTAACGTAAACGAAGTCAACAGACACGTGAGGTCAAACGATGACAATAGTTTCAATTATGTCCACGACTCGTGAAATACTGTGAAGTGTCAACCTGTCAATGCTCGTACGGACATTACCAAAGACACCCAAGTGTCACTCACTTTACGCTCGCTGTCTGCCCCGCTTGGGAGGTGCGGCGCCGTGTCCTGGTCGCAAAGATAAGACCTGACTTGTCGCTGCCTGGCGTCGTGGCATCGAGGCTTGGCGGCGATGAGTCCTGGAAGGCTATGCTCGACTTCTGCGAGTGCACCATCTCGCAGAAGGAGGCGACGGGGCAAGTGAGGCAAAGCTCACCTCACTACGCAGAAACCCGCCGCCGCCGAGCAGGGGGTCGGGACCGGGGTCGTATCCGTGACCTGGCCCCCTAAGAGCTAGGGGTCCCACCCCTTTTGTGCGGAGAGAGACCCAGACGTGGGGTGGCGGGCTTTGCGCGCTCACCCGCAGTAGGAAGCCGGGTGATGGTAGACCGCGTTCCCCCGACCGCTCTGGGAGAAGGTGTAACGCGGCGCCCTCAAGGCAGGCTCTCGGCCCGCTGAACGAGGGAACCGGTGGTCGTGTCGCTGGCGGCCGCCGGTCCGGCGTCCGTGGGACGGTGGGATGGATGTAATGTGCTCTGCGTCAACCCTGTCCCGCCGTCTCAATAGCCCCGACTGGGCCCGGCCCGGTCCGAGGTAGGGCACCGGTTGTGAGCGGCAGGAGTTTTTAGTGAGGTTCAACTCCCACATACCCCACCTGCCGCGCGGGTGGGGATACGGCGATTTTCTCTCGTGGTAAAAAAAAAAGAAGTGTCACTCACTTGCGTTGTAGCTGTCTTCTAGTAAATAATAAGTAGATATAGATAGCTACTATAATATATAGCAACACAATATTATTCAGAAATACTAAACGGGAACCTCTCTAAATGCTGTACATTTCTTGTATTGCAATATAATATGTATTGTATTGTTATGAAAAATGCTTTAAAAGAAACTTGTTTGTTTTAAATTCTAAAATCTCATTTATATACAGTTAGGTGGATATAGTTAACGAGTCTGAAACTCAAAAATTGGAGGTACGAGGGTGGGTATATTTTATAAGGCTATATAATATATTAACATTATAATAAATCTTCTAAAACTATATTCCAGTTTCAAGAAAGTAAAAACATTGTCAAACTCCCTTAGGTTTAAGTTGAATCGCTATGTCTTCAACCTAAGCCTGTTTAAACTAAGTTAATGTAGTTTTCAAACATGATTGGTTGAGGTTTATTGTGAAGCAGTAGGGCTCAATTTCGCACATCAAGACTGCACACTAATCCTGTATTAAGTTCAACCAAAGAAATTGGAACAACTTATCATTTTGTGGTTGTCGTTCGCGTGGACGTACTTGGAGTTGATGATACAAATAAGAAATAATCAACCTATAAGCCGAACAGAGCAGATATGAGATAGCACTTCACATATTATGACATTTTGCTTTAACAATTATGGACATTAAAACGTAATGTATGTAGGGCTGGCAATAAATTATAAATGCAAATGAATTTTATTTAAAAACTAGCGACCCGCCCGCGCCCCCGCTTCGCTTCGGAAACTGTAATTTATTATTGATTTCTCCACTATTTAATGGATGTTATTATACATATAAACCTTCCTTTTCAATCACTCTATCTATTAAAAAAACGGCATCAAAATCCGTTGCGTAGGTAGTTTTAAAGATTTAAGCATACATAGGGATGTAGTGATATGAAATCCTAGTTTTAAACGATGTCTGAAATGACTGAGTTATTTGTTTATTTATTAAGTGTTGTGTTTTCACTAAATTTGTACCTTATTCATCAATATGGAACAAAAAAAATCCTACCTAATCGTTGGTGGCCAAGCCAACTACAGGCTGACGGGTAGCTGAGTTCTCGGGCCCTACCTGAAAAATTTGCTAACACAAGCCCTACCGAGAGCAGTGCTTCGCTGAAAAGCACCGAGAGTGGATCTGGAAGACAAGACATGCTTTGGGCGACGGCGCTTTGCGTTGTCCAGTCGCCTAGGCTAGATATGTAATTAGAAGGGACCACTATAGCATGACTATTGTGTCGTAGCGCTTAGGATGACCCCTAGGTACTTAACCTTCAAGGCCCACGCTATGGGCTGGCCAAAGACTTTGATGGTCGGAATGGTGTTACCGCACCTAATTCAGGACGAGATACTTACAATGGTGTGTATGCTTTTCATGGGCTTGATGTCGATAAAAATACGAGTAAACAGTATGGAGCACGAACTCAGACAACATTAATGTCGTGTGTGGAGTGAACGCAAACGAATGAACGACTCGGAATTGGGTTGAACGCTTTCGGCATGGAAATTTTGATCGAGGTGGCACGCCAAACTCTTTTCCGATTTCGATGAGTACGGTCACCAGGATCCCTAAACCTGCTCCTAGCGCTGCAGACGTTTAATAATAGTGTTAGTGGATCGAAAGGATCCCTAAGGACATGTAAAGAGGGTCGACAGTGACTGGTTCCTGTGTGAACTGGAGTCGGGGAGTAATCAGCATTTTACTTCGCTTACATATCGTAGGATAAAGTTTGCCGAGAATAAATTCGGCGCAGTCGCGGACAGACTTTGTGTGTTTTTTTTATTTTTTTTTTATTGCTTAGATGTATGGACGAGCTCACAGCCCACCTGGTGTTAAGTGGTTACTGGAGCCCATAGACATCTACAACGTAAATGCGCCACACACCTTGAGATAGTTCTAAGGTCTCAGTATAGTCACAACGGCTGCCCCACCCTTCAAACCGAAACGCATTACTGCTTCACGGCAGAAATAGGCGGGGCGGTGGTACCTACCCGTGCGGACTCACAAGAGGTCCTACCACCAGTGGGGGGAATGTCATAGATACATCCAGTATGACTCCCAGATACTTGACCTTCCTGGCCCACGGTATGGATTAGCCGAAGAGGGTGATCAGGGATCTGAGATTTTTACGCCTAGTGCGGGAGGAAATTCGCATTGAGTTCTCCCTTGAAAAGAGCACCGCTGTGCTTTTCGCTGGGTTAATATTTATGCGCCATTTCCAGAAGCACTGTTCGAGGGCTACGGCTGCGCCCAGGAGTTTACTCGCGATTAGAGTCTCGTTCCTGCTCGAATAACAAACGGCCGGGTCGTCTACCGCACTAACTGAATAATCACCAGTGCGACCCTAACTACTCGTATTTTCATTACACACAAAAATATAAATATAGTGAAAACAAAACACTAATTAATAAACAAATAACTGGATTTGAAAATATAATTTCGTATTTTTTAAATAAAATTACACACGTTACGTTTCAAATGTCCCGTATTGTAAAACAGAACTCTCGCAGGTACAGAAATACATATTATTATTGTAACGCGCTGGAGTTTGGAATAAATTAAACTTCCGCCAAAGTACAAATTAAAACTTATAGCAACCCTAACGCCTGCCGCGTCGGCAGCCGCGTCTGATCGCGCGCCGCGACCAATCAGGGACTCTCGTTGTCGGCTCCCGGCGCGATTCAAAGAGTAGCGACCGAGGGGGCTTTCCTTTTGGCAAGCCGCGCGTGCGCCTTGACTGGCGCCGACAGTTCACCCGCAACCATAGATTATACACTTAATATATTTGAGACCCGCAACCACCGAAGCATACACACGAGAATACGTCCGCACCTCGCTCGCTACCATTCCTTTTCGAACTTGTTTGTGGGACCCTCTGGAGTATTCATACCCAGTGCTCCAGCTGGACAACACAAAACTGGCGCCTCAACGTGGTAAGGAAAATCTAGCGGTGAGTCGACGAATCGTACCGGTTTTGCCAATACAATTGTGAACTCATGGTCATGGTGAACACTCGAAGTGATAACCGTGCTAGCCGAAATCGCAGGGATGATGATGCAACGGACCCGTCGTCTGTCCGCGTCCCGCGATCGGTCTCCCCGAGCGCGTCCGCCGCCCAAGAAAATGGCGCCGGCGACGCCTCGCGCACAATCTACGAGTCCTTTCGAGAAGCATCTACGAGCGCGTCTCCCGCCTGCGAAATCGGCGCTGCTGACGCCTCGCGCTCCAATCACCACAACCGATCCGGCGACAGCCACGTGGCCCCCGCCGAAGCCACCTTCTCCAGCGAGCACGTGTCAACAATAGTAGAGGCACTACAGCGGAGCCAAACAGAGGTTTTGAAATCATTATTTGAAACGATACGGCACAACACATCAACAGCAGTGCCCGCATCACATGCACACGCGAACTTCGCCCGATGTACCACGCGCTTTAGTGGGACTGCAGGTGAGTCGCTTGATGCCTTCCTGGATGCGGCCGAGGCCTATCGCGACTGCTCCGACATCTCGGATGAGAACGCTGTCCGGGGATTGTCGATGCTGTTGTGCGGCGACGCCGCCGTCTGGTGGCTGGGTGTGAAGTCCTCCATATCTTCGTGGTGCGATGCCGTCTCAGCCCTACGAGACGCTTTCGGTGATCGCAGACCTCCACACCGTATATACGCTCAACTGTTCAAACGAGGTCAACAAAACGATGAAAGAACGGACCGTTTCATCGCTGCGACGCGTGCTCTTCTCGCGAAGCTACCTGCCGGCGACCTAAGCGAGAAAGTCCAGCTGGACATGATCTACGGACTCCTCAGCCGCCGCGTACGGGAGAGACTTCGCCGCGACGAAGTAAGTTCATTCGACGTGCTCCTGCAAAGAGCGCGCCAAATTGAAGACGCGACGGACGAACTTCGCTACGAGCACGATGCCTCAAGACCAACGGGAGAATTAGCAAGAAAACCATACGAGTCGACGACCGGCACCGGACGCACCCGCCCTCCGCCAGCAGTAGCAGCGCGCACGGCCGCGTGCGCTCCGAGCGGCGCCGCCCCCGGCCACGAGCCCGCGACGCAGCCGCCGCTTGTTACCGGAACGCCGCGTGTATTTGACTCCGTCGAAAAGAAGCGACGCCCGAAATGTTCGTATTGCCATTTCTTCGGTCACGAGAAGAACCAGTGTCGTAAATTAGATTCAAAACAAGGTGATCAATCTCATACTAACTTATTTAAAAATAAAACTCACTCGAAATCTAGTGAAAGTGAAGTTAAAAGTGATCAGTCATTTTATTGTGTCGATTCAAAAGTGTGTTTTGAATTTGAAAACGCCAAATCAGTAAAAGACCATATTCATAGTTCTAATTTAGTGCATGAAACTTGTATACCTATTTTGCCAAATAGTGATGCATGCACTGATACCTACACACAGTATAAACAGCGGCGAATTCCACAAAATTATAATTTTGCTGCCCATAATTCAAATCGTTCGCGGTTTAAGGTTATTGATAACAGTGATAATTCCGATCGACCTCATATTGATCGCCCAGGTTCTTCTCGAGAAAAGAACCACAATATCACTGCATGCAACACGAAATGCATAACATGTAATCGATCGAGTGACGATAGCCAAAATAATGATAGTCCGAGCGAAAACATTACTCATGTTAACCCTTCAGCCGTCACAACTAAAAATGTTAACTCTTTGGTTGCCGAACGTAAAAATGATAATTTTTTTTTCAACAAAAATAATAATTTGGATATGTTTTCTAGCGTCGACGGACATCTTTGCCGCAATGCCAATACAAACGGGCAATGTCAAACATTAACCTGCGCGGTCGCAGAGGATTAAAATTTTGTTCATCAAAGATGTCCGGGCGACAGTAAGATTTGTATACCATTATTTGAAAATTATTGTGATAAAAACGGGATAAACCCGAATTTTCCAAAATATGGGAATAAGCGTGATGTAATGGGATTTGATTGTTTTTATGGTTGCGGCGGAGATGACGATCTTACGGGACCCCCTATTGGTCGTGACGTACGGCCGATTTTTAACATAAATATACTGGGTTTTGACGGCACCGCTTTAATAGACACAGCTGCAAAACACTGCATCGCGGGTCATACGCTATACGCTCTCCTCCAGCAGAACAACCATCCTCTCCGCGTTTCCTCTCAACGAGTCAGACTTGCCGATGGTGTGGTGCGCATTATGGACGTTTTTACCACCACACTCGATGTACGCCTAGAGACGACAATTATTTCCACTCCATTCCTCATATTTCCTGAATCCACCAATAATGAAACGTTATTAGGAATAGATTTTATTACCGCAGCTGGAGTAGTAATCGACTTCAAAGAAGAGGTTTGGTTCTTCAGTGATGATGCGATGGTAAAATATAATCTGTGTTTCGAACCTAAGTCGCGCAAAGTTTCCTGCGCCGCTACAGACATCCTTAGGGATGACGAAGGTACTCACCTTACGCTAGCTGAGCGGCAAGCGCTCGCTGACGTACTGGACAGGCACGCACACATCTTCAGAGCAGGGGGAGGTCCAACTCCGTTTGCTGAGCATCGCATCGAAACAGGTGAGCATGCACCAATTTCAGTACCTCCTTACCGTTTAAATCCTTCAAAGAAACAGCTGATGAAAGAAGAAATAGATAAAATGCTACAGGACGATATAATAGAAGAGTGTGAATCTGCCTGGTCTTCTCCGGCGCTCATGGTACCGAAGTCTAACGGTAAAATTCGTTTTTGCGTCGATTATAGACGCCTCAACGCGATAACAAAGGCCGATTCATACCCCATGCCCAGCATAGATGAGTTGCTTCAGAGCACGAAGGGAGACTGTTTTATGAGTACGCTTGATCTCCGATCCTCATACTGGCAACTCAACGTTAGGGAGTGCGACAGAGACAAGACTGCCTTTGTCTGTCCGTTGGGTACCTTTCGTTTCAAAAGAATGCCGTTCGGATTGCGCAACGCGCCAGCTACCTTCCAACGACTCATCGATCGTTTGTGTTCCTGCGCCGCGTTACAGGAGGTAACTATTTTAAGGTACTTGGATGATCTGTGTATAATATCTCAAGGGTACCAGCGCCATCTACAGGACCTAGAAACAGTTTTCAATCGTCTTGCGGAATTCAACCTACACCTCAACAGAGAGAAGTGCATTTTCGCAAGACAGAGCGTCAAGTACTTGGGGCATGTCATTACACAAGAAGGCGTTTCTACCGACCCTGAAAAGGTAAGCGCTGTGCTCGAAATGAAAGAGCCGAGTAATCTTAAACACCTCAGGACATTCTTGCAAACATGCTCCTGGTTCCGAAAATTCATTCCAAATTTTTCTAAAGTCGCCGAACCCCTGACACGCCGTACGAGAAAAAACCAAATCTGGATCTGGGGCGCAGAGCAGGTGAGAGCGTTTGAAGAGCTGAAGCGTCTTTTGACCACAGCTCCCATACTAATACAGGCCGACTTTAGCCTCCCCTTCATCCTGCGTACGGATGCAAGTGACTACGCCTTGGGCGCTGTTCTATTACAGGGTGACGGAAATCAGGAGAGGCCAATCGAGTACGCTAGCCGTCTCCTTAATGCGGCTGAGCGAAACTATTCAACCACTGAGCGAGAGGCTCTCGCTGTGGTGTGGGCGGTGGAGCGTTTCCGTTCTTACCTAGACGGTAATCCAGTCATCATAGGCAGCGACCACCAACCCCTCCGATGGCTGCTATCGCTGAAATCACCAACGGGCAGGTTAGTTCGTTGGGCTCTAAAGCTTCAAGCTTTTGACATCAAATTTCAATATACCCCGGGGAAGGCAAACGTCGTCGCCGATACGCTGAGCAGACCGGTATGTTCCGATGAATCCCGCAAAGAGTGCGGTGTCTGTTCGGTTATCTGTGACCTACCCACGAAGTCACCAAGCGAAATTCGTGACGAACAGAAGTCAGATCCGAAAGTGTCCAAGGTAATCAAAGAGATCGAAGGGACCGACGACGTTGCAGCTCAAAGATGGCTCGACAGAGGCTGTCATGGACCAAGGTGTGTTATACCGCTTTAACCCAGATTCCGATAGCGAGTCACCTCAACTAGTCATCCCTGCAAACCTAATTCCCTCCATAATCGAAGAACTGCACGACTCACCGACGGCTGGCCATCCAGGTATTGATAGAACTTATCAAAAGATTGCGCAATTGTACTATTTCACAGGGATGCGGAGAATAATCACGGATTATGTGCGAGCCTGCATCCACTGCCAACGCTACAAGGCAAACAACGCCAAACTTCCTGGTCTTCTTCAAACGCCCGTTATGAATCAGCGCAACGAGGTGTTGGCCATCGACTTATTCGGCCCGTTGCCAGTCGGAGAACAGGGGGAGCGTTGGGTGTTTCTAGTAGAAGATACCGCAACCCGATGGATAGAGTTATATGCTTTAAAGGAAGCTACATCTGAAGCTTGTGCTCAGCTCCTAATTGAGGAGTATTTCTTGCGATTTGGTCTACCTCGCAGGATTATTTCAGATAATGGAGTCCAGTTTGTCTCCGCGGTGATGCGACAATGTATGTCTGTTTTGAAAATCAAACAGAACTTTGTCCCATTATACCATCCTGAGGCAAACCCTGCTGAGCGGAAAAATCGAGACCTAAAAGCAATGCTTGCACATCTTGTAGAAGAGGACCACACCTCATGGCCGAAGAAGCTGCCTCTGATCCGCTTTGCTCTGAACGGTGCAAAGTGCCGCACTACAGGTATGTCACCTGCTTATTTATTCTTCGGCAGAGAAATGCGGTCGCCTGTAGAAGTTCAACACGACATTCGTGCTATATTGAATAAAGAAAACTTTGTTCCTCAAATATCACCTTACCTCCGGAACTTCCTAGACTCGTTATCAGCTGTTCGAGAGCGCGTGGAGATACAACAAGATAAAGCAAAGCAGTATGCCGACACTTCGCGCAGACCATCCAACACCTTTCAGGTAGGTGATTTGGTTCTCGTCAAGTCCCACTTTCTCAGCAAAGGATCGAAGGACCTTACTGCCAAGTTTCTTCCACGCCGCGACGGTCCCTATATTATTGCCCAAAAAGTCAGTCCTACGACTTACACAATCGCAACCCCCGAACAGCCTGATATTATATTAGGGAAATACCATACCCAAGACCTTACCTGTTATCACGGTAACAAAGACTCCTTACCCAAACCTGTGATTCCTAAGAGGAAACGTGGACGCCCAGCTAAGGCTGTTGATGTCCTAGTCCAGGAGCGAGGGCGTTCTCCAGGACTAGAGGGGGAGTATATAGCAACCCTAACGCCTGCCGCGTCGGCAGTCGCGTCTGATCGCGCGCCGCGACCAATCAGGGACTCTCGTTGTCGGCTCCCGGCGCGATTCAAAGAGTAGCGACCGAGGGGGCTTTCCTTTTGGCAAGCCGCGCGTGCGCCTTGACTGGCGCCGACAGTTCACCCGCAACCACCGAAGCATACACACGAGAATACGTCCGCACCTCGCTCGCTACCATTCCTTATCGAACTTGTTTGTGGGACCCTCTGGAGTATTCATACCCAGTGCTCCAGCTGGACAACACAAAAAACTCTATTTAACACTAACAGAACACTTTACACTTCGTAATTCACTTCTTCCGCTTCGCTTCAGGTGATCCGCTTGCTGTTTTGTTTCGAGTAGATCCTCTTACTAACTACCTTCGTGTCATCTCTACAACGCTTTTATAGTCGATACGACATCTCTATACTTATCGAGAACATTCCCGGCAAGACCGACTCGACAAGAGTCGTTTCGATATGCGTTTCTGCTACTCGACGATAGATGACGGCGCGGCGTAACAATAATATTACTGAACTTGTTGCAAATCGCATTACTTTACTACTGGTAACGAGCTCAAGGTCTAGCTGGGGTTAGTGATTGCCTGAACCTCCTGGGATAAGACTGAAAATACTGCCACTCTTCTTGAGACATGGCGTCTAAGACTCAGTTGGATAGTATAACGGGTGTGCGAAACTTTCAGACTATAGCTCTGGGTTTACTGCCACCAGCATCGCAACACTTATACGCAAGGTCATGGTACCTGCCCTGACGAGCTTTCATTCATAAGCAAAAACTATCTTCGCTTACTATCTGTTCATAAAGCTCTGTGTTTTTTAAGTTCTTAAGTTCCCTTAAGTATCAACTCGTCACACTCCACGACTAACACTCACATGATCTTCAATTTATCATTGAGTACTAGCTCGTACAAAATAATCGAAATACGTTGTATCATCTGCGCGGAGAGCTAGAGTAATAAATCGAGGGCGGCACGAGGCGCCATCTGTCTCGCTTTAAGTCTTTGTTTTGTATTTGTTTATAGGATATCAATAAATAATAGATGACTTAAAGTTCCCGTACAAAAAGTTTCGATATCACTGAAATATTTCATGTCGTCTTATCTCTGCTTGCACGTACTGCCAATTAGAATAAAACCTTTTTCATTAATCATCCTAATGTTTATAGTATTAGGAACATTCTTGGATCAGAAATCTAAATAAATCAGATCAAAGTATATTTACTTAAATAACTGGGAACAAATATATACCTAGTCTTTCCATAAATACTGAGACAAAGGAAAAAAAATATTCTATTGCAAATAACATTTATTATTATTAAGTGTGTTAGTTTAATACATAAATATAAAACAATTTAAAGTATAAAAAGCTTATTCTGAGTGGTCTCCATTGGCTGCAATAAGGTCCTTTAAACGTTGAGGCCAGTTATCAATAGAAGCACGCACTCTTTCGATGGGAAAATTTTTCACTGCCAATCGTACGGATTGTTTTAAGGACTCCAAATTATCATGGCGTTTAGAGCAAGCCGTACTCTCTAAAACTGACCATAAATCATAATCCAGCGGATTAAGATTGGGTCTAGACGACGGCTAGTCTTCAGCTCTGATGAAGTCCGAAACGTTCGTTTCCAACCAAGACTGCGTAGACCGAGCTTTATGACCTGGCGCCGAGTCTTGCTGGAAGGGCCATTCTTGATTATTGAACATGGTGTTGTTAAGGGACTTCACCACCTTCTCAAGAATGGTACCTTGATACACTTGTGCCGATGTTTTGATACCTTTTTCACAAAAGTATGGCTCTGTCACTCCTTCATAGCTAATACCCCACCAAACCATCACTGAAGTCGGATAGTGCCCACGTTGCACTCTGTCGACTAATTGGGAAGCTTCCTTAGAACTTTGAGCATAAATACGGTCATTTTGTTTGTTAAAATGTTGCTCAATTGTAAAAATTTTCTCATCCGTAAACAAAAAAAATCTTTTTTTTTTTTTTTTTATGATTGAAAGGTTACTGGTGGCCCGGAGGCCTTTCCAGTTTCACCAGGACACGTGGGCGAGCAAAGGCTCAGCCAGAAGAGGTGGGATTTGCTAACAGCTACCCGAGCGCCTCCGAAGGAGACCTAACAGCTCAAGAGTAGCTGCTACGCGAATGAATCTACTACCGGATCGGAATCGCGACCATACATTATTTATCCGGAAGAATCCAAAAGGTAGACGTTAAAGGAAAGAGATCTTCCGGTGTCTTACTTAATATGGGTGTTCCTCAGGGTTCCATATTGGGTCCCTTCTTATTTCTTGTGTATATCAATGATTTACCAAAGTTTATTGAAACCCGTCACGAGGTCGTATTATTCGCTGATGATACATCCTTATTGTTTAAAATTAAACGACAATTGGAAGATTATGACGATGTGAATGATGCTATCTCGCGCGTGGTACATTGGTTTAGTGTTAATAATCTGTTATTAAATAACAAAAAAACAAAATGTATAAAATTTACCACACCTAATGTTAGACAAGTAGACACTAATATCATTGTAAGTGGAGAGACACTGGAGCTTGTTGATTCGACAGTTTTTCTTGGTATAACAGTTGATTCCAGGCTGCAGTGGGGTCCTCACATATGCAAGTTAGCGAATAGACTTAGTTCTGCAGCGTTTGCGGTAAAAAAAATACGAACGTATACTGATGAAGATACGGCACGTCTAGTTTATTTCAGTTATTTTCATAGTGTTATGTCCTATGGCATTTTGCTATGGGGCAATGCTGCCGATGTCGAAACGATTTTCATCCTGCAGAAGAGGGCTATTCGTGCTATTTATAATATGCACCCGAGGGAATCCTTGAGGGACAAGTTTAAGGAAATCAAAATTCTAACTTAAGCGTCCCAATACATTTTTGAAAATTTATTGTACGTGCGTAAAAACATTGTAGAATTCCCCAGAGTCTGCGATTTGCATAATGTAAACACTAGGAACAAACATAGGCTTGCGTTGCCGGCGGCTCGAATTAAGAAAATAAGCAACTCTTTCAGGGGGCTGGGTGTACAGCTTTTCAACAAGATCCCACAAAACGTTCAACTACTACCTGTTCATAGATTTAAGAAAACTGTCAAGGAACGTTTGTGCAACAAGGCATATTATAAAGTTAAGGATTTTTTACTAGATGGCACTACGTGGGAATGAGGCGTTCGCTCCTGGCCTTTTCATTTTTCATTATTATTATTATTTATTTGAATTGTATTTTTTTGACTTGTTTTTTTGTATACTGTAAATATGTTTTCTTGTTAAAAAAAAAAAGAAAATAGTTGAGAAAATACAAAAAAAACAAAAAAAAAAGCCCGCTGAGTTTGTTTCGCCGGTTCTTCTCAGGACTGTGGCTTTTTTTTGGAACCGGTGGTAGAGTTAACATTTTCTTTTACATTTTGACATTCAACAAGTGTGTTTTTGATGACATCCAAGTTGAAATAAATGATTTTGAATTTTGAATTTGAATTTGACCCGCTGAGAAGATCCGGCGAGAAACTCAGCGAGCTGATTCATGGGTTAGGTTGCACGGCGAACTCTTTGTCGACTTCGACGAGTACGGTTACCGAGGTCCCTAAGCCTGCTCCTAGTGTTAGAGCTGAAGGCGTCTAATGCAAAGGTTATTGGATCTGATGGATCCGTAAGGACGTGTCTAGGGCGTCGACGGTGACTGGCTCCTGCGTGATCAGGATTCGGGGAGTAGTCAGCGGCGGCAACGATAAGGCGATTATCATGACGCATAGCCTTATCGAAGTACCATTCCGACGCTGACTTCATGTATTTCTGGATAGATTCGAGGCCCAGGTCGTCGTGTAGGTCAACGTTCCTCACGAACCACGGAGCTCCGACGGCTAACCTGCAAAAGCGGGATTGTAAAGATTGGAGGGTGTCTATGTGTGTGCGGGCCGCGTGAGCGAACACCACACTCGCGTAAGTCATGACGGGCCTAATGCAAGTTTTGTAAAGTGTCACCTTGTTCCGAAGGGACATTTTACTCCGCTTACAAATCATGGGGTAGAGTCTACCGAGAATAAACGCGGCACGGTCACGGACTGATTTTATATGTGGGCGGAATGTCATCGATGCATCCAGGGTAACGCCCAGGTACTTGACCTTCCTGGCCCAGGGTATGGGTTGTCTAAAGAGAGTAATCGGGGGTGTGAGATTCCTCCTCCTAATACGGGAGGAAATCCGTGTGGAGCTTCCCCTCTGAAATAGCACCGCAGTACTTTTCGCTGGGTTGATGTCTATGCGCCATTTTCGGAACCACTGTCCTAGGGCTAGGGCTGCGCTCTGAAGCTTCTTCGCGATTAGGGACTTGTTTCTACTGGAATAGTAAACAGTCGTATCGTCGGCGAATAAAGCTAAATGGGTCGGCGGCGACCGGGGAATATCGTTAACGAATAAGCTAAATAGGAGGGGTGAGAGGACAGAGCCTTGCGGGACTCCAGCTGTGAGAGATCGTGGGGAGGAGCGGGTTCCCTCGACTCGATATCGAAAAGAGCGGTTCGACAAGAAGTCCCGTATGATGAGCACGAGACTATCCGGCACGCCCATGTTGAATAGTTTGAAAATCAAACCATTGTGCCAGACTTTGTCGAACGCTTTTGCGACGTCGAAGAAGAGAGCTCCCGTGTATAACGGTTTTGGTCGATTAAGCCCCACAAGAATGTGCTCCGTGAGGCGGTGCACCTGTTGAACGCATGAGTGATTTGTACGGAATCCGAATTGTTCATCGATGAGAATGCCCTTGGATGAGACGAAGTCTCTGAGGCGTTTGTAGAGCAGACGCTCATACAGTTTGCCTAGAGACATGAGGAGGCTAATCGGGCGGTAGCTCGTCGGATGATTTTTTGGTTTACCGGGTTTATGTATGCCGATAACGTCCGCTTCTTTCCACACCGCGGGAAAGATACAGTTCGCCATAGCGGCATTGAAAATAGATGCCAACATCACGATGAGTTGGACGGGTAGAAGTTTAATAACGCGGTTGGATATACCGTCGGAACCGGGAGCCTTGCGAGGACGTAGGTCTTTGATCAAGTCTTTAACTTCCATCGGGGTGACGGGTGGTAACGCATCCGAGGGTGGCAAGGAGACTCTGCGTTCTACCTCACTGTCTACTAATTCTACATGAACAGGGTCCACGGATTGAGTGCTGGGCGTGCACTGGGTTTGCAATGTATCGGCCAGCAGCTCTGCTTTTTCGTCATCATCGAACGCCGCGAGTCGGCCTGAGAGGCCTACGAGGGGGGGCATAGTTACTACCGTATCCGATTTGAGAGTACGAGCTAAGCGGTAGTAAGACCTTTGGGAGGGCGCGAGTCCTTCTAAGAAATCAGACCATCTGGCATCTCGGACTTCGGCGATGCGAGACTTTAGGTCGCGTTGTAAGGCACGCATTCGAATACGATTTTCCGCGGTTGGATACCTGTCGTAGGCGCGTATCGAGGCGTTCTTAGCTCTAAGGAGCTCCCTAATATCGTCGGGCAACCCGAAGCGGTAAAGGAAGTCCTCCGCTACAACTTGTTTCGATGACCTATCTAATGTCGAGGTGATGTGTGACGTTAAGATGTCTATGGCTTCAGCGGTATCCTGAGGAGACGGGGTAGAGTCCGAGCTAAACGGGAGCGATGGTGGATCAGATTCAGCCAGGCTAATGCCCAGTGTGTGCCAATCCACCACAGTCCTCGCGACAGGAACGGAATCGGGAGCGCGACCGAGCTTCATAACGACGGGACGGTGGTCTGAATCTAACTCTGAAACGACTTCGATCGAATGTAAGCGCAGAGCTACGTTTTTTAATAACACTATGTCGAGTATATCCGGGCGATGTGCGATATTTAGCGGGTAGTGAGTCGGGGTTAGCGGAGCGACGATATCGAAGGCGAGATCATCGACTAACGCGTCAAGCCGCCTGCCATTCGGGGTTGTGGTGTGTGAGTTCCACCTGATGTGTTTACAATTTAGGTCGCCCGCCAGAATGACAGAGCTCCCCATGCCGAGCAGCGCCTCGATATCACTGCTTAGAACGATCTTATCCGGTGGAAGATAAACGGACGCGATAACGATCGGCGCGTGTCCCGTCAGTGAGATTCGGCACACTGATGCTTCGATATTAGCGAGCGCGGGAGGATCGAGCGGGACGCAATGCAGGGCTCTTCTATAGTAAATGACGGTACCACCACCACGAGCAGAGAGCCTGTCGTTCCTGACCATGTTATAGTTCGCGATTTTAGGGTCACGGCGCGCGGGCTTAAGTAGGGTCTCCTGCACTAAAAATATATCAATTTGATGGTCACGCAAAAAGTCAGAAACCTGATCACGTTGATTTGCGAGACCGTAAGCGTTAAAAAATCCTATCGTTACGGATAGGGACTTTACTCTACTTATATACGCCATTGATTACCGGCGGAGTGAGGGGAGGACGTACGTATTTAATGACGCGTATACGTCGGCGTATTCTTGCACAACGGCGATAAAGTGTTGTGCGGTGGAGGCAGCGCGAATGGCGTCGCCCAAAGCGTTAACGCGCTCAAAGTTGATCGACTGAAAGAAGTCAATCGCTAAAGCGAGATTGTCGGACGCGGTCGGAGGGCAAGTCGCGGGAGAGGGACGAGTCGCGGGGGCGGGACGAATCGCGGAGGAGGGAGTTGTAGCCGTGTTCATGTACAGCAGCGGCTTCGCCCAGGCCGAGACACTGGGCACCGGCGCCGGAACGAACGCTGGCTTAGCCTGCGAAACAGAGGGTGCCGAGGTTTTGATGTCTGGGCCGGAAGCTCGGAGGCGGTTTTGGCGGGCGACGCGGCGATTTATTTTAGGGGCTCGGGGGCAACCACGGTAATTCGCGGGGTGACCCTGTGTTCGACACAGGACGCAGCTAGGCGGTTCCGTCGCGGTTTTTTGGTCGCGAGCGCAGAGGGCCGTGGCGTGATCGCCCAAACACTTAACACATCGGGGGCGCGCATGACAGTTACGGGAAGAGTGCCCGTACAATTGACAGTTATGGCACTGGCTAGGAGTGCCTTTTTTATGGGGGGCTTCGACGGCGATACCGGAGAGTCTACAGACGGTCTGTGTGTTGAAGATTTTCTTACCCTCGGGGGTAGGCTGGAGGGTGACTAGAACCATATTATATGGCTCCCTACCGCGACCGGTGTGCATACGGTGCACAGAATTCACTGGAAAGCCCTGTTCTAACAGATCGGCCTTGACGAGCTCTACATCTAACTCTTTAGGGATTCCGCGTATTACAACGCGGAGTTCGCGCTCCTCCTGGAGCGTATAAGTATGGAAACTTATACGTTCCTTACGGAGGTAAGAAGAGAGGGCCCTATGGTCGTCGGGTGTTTGAACCTTAATTTGAATGCCGTTCGCGAGGTTACGGGCATTCGTGAAATTTATATTTTTGGCCTTAAGGGCCAGGCAAACTCGATCCCAAGCTGCCTTCTCCTGAAGGATAACCGGGGGAGGGGTCTGGGTTTTATTTTGTGCCACCGGACGCGGCGACGGAGTGGCACGGGCTGGGGGCGCAACGGGAGTCTGAGGGCGGGGGCGCGACGCGTTCACGGCTTTACTAATTTTAGCGGCCGCGGGAGCTCGAGACTCCGCGGCACGCTTCTTACCCTTCTGTACCAGGGTGAATCCATCCGTCGATGAGGCGGGGGCGAGGTCGACCTCCATGTCCGAGTCAGAGTCGGAGCACGAGGAGGCGGGTGCAGGCGACCTACGAGCAAGTGTATGTGTTTTAGAGGGCGCGACGGAGGCCGCGGATGATCGCTCAGCTGAAACGATGGTCACGGCGGACGACGCAGCAGCTTTTCTCGCCAGTATAGGCGACACGGGGGCGGCAGGCACGACAGAGGCTGCGGTGCTCAATGCAGAAGCTCTGCACGCAGGTACAGGCGACGCAGGAGCAGCGAGCGCGGCGGAGTCCTCGAGAGGGCTCGCAGTGTGATTGGCCTTGAAGGCCAGAAACTCTGAGGCGAGCTGTGGGTGGCGAAGTCGGAGGAATTCCGCGAATACAGCGTCCATGATCGCTGAGTACCCAGGTGGGGCGGCCCCGGGTCTTGAAAACACTCGCCTTGCGGCGAGGCCCCAACTTCTCGGACCTGAGCGGTTCTATTGAACACAGGTGGCAATGCGGCGCGATTACTACAGGACAAAGAAAAAGCACAACAAAACAGAAATTACAAAAGGAAACAAAACAAATAAATACTTGCAGGAAAACACTTTGTCGGCAAATGTTCCACGAACACAAAAATAACTAAAATAAAACAAATAAAAGCTTCCAGGAAACACACTTGGTCGGCAGATGTATCACGAACACAGGCCGCGCGAACAATGGCCGGGCTAACAAAAGCCGGGCGAACAAAGACCGGGCGATCGAGTGGTCGATGAGCACGTCCGCACGTGACGGGTGCCTCTATCGGAATGGAAAAAAAATTCTATGACCTCCCTTTGCGTACCGCTTCAATAGTTGTCTCTTCATCTCCCGAGATAAAATCTTTTGCTTTCGGACAGGATTTCTTCGAATTCTTTTCCTCACTGCTTTGACCACCTTTTTCGTACAAACACTACGTGGACGGCCAGATATTTTTCTGTCACAAACAGAGGAGGTCTCATTGCACCTATTAATAGCCCGGTACACAAACATTTTACTAATACCAAGCGTATGGAGAGTTTTAAAAATTGCATTTGGCTCCATACCTACTTTGTGTAATGCAATCACAGCGATTCGGTTCTCTTTATCACCCCACTCCATTTTAATATCGCAAAATATTGTACAATGTATTGGCGCCAAAATGAGAAAACTCAATGAGCAATCATATAAAAATGACAGATTCCAAATTCAAATGTAATGTTTTGTTTATTTTTAATTGTAACAGTATTTATGGCCAGACTAAGTATAAATAAATTTGAATAACAATATAACCATGTTTTCTATTCAGTGTGCATTTCATTATTTATTTTTATGGTTTATCAAATTACAAATATTTAGATCTAGATTGGAAACTTGCAAATTTACAATTGATAATTGCCAACTTGTCACCTTGGAAGTTGATAGTTATCAGGAGTTGCGTATACTCGGACTAGTCTGCCTACAAATGCAAACTCCGCTAAAACAATTAAAAAAAACCTAAACATCCGTTATTCGTACTGTTATATCCCTAGCCTGTATAGACTAATGCTTACCAAACACCTTACTCATCATAAGCCCTCTCACAGTGATTTCATGAGAACATACCAGGCTCAGTTCGGGTCAGATATTCATTGAAGTGAGACGTTTACCAATTTTCCTCACTATTTCTAAATTCTTTTATTATAATTAATTATTCATTAAAAATATTGTGTAGTGTCGAATAAATCCTTTTTTAAAAAGAGTTCGGCCTTCTCACTACTAACAGTACGTAGATATCCCAATCTACATTTTACATTCTACTTGTAATCGTAAAGTCGCTAAAGATATATACATAATGATACAAAAATTCTGGAAGAACAACAATATTGTGGAAGTTTTCAGAACTGATTAATTTGTACAACGAACGCAACAACACAAGCAGCGAAGCAGTTCTAATAAGTAGCAATAAGACCCCATTTCTAGAATCAGAATTTACAATAGATTAATAAGAAATTATTAGCTGCCATTGAACAGAGCTCGGCAACGCGCAACGCAGAGTAAACATTTAAATCAGTGTTGCATGGAACCCTCAATAAATTGCCAGTGAAACAGAAGTGCGAATCTGTTGTAAACAAAATCATAATGAACCGGTCAACCAATACGCCTTACGTGTAGAGTCATGTTTAGCAAGACTTTTAACAGAAATAAATATCTCCTTACCGTCACGTAATAAAGGCGAACTGGCAGGCCGTGTCGCTGCAATGCAAGACCTCGCTTTATATACATTTATCACTGGGTTAGACCCTAAATTGTCTATTGGTGTTCGTTGCCGCGATCCTGACACATTGAACGAAGCAATAAACCTCGCTGTCTCAGAAGAGAAAATTCTACAAACAACTGTTAAAAAGTTTCCCTCGTTTTCATCTGGATTTTCATTCAGAAACCCGCCAATTTTGAGTCGTAACCCTCAACAAACCCAGTTCCAATTTCGGCCTAAAATTAATACCGCACAATCAAATAACTTAACTCCGGGTACTAGTGGAAGACTTTTCTGTCGTTATTGCAAAAAAGATGGCCATATCCTAGAGAATTGTCGTAGAAGAGAATACAATAATAAACGATTCCAAAACCAACCACAGAATTATCAACAATGGCCTCAAACCAATCAAAATCGCATAAATTTTACCGACAACGTATATATCCATGGTAACTCAAGTGAACCTCAAATAGTTGAATCACGTGATGAGGTTGACCAATCAAACGCTTTAAACTAAGCCCTGACCTGCGTAGGTGTCGTCCGGGTCAAAAGTCCTATAAAACCGACACCCAAATATTTTACAACTCTTTAAACAGTTATAAGAACAAGGTACTTCTAAATGAGCACGTTATACGACAGGGTAACCAGCCCCGAACTGGAAATTGTGCCAATCCCATTTCAAAAAGCATTACACGCCAGGGTAACCAGTCCCAAACAGGAAATGCTCAAACTCACAGTCTCCCTCTTCTTAAAAGTATGACCAATGGACGTAACCAGCCCCAAGCTCACGGTCTTCCTCTTAATAATAAAACCAAGCCGAAGGGTTATCAACCCCACAAAGAAGGTCTTAGATGTAAACAAAAAAACGAACCCGTAAAAGAAATAAGTATATATGAAATTGTCACCCGAAAACGATTCCTACCTTACATTAAGATACATACATCAGCAAACCGAAACCCCCTTACCTTCTTGGTAGATTCTGGAGCGTCAATATGTGTTCTAAGCAAAAAACAAATTAATGACTTTACGCAGTTACAAAATAGTTCTATTAGAGTCAAGGGTATAGATACCCAGAAAGAAACCTTAAAGAGTATAGGATGCTTAAGCGTACTTTTAACGTTTAACGAGAAATTGGAAATAGCACACACCTTCCACATATTTGACAACATAGATTTACCCTACGACGGCATCATAGGTAACGACTTATTTATGCAACACAAGTGCCGCATTAACTACCAATTAAATTCCCTTGAAATAAACAATCATAACATAAAATTGTCCTTCGACGAACCGTCGTATACACTCGAACCTCGGACCGAGACGGTGATAGAGTGTTCAGTGAAAAACCCCGAATTAAAAGAAGGGATTATACTCGATCAACATATATCTAAGTCCCTTCTTGTATCAAACTGTGTTGCTCGAGTAAAAAACAACAATAGAATTAATATAACAGTACTAAATATGTCAGATGAAAAAATTAATTTAAAGGCCAACTTAATGCTTACCCTATTACCGATCAACCTTACTGAAATTGAAAGGATACCAGACTACCCGCCTTCCAATAGCCTCCAAAGATCCCAACAGCTATCCAAACTCTTACGGACATCCCACTTAAACTCAGAAGAACTGTATCACCTGAATGAAGTTTGCCAGCAATATTCTGATATTTTCTACCTACCTGGTGACCATTTGAGCTATACAGATGTAACACAACATGAAATAAAAACAAATACCTCCCAACCAATAAATGTCAAGTCATACCGTTTTCCTGAAATACACAAAGAAGAAGTAAAAATCAGACAGATAAAATGCTGGAACAGCAAATTATCACACCATCGAAATCCCCATGGTCATCCCCTATTTGGGTGGTACCCAAGAAAGAAGATTCCACAGGCAAAAAACGATGGAGAATCGTAATCGACTACCGAAAGTTAAACGATATTACTATTGGAGAAAATTACCCTATTCCTCAAATTAACGAAATTTTGGACCAATTAGGCCAAAGCAAATACTTTACAACTCTAGACCTTGCTTCCGGTTTTCATCAGATTCAGATGTCTCCAATTGATGCACCAAAAACTGCCTTTAGCGTACCGCAAGGGCATTTTCAATTTAATAGGATGCCCTTTGGGTTAAAAAATGCACCCGCCACTTTTCAAAGAACTATGAATACTGTATTGTCTGGACTACAAGGGATACACTGTTTTGTGTATCTTGATGATATTGTAATCTATTCATATGATCTTCCGTCTCACATTGAAAAGTTAAACCTAGTTTTCAATAAACTTCGAAATTTCCGTTTAAAACTCCAGCCCGATAAGTGTGAATTTTTAAGGAAGGAAGTCGCATATTTGGGTCGTGTTATCAGTGGCGAAAGAGTTAAACCTAACCCAGAGAAAATTAAAGCTGTAACGCAATTTCCTGTGCCGACATGTGCAAAAGATATAAAATCATTCCTAGGCTTAGCGTCATATTACCGAAGGTTCATACCTGAGTTTTCAAAGCATGCAAAATCATTGACAAACCTCTTAAAGAAAGACGTCCCATTTATTTGGACCAACACGCAACAACTGTCATTCAAATTATTAAAAGAAAAATTAGTAACAGCACCAGTTCTCATATACCCTGACTTCACAAAACCATTTGTTCTAACATGTGATGCGTCGAACTACGCTATCTCAGCTATTCTCTCGCAAGGCGCAGTTGGTAAAGATCAACCTATAGCCTTTGCCTCCAGAACACTCAATAAAGCCGAATGCAATTATAGTGTTACCGAAAAGGAGTGCCTAGCTATTGTTTACGGAACTAAAACATTCCGACCCTACCTTTTTGGACGACAGTTCACCATAATTACCGACCACAAACCTTTAAATTGGCTTTTCAACTGTAAAGATCCCGGATCACGATTGGTCCGTTGGCGCTTGAAGCTGGAAGAATATAATTACGAAATCCAGTACAGAAAAGGTAAAACTAACACCAATGCAGACGCTCTCTCACGATACCCATTAAATCCAGTACAAAGACAAGTAGACGATAATCATTCAGAAAATGGGCTACCTGACGATCATCCAGAATCGGCTCCTAGAAGTAATACTTCTGATCCCGCAAGAACTGAAGAAGAAGTTCCCCCTCAGTGCTCATCACAACCTGATATTGGAAACTATGACCTACCTGACCTGCAACTACCAGACGACTTTATTTTACCAGAAGACTTAGACCTCCCTGATGATTTTGATATTCCTAGTCCACCATCCTCCGAATACTGTAATGATGACGATACTTACTCCAAATGCTTGAAATCTATAAATAATAAAACAATGGCATTTGACACCAGTATCCGAGAACATAATGAAAACATTCTAAAAACAAATTCGAAGCACATCGTAATACCTACCTCTATCGACCTAGATGAGTCAAATCGGTACATATCTGAAATAATTGGCAACATCCCTGATTCTAAAGAATTCTTAGCATTAGAAAGAACTTTATATTCATTCATAACAATTGAGAAGAACGATGTTTAATATTACTTCCTATTTGTCAAAGTTTATCATTATGACAATACAACTTATGACGACGTTTTCAAAAGCCTTAAAAACCTAAAGTCACAATTCTTAATATCAAAAATAAACGAATTCAGTATTACTGATTTTAGTAATCCTTTCGACTGTCACGCCTTCTTTAAAATATATAATATCATATCGTATCTGTTTCATAATACAAATATTAGTGTACACATTTACAAGAACACCATAATGTACCCCTCTATGAGCGATATTACCAAAATTCTAAGGGTAAATCATGACATCCCTATTTCTGGTCACTTGGGTTCCAATAGAATGTTAAAGAGAATTCAAGAAAGGTACTATTGGCGGAACATGCGAACTGATGTTGAGAATTATGTCCGTAGCTGCGTATACTGCCAAGCTAATAAAGCACTGCGTCAGACGAACCGCGCTCCAATGCAAATAACTTCCACGTCTACCCAGCCGTTTGAGCGTGTCGCTTTAGACATAGTAGGCCCACTTCCTGAAGCTGGTAATATTAAATTGAAGTTCATCCTAACACTACAGGATGACCTCACAAAATACTCAGCTGCTTATCCAATATCTCAGGCCACAGCAGAAGAAACATCTGAATGCCTAATCCATTTCATCAGTCAGTTTGGTATTCCTAAAACTATTTTAACCGACCAGGGTACCAATTTTACAGCTGAACTGTTTAAACAAACTTGCAGCTTCCTAAAGATTAAACAGCTGTGGTCAACCCCTTACCATCCACAAACTCAAGGAGCACTAGAAAGGAGTTACTCGACTCTAAAAGAGTACTTAAAGTCATTTGTCGATGAAAATCAGGGCAATTGGCCTCGCTATGTGTACACGGCTATGCTTACTTATAATACTACCGTTCATTCTACTACCAACTTCACACCATATGAACTAGTCTTCGGTCACAAAGCAATTATACCATCTTCCATTTACGACTCTTCTTTGGAATCCACATATAACAGTTACGTTAGAGTCCTACAACAACGCTTACGCCTCTCTAGAGAAAAAGCTATAGAGAATATACTAAAGTCCAAAACTACATCTAAAACATATTATGATAAACACACAAAAATAATGAAGTATAAAGCAGGTGATATGGTATACGTCAAAAATCATTTACGGCTCCGCAAGGCTTTATCACCCATCTGGAAGGGACCCTATAAAGTCATTCGAATCAATGGCAATAACACACTTACCATACTGATGAACAGAAGACATGTAAAATACCATTATGACGAGATTAAACATGCTTAAAACGTAATTCTTAAGATATTATATACTATCATTCCAGAATCATCGCGACCAGTTTCTCCGTTGCAACAACTGATGTCGTAGAACCTATTAAAGAAAGTGCAGGAATTCATTTTGACCCTTTGGGAATATTACGAGTCTCTAATAATTACCTTCACGTCCTAGTACCCATAGATATTGGATATATCAAACCCCATATACAAAACATAAGGACTGCTTTAGGTGGTGCTAGAACTCTTTGTCAGCAACATGACCTTCCAAATGTCACAATTTCCTGCAACCCTTAACCTCCCGTCTCGAGGGTATCTTAAGGGATTATGACTCAATATCACACCTGATACCCGAGAGAAATAAGAGATCAGCATGGTTTCCTGGCTTTGGTACATTGTTTAAGCATTTGATTGGCACCATGGATGAAAACGACTCGTTTTGGTATAATGCTGCAATCCAACATTTAGAAAGTAACGATAAAAAATTGTCATCCCTAATTAAGGATAATATTTTAATGACAAACACAGCCTTGAGAAATTATAACGATACACTAAAATTGATTAGTATTAATGAAGCTCGAATGGGTAACGCAATCGAAAACCTTTCAACTGTATTAAATAATATAACTAATTTACCAAAGGAATTGTATGTAGAGTCTAAAATGAATGAAATTTATAACGAATTGTCTTCTAGTTTACTAACATTATCATTTAAATTAGACGACATTGTTAACGCGATTATGTTTACTAAAAGCCATTCTATACACCCCTCCATACTAACCCCAAAACAACTCTATGATGAATTAACACATAGCATTAAGGATTTAAATAAAGATAATGAATTACCTATTAGTTTAAGTTTAGATAATATCCACTCGTTGAGCGATGTGAGCCAACTTTCATGTTATTTTATTAATAATAAAATAGTTTTTGTTATTAAAATTCCCCTAGTATATAAGTCAGAATACTTAGTCTATAAGTCTATACCTGTTCCTATACCACACGATGTGAAACATCCAAATTCATATGCTATGATCATTCCTCGTTGTAATAATATAGCTGTAAGTAGAGATAAGTTGACATATGTATGTCTAACCGATTTAAGTACGTGTTCCGAAATTACAAGTTCAATCTATATATGTAATAATGTTGACACATATTCTGTCCAAGATGCACCCATTTGCGAAACTGAACTATTATGTAAAATTGTCAATACGCTACCTCAACAATGTGACACGAGAATAATTCATGGGCATATTGACACATGGCAAGAATTAGTGGGTAATAAGTGGTTATTTGTTAAATCAGTACCTACCAAACTTACCCTTGAGTGTGATTCTCAAGTATCAGAATATAAATTATTAGGGACCGGTATTTTTAACCTAAAACCAGATTGTAAAGCATATTGTAGAAATAAGGAATTCACCCCTAAGTTTAGTTATAGTGTATTAACTACTGCTATAATTTCCGACTTTAATCTTATAGATAATTCTTGTTGTGACAAATATAAATTTAAACTAACGGAACCTAAATTAGAACCTTTAAAACTGTATGATTTGAATTTAGATAAACTTACAAGTGTCTCCAATGCTCAGGTATTGTCAGATATAGATAAAATAATTACGGAACCGAATCCTCTTATAGAGTACAGATCACACCACCCCATTCTTTTATATTGTTTAGTTATTATAAGTTTGATTTTCATGTTTTATAAGATTATTAGGAAATTTGGTAAATGTCCAATATCAAAAAATACTTTTCACCCAAATGAGATCTCGGATGAAGTCCAAGAACAGGAAGAAATACCAATTCCTAGACTTCGAATCTCATCCTGAAACTCATATAAAATTATAAGTTTCATCTTGTCGGGGGGGTTGTTATATCCCTAGCCTGTATAGACTAATGCTTACCAAACACTAGGAGTGGGTAATATCGGTTTTGCCGCGTATCGAATCGTATCTATATATCGAGGATCAATATCGGATATTGAATCTATATATTTTCTGAATCTATATATTGATGGATGCTAGTAGATTTTCTCGATTCATGATATTTGAGATTTGAAACGATACGCTGATATAATATCATAGTAGATATAGATTTATGTCAACGTTATACGGTTGGTTTTCTGATATCAATTTATAATATGATCTTAAAGTAATAAAAAGAACATGAAAATAAAAATATCAAAAAAACTTTCCTTCATGCTTTCACCAGGCTTAGGACTGGCTACATTATTATCAGTTTTTAGTATTTTGTATCTTAATTTAAAATTACAAAATATACCAAAAGAGTGTAGATTTCAAAAGTTTAATACAAACACAAGAAATAAACTCAATTATTTGGATTCAACTAAAAATAGAAAAATGTGTACTTTAAAAATCAAACACAAAAAACTTTTAAGTATTTATAAACAGTTGTCCAAAAATTCTAGTTCAAGGTCAAAGCGCGTGAAATTAAATTCAACGATGCAAATAGGCTATACTGCATTCAAGTTAGGGTCGAAAGTTGAAACTTCTTTTTTTAATTGTATCCTGCTGATACGCTAAGAATAATCTACAGACATATGGACTTAAATATAAGGTTTACAATTGTGTGGATAATGCCTGTTTCTGTTTCATTCATCACATGATATCCCTATCGTGCGCTCACTCACTCTGGCCGATTCGATACGAACCAAACGAATATCGCTGATATTAACGAATCGGTACGATATGCCGATGCGCATCACATCGAGCAATATCGTGTATCGGCTGATATCGAAATATAGATTTCGATTCACGAATCGGTACGATATGGCGATGCGCATCACATCGAGCAATATCGTGTATCGGCTGATATCGATATATAGATTTCGTGCGGGGCGATATCGGATTCAACGATATTGCTGCGATATATAGATATTGAATCTATATACGATTTATATCACCCACTCCTACCAAACACCTTACTCATCATAAGCCCTCTCACAGTGATTTCATGAGAACATACCAGGCTCAGTTCGGGTCAGATATTCATTGAAGTGAGACGTTTACCAATTTTCCTCACTATTTCTAAATTCTTTTATTATAATTAATTATTCATTAAAAATATTGTGTAGTGTCGAATAAATCCTTTTTTAAAAAGAGTTCGGCCTTCTCACTACTAACAGTACGTAGATATCCCAATCTACATTTTACATTCTACTTGTAATCGTAAAGTCGCTAAAGATATATACATAATGATACAAAAATTCTGGAAGAACAACAATATTGTGGAAGTTTTCAGAACTGATTAATTTGTACAACGAACGCAACAACACAAGCAGCGAAGCAGTTCTAATAAGTAGCAATAAGACCCCATTTCTAGAATCAGAATTTACAATAGATTAATAAGAAATTATTAGCTGCCATTGAACAGAGCTCGGCAACGCGCAACGCAGAGTAAACATTTAAATCAGTGTTGCATGGAACCCTCAATAAATTGCCAGTGAAACAGAAGTGCGAATCTGTGGGCGGTGTGGGGACCCTTACAATTTTTGCAATGGCGAAATTTAACCTTTTGAAGACGTAAGACGGCTGTACTACAAATGATTAACTTGATTCTAACGTTTGTTGACCCTTTATTGGATTTCACACATGAGTAGCGCGCTTCTGAATTTTTTCAAAGTTGCAATATGCTTCCTGGGACGCCATTGACACCAGCGTTCAGTATACATATGTATTGTTCAATGATATCCCTGTTATATCTGTACCTATGTACATACATATACTCTGTTCTGTGGATCTGAAACGGAACGAGAGAATAGAAAGAAGCAGGTGAAAAAAATGTTGCGCGTGCAACTTGGTGTACGTCAAAGAAGTGAAACTTATTTTGCGGTGAGTAGTATTGCGGTTTTTTTCATTATTCATCTTTAAATCAAATTTCTCTTATAATAGAGAATGATTTTATTATTTTTATTTTATTTTATTTAATATAATAGAGAATATTTTTTAAATAATACATAAAAATATTATAATATATGTAAAGAAAGTTATTCCTTTCATTAATTTTAATTATGTCACGCATGCGCTGTCGACATGTGCCGGAACGTCCGCGCATGTGCTGTAAAGTGGAGAAGCCTTGACAGATAAATATTATGTCATTGTATAAAATTTTATGAAAAATAATTTCTAACTAGATTATAAATAAACTTTAAATGTCGTTTCTTTGTCCGAAATAACAAGCAACACATTGAAGTTTTATTTTAATAAACATATAATACATATAAATAAAACAACATACCTAATAATCTTATAAAACGACATTTTTGTTTATAAACTATAATCAAAGATGGATAAACTACGTTTTGAATTTAAACTATTGCCTGGAAGTGATGGAAAATCAAATATTCTTTCGCTTACCTCAATAACCACAAGTGATAATAAAGTATATTCAATACCTGAAGAGCTACAAGCAATTAGTTATCATAAGGAAATATTGAAAACAGCCGCTTACAATAAGGTGAAAAATAGTTTGAAAAAACGATACCAGGTCAGAAGGGTTTGGATTACAATGACAGATGAACTCAATAAAATATACATAGATGAAGACGATAATTTACAATTTGAGAATCAATATTTAGAAGAAATAAACCAAGAAAAAAATTCTGTTGCATATCAAACAGAAACCGGTACGCTGGAAAAATTGTTTGAGAAATTTGTACAAAATACACAGGAAGTTAAAGAACAAAACTTGACAAAAATTGCAGAAAAGTTTGTAATTGAAAAATTTACAAGTAAACATTCTAATGCTAACCAATGGATTGATATTTTTGAGAGTGAATGTAAACGCTTTGATGTAACAGAGGATGAAAAGAAAATTGAAATACTTAGATTGTTTATGGATAAGGCTTGTGTGGACTGGTATAGTTCAATGGTAATAAAATTGACAATGAATTCGGAATGGTCAACTTGGAAAAACAAATTCTGTGAATCTTTTGCAAACAAAGGCTGGAACCCAGTTAGATACGCACTATTCTTTAAATATAAGGATGGTTCATTATTGGATTACGCCATGAGAAAAGAAAAACTGTTATTGGATATGAGAAGAACAATTGACACAGATACACTAGTGGATCTAGTAGCAGCTGGTTTACCAGAATTCATACTAAATAGGATTAATAGAGAAACATTAAAAGATACAGTGGATTTGTTTAATGAAGTGAGTAAGTATGAACATTTGGTAAATAAAAAAAGCTATATGCCTATAATGAAAAATGAAAATATGAGAACTAATAATAGAAATGAAGAAAAATATGTATGCAAGATTTGTGAAAAGTTGAATAAAGGTTCTCGTTATCACCCTGAGTCCACGTGTTGGTTTAGAGCCAAGGAAGATGAAAAACTAAAGAAAAATTTCATTAAGCATGTAAACAATTCGGTGATAGAAGCAGAGTTAAACGAAACTAATCAAAAAAACGAATAGTAACACCATTAATTAATGTCAAACTACTATTGAATGATAAACTAGAAATATATGGGGTTTATGATTCTGGTTCAAATGTTTCTCTAATTAATTCAAAAATACTAAAGTTAAAAGGAAAAGGAAACAGTTTGAATGAAGCAGATTTAGTAACAATTAATGGTGTTAAAAAAACAAGTGGTTTGACAACCTTAAAAATAAAAATCTTTGAATTGGAAAAAAATGCTGATGTATACATAATTGATGAACCAAACTTCAAATATGATTTTCTGATTGGATTAGACTTAATAAAAGATTTTAAACTAATACAAAATGAAGATCTACAAATAACACAGAAATTTTACCTAAATAATAAAACAGAAGAAAATACAACTCATGAAAAAGCAAACATTGAAATAAATAATAAAGATAGCAATAATTCGACAAAAGAACACAAAATAAATTTTAATGAACATGTAAAAGAAGAAAATTTTAAAATTAAATTAAATCATCTTGATCGATATCAAAGATCGGAAATAAATACACTGGTTGATAAATATAAATCAGTTTTTGCGAAAGATAAATACGACGTTGGTACTGTTAACGGGTATGAAGCGAGAATCGACTTAGTAATGGATAGATATTGTAGCAAGAGGCCCTACAGGTGCACTATAGAAGATAAAAAAGAGATAGAAACACAAATAGCAAAATTACTAGATAATAAGCTGATAGAAGAATCCTACAGTCCTTTCGCTGCACCTGTAACATTAGCATTTAAAAAAGAAGAAAATAAAAGATCTAGGTTATGTATAGATTTTAGAGAGTTAAATAAAATAGTAGTACCTCAAGCTCAACCATTTCCCTTAATTGAAGATCTAATTTTAAAGACCAGGAATTGCAATTTTTTTTCAACGCTAGACATTAATTCTGCATTTTGGTCGATCCCTCTACGAATTGAAGACAAAAATAAGACAGGATTCGTAACCCAAGATGGGCATTATCAGTGGACTTGTTTACCATTCGGATTAAAAACGTCTCCAGCCATTTTTCAAAGAATACTTCATAATATACTTAGAAAATATAAATTGACGGATTTTACAGTTAATTTTATCGATGATATTCTTATATTTTCAAAAACCTTTTCTGATCACATTAACCATCTTACACAACTTTTTGAAGCAATCAAAACAGAAGGTTTCAGGTTAAAATTTACTAAATGCACATTTGCTTCTGATTCAGTAAAATACTTGGGTCATATAATTCAAAAAAATTGCATTAAACCAGTAAATGATAATTTGATTTCAATAAAGGATTTTAATGTTCCAAGAACATAGAAAAATATTAGACAATTTTTAGGAAAAATTAACTTTTACCATGGGTTTATACCAAACCGTGCAAAAATATTAGACCCGTTACATAATTTACTAAAAAAAAACCAAAAATTCATTTGGTCTGATAAATGCCAAGAAGCATTTGAGACTGTAAAAACCTTGCTATGCTCCCAACCAATTCTTGAAATTTTTGATCCATATTTACCAATAAATATATATACAGACGCTTCTTTAGAAGGTATTGGAGCTATATTGAAACAAAGACAGACTGATGGAACAGAAAAACCAGTGGCTTATTTTTCTAAAAAGCTTAATGAATCTCAAAAGAAAAAAAAAGCAATATACTTGGAATGCTTAGCTATCAAAGAAGCTGTGAGATACTGGCAATACTGGTTGATAGGTAAATCATTCACAGTTTATTCAGACCACAAACCACTAGAAAACATGAATTTGAAATCTAGAACAGACGAAGAGTTAGGGGATTTAACATATTATCTATCGCAATATGAGTTTCAAATAAAATATGCTCCAGGAAAGAAAAACTTGGAAGCAGATTGTCTAAGCAGGAATCCAGTATTAGAATCGGACAAAAATACAGATGAACTGTTAAAAGTTGTGAACTTGGTTAAATTACAAGATATTTTAATAGATCAAAATAAAAATGAAGATATACAAAGAAATAAAAATAAATTAATTGAAAAAAACAAAGTATACTTAAGAAAGGTCAGAAAAAGAGAAAAAATTATTATTTCAGAAGAATTTAGTATCAAACTCCTAAAAGAAGTACATAAAAACTTCTGCCACATCGGAATAGGTCAAATGCAGAAGACAATAAGTCCACACTATACGGCCAAAAATTTGATGAACAATATTAAGAAAGTTAGTAGAAGCTGTGAAACTTGTATTAAAAATAAATCAAGAAGTCATGATAAATTTGGTTTTATGTCTCATCTAGGCCCAGCTAAAAAGCCATTTGAAATAATCTCTATAGACACCATTGGAGGTTTTGGAAGCTCAAGATCGTCAAAGAAATATCTACACCTGTTAGTGGATCACTTTACAAGATATGCTTTCATATTAACTTCAAAAACCCAGAACGCTAATGATTTTATTAAACTAATTACAAATATAACAGAAACTGAAGATATTGGAATACTTCTCACGGACCAATACCCCGGAATTAATTCAAAAGAATTTAAGGAATTCCTAAAAGATAAACAAATAACGTTAGTCTTTACAGCCGTAAATGCACCATTCTCTAATGGCCTGAACGAAAGGCTAAATCAGACATTAATAAATAAGATCAGATGTACAATAAATGAAAATAAAAAAAAAAGAGCTTGGACCACAATAGCTAAGGAATGTGCAAATAAATATAATGATACTAATCACTCAGTCACTGGCTATCCACCAAGTTATCTTTTATATGGAACGGATGTTACTGTCGTACCAAATGAATTAAAGCAAGGAAAATCCAATAATGATTGGATTAATGACCGAAAAATCGCACTTGAGAATACAATAAAATCTCATGACTATAATAAAACACTATTTGACAAAAGTCGGAAATACTATGAATTCAATGTAGGAGATATGGTGTATGTGGAAAATGGAAACAAGCTTAACAGAAAAAAATTGGATGAACTGAAAATCGGACCTTTTAAAATTATAAACAAAATTTCAAAGTCAATATATAGAATAGATACAGGTCATAAAAAAACAGAATCAAACCTATTTCATATCACAAAACTTATTCCAGTTCCTGTCGTAAAAGAAGAAAATGAAGATGAGGAAATTGAAAAAGAATTAATTTAAAGAAAATTCTGTGTGAATTTTCTACTTTAAGAGGGGAGATGTAAAGAAAGTTATTCCTTTCATTAATTTTAATTATGTCACGCATGCGCTGTCGACATGTGCCGGAACGTCCGCGCATGTGCTGTAAAGTGGAGAAGCCTTGACAGATAAATATTATGTCATTGTATAAAATTTTATGAAAAATAATTTCTAACTAGATTATAAATAAACTTTAAATGTCGTTTCTTTGTCCGAAATAACAAGCAACACATTGAAGTTTTATTTTAATAAACATATAATACATATAAATAAAACAACATACCTAATAATCTTATATATATAAAGGACAATGCCCAAAAGTGGGCCAACTTTGTGTCAAAACTATATGTACTTGAAAAACTATGTCTTCTTTTTTTACGTTGATTAGTTTATGTACAACATTTCTTTCACAGGGTGAAAGGTGAAGGTAACGAACAAACGACCAACACATAATTAAAAATTAAAAAAATGCGAAAATCAAAAAAAAAGGGGCCAAGTTCAGTGAGCCCATTTATACGCAACAGTAACACGCAAGTGTGTCATTGATTACACACTTAATTTGAAGTGTGTTATCTTATCTATGCATAATTGCAATTTGCAGTTGGCCTAAAGGTCTAGATACCAGGCCATAGACTCCAATAAAAAAAAACAAAAATGCATTTTGCATGGGACTTTTTGGCGGGAACGCGAGGAGTGAAGTTGTGTGCTTTGTTTTATTTTGTCTATTTGGTGTTTCTTCCGGTTTATGTGTTATAACGGTGGTTTATTAACTGTTTAATGTCTGTGAAAGTGCACAAATGTGGGAAAAAGAAACAAAGCCGCTGGGCGTAACTTCTCGGGATCCTCCAAAAAGTCCACTGAAAAAGTCTCAGTAAATGACCACCATTTTACTGAGATTACATTTCATCCCATATCATCTCATCTCACTTCATTTAATTTCATCCCAGTTGATTAACGTCTCAAATTAATCACCTTCATTTCATTTCATATTATCATTTAAATATAAGTATATAAATTAAAATAAGACATGACTTAAAGGTCTTAGTTACCAGGTCATAAAATCCTTTAAAAAAAAAAGCATTTTGCATAGTTCAGCAGAACTTGCAGAACGAACATGCGTTGGAGAGATGAAGTGACTTTAAAATTTGTTAAATTGTATTTAAACCACGAATGTTTATGGAACCCTTCACATTCGAAATATAAAATTCAATATGAAAGGGAAAAAGCATACGAAAAGTTATCGCAAGACTTTAAGGCTGCCACTAAGATACATTTAAACAAATCTTATGTAAAAAATAAAATCCGCAACCTCCGAACAACTTACACTCAACAAGTACACAAAATATTAATTAAATCTAACCCAGACAAAATTTATGAACCATCTCTCAGTTGGTTCCCCGACATGGATCGCTGCTTAAAAAATATCTCTGGATGTCGAAATGCTAATACTACAAGTGTGAGTTAGAATTAATTTAGTTTTTCAAAGTTTACAACCATACCTGCTTTGTAGAACGCCTATTTGTACTTATTGTACAGATGGCCGGTCATCTTTGAAGCTTTGTATTTATTTAACAAAAAGTCTTAAGTATTTTATTATAGTTTTCTTTGCTAAATCATACCAAAACTGTATTATTATTTGATTTCTAGACTGATTAATTTTGGTTTTGATCATGTTAAAGTTAGGTAGTATTCCAAAACAGAATTAGATATAATTCTGCTTGACCAGTGAAACTGCTGCTGTGATTATTGCTAAATATATAAAAACTGTTGATTTCTTGACACTATTCACATGGCAACTATTCTCATACGATATCTTAACAAAAGTTTTATTTAGTCAGCTATACAAAAAATTATTTTTCAAGAGAATCACACAAAATTAACTTAATTTAATATCATTAATCAGAAGTGAAGGCTAAAGTGTGTTAACTTCTGAATGTTTAATAATGATTAGATGAAAAATAATAATTTTCTGTTATCTATTTTTTCAGCCTCCAGAGGTAGACTCATCTTGTCAAGAATGGACTGAAAAAGAGCACAACGGCAAAGATGATGAACTGCATCCTAACCAGCTGATATCTGAAAATGATGATGATTATATGGAGCAAAATATATCTGAAGATCCACATGTGAAACTAGAGAGCAGCTCACCTGTAGACAAATGTTATAAAAAAAACAAAAAGAAAAAAAATAAAAGAAAATCTTCAAACTCTACTGACTCTATTTATGAATGTTTGAATAAAGATGATGAGTTTGATATGTATGGTAAACATGTAGCAAATCAGCTGCGGAACATGAACCTCCACAGTGCTCTTAAATTACAGCTAGATATACAAAACCTCATCAGTGAAACTCGACTTGCTGAGCTGAATGATAATTAAAATCACCCACAGTATTAATTAAAACCAAAGAAAAAAATACATGAATGGATGGCTGAAGACACACATTAAATTAACATTGTCCAACAAATTTTCAAGATTTTGTTGATTTTTTAAATACACTCATTTCTCTAGAAACTAAATATGGTAAGAGTTATACTTACTACTAATAATAATAATAATCTATTCAATGATCAAGAAAACTCCCAATAAGTATTGTGAACAAAAAAAAAACTATTATTTATTTTTCCCAATAATGAAAAAGAGGATACATTCCAAACTAAACAGTGACTAGCTTTTTGTGAACCATTTGAAATGAAAGGCCTATAAAGCGAATCAGTGTGAATGATAAATATTTGAATACATTCCTAGTACTAGTAATATATTATGTATATCACAATATACATGTATTAGAATAGATTATCATTAAGCTTCAAAAAATGTACATAATTAAGTATTGAAATAAAGATAAAATAAATCATGTTCTTCTAAGAAAGTTAATTTTAGTAATTTAATTTATGTAAGTTGTTTCAGGTCACAAATTTTCGAACTACATCATTGGTTTAATCTTTTAATATTATTATCATTTTACAAATTCTTCTATATAATAGCTAAGCCAATAGCTGAGGGTGGTTGGACTACCTGTGCAGGCCCACCAGTGAAAGATAAAATGTTTATTATTACTCCATGATACTGGTCTCTTAATTTTTCTTTTCCTAATAACTTAATATACAGGGTACCATAGCAAGTATTAGGTCCTTATATATGAAATAGGCGTTTTGTACGGGATCCCGAGAATAATATTGTTACGCCGGTCAGAGTAACGCCATCTATCGCCGAATAGTCGAACGAATATCGAAGGATCTAGTAGAATCTAGAACGCTCGAGAAATACAACGTCATCTATTGTCAGATAGCGGAAACAATACTCGACTTGTGTGGAATATTCTCGATAATTATAGGGATGTGGTATCGGCTATAAAAGCGTTACAGAGATGGCACGCAATCAGTCAGTAGTCTGAACTACTCAAAGCGAAACAGCGAACGGATCACCTTTAGCGAAGCGGAAGAAGCGAACTGAGAATTTGAAAGTGTTTGCGAAGTGTTCTAAGTCATAAATACAGTGTTAACTTGTAATTCGGTATAATTTTATTTATCCCGAACCCTAGAGCGTAACAATATGGAGATGATGTGATATGTAAGATACAATGTTTTGTGCAATATTCTTCAAATCCATGAGATGTAAATTAAGGTCCATTATCGGATATAATAATTTTTGGTAAAGCTAATGTACAAAATATGATTTCTAATGTAAGACAAGTGATCTAATGTCGATGTGTTTCATCGGTCATATTTCTGCCCATTTGGAGAGAGCGTGGCACAGTACCAACCAATACGATCCTTCGAACGGTCCAGCAAAGTCGATATGGATTCTCTCCCATACTTCTTTTGGTATGGACCAGAAAAATACAGGAAGTTCAGGGTTACAAGGACGGTTCTGTTAGCATCTGGTACATTGACATGTCTTCATCTAGGTTAGGCCACCAGAATTAGTAACATGAAAGTGCTTTTATGGCAGAAATGCCAGGATGTCCTCGGTGAAGGTATGTAAGATTGGCTTTTCGGAGTGATGTACGTATAATGATGCGTCCTTGCCTCATAAGTATCTTATTCTCAACAGATAATTCAGACCGGTTTCTGTAGAATGGTTTCATTTCTGGATTGTACACTGATTCTCCCCAGCCGGTTTTTAAATTTTGACAAACTGTTATAAGTATATGATCTTTTGAAGTTGTTTTCATAAGCAACTATTCTGATAGGTTAAGGTCAGTCATTCGAATGCTCAGAAGACGTAGTTCTATTTTATGTACAAGCTCTTCTGTCTCGGAAGGTTCCGTTTCAGTGTTTGGTAATCTGGAAAGTCTTATTTTCACCTTTCCTGTAGTAAATGTCATATTGATAACTTCCCACTACTAGGGCCCATCTTACCAATCTGTTATTGGCTAGCTTAGGAAGGTTGTGGCTTGCTCCCCTAATATGTATAAGAGGCTTATGGTCTGTAACTAGATTAAATTTCGTTACTCTCGAGTACTGATCAAATTTTTATATACCAAATACTATTGCCAAAGCCTCTCGATCAATAACGGAATATTTCATGTCCGCTAGTCGTAGTTTTCTTGAAGCAAAAGTAATTGGTTGTTCTATGTTCGAGTCCTTGTGGAATTATACTGCACCCAATCCCTTTTCGAAAGCGTCACATGCTAAATAAAGGGGACATTTCTCAAATGCAATTAATGATTGTGAAGAAGTTATGCATTTCTTTGTATCTTCAAATATTCTGTTTTCATTATCAATCCAACGCCATCTATTTTTCTTCTTTAGTTAGATCATGAAGATCCGAACAAATCCCGTGAAAGATGTGGTACAAACCGCTCGTAAAAGTTTAGTCCTAAAAATGATCGTAGTTCTTTGGCATTACACGGTACTGGGGCCTTGGGTATGGCGTCAATTTAGGATTTGGTTGGATGGATGCCATGTTCATCTATTATGTGACTTAGGTATTCAATCTGATTCTGTAAGAACTTACATTTCTTTAAGTTAACTTTCAGGCCCGTGTAAGGAATCGAATACAATAGATAAAATTTGTAAATGTTCCGTAAGATCTTTCCCTGATATAGCTATGTCGTCAAAATATACAGCTACATTGGTGATATCACCTAGCAGTTGATCCAGAAAATGTTGGAAAATGGAAGGAGCAATCGATATTCCAAAGAATAGAAAACATGGTTATATTGTTATTCAAATTTACACCCCCGATTACTCTCTTTAGACAATCCATACCCTGGGCCAGGAAGGTCAAGTACCTGGGCGTTACCCTGGATGCATCGATGACATTCCGCCCGCATATAAAATCAGTCCGTGACCGTGCCGCGTTTATTCTCGGTAGACTCTACCCCATGATCTGCAAGCGGAGTAAAATGTCCCTTCGGAACAAGGTGACACTTTACAAAACTTGCATAAGGCCCGTCATGACTTACGCGAGTGTGGTGTTCGCTCATGCGGCCCGCACACACATAGACACCCTCCAATCTCTACAATCCCGCTTTTGCAGGTTAGCCGTCGGAGCTCCGTGGTTCGTGAGGAACGTTGACCTACACGACGACCTGGGCCTCGAATCTATCCAGAAATACATGAAGTCAGCGTCGGAACGGTACTTCGATAAGGCTATGCGTCATGATAATCGCCTTATCGTTGCCGCCGCTGACTACTCCCCGAATCCTGATCACGCAGGAGCCAGTCACCGTCGACGCCCTAGACACGTCCTTACGGATCCATCAGATCCAATAACCTTTGCATTAGACGCCTTCAGCTCTAACACTAGGAGCAGGCTTAGGGACCTCAGTAACCGTACTCGTCGAACTCGACAAAGAGTTCGCCGTGCAATCTAACCCATGAATCAGCTCGCTGAGTTTCTCGCCGGATCTTCTCAGCGGGTCGCGATTCCGATCCGGTAGTAGATTCATTCGCGAAGCAGCTACTCTTGAGCTGTTAGGTCTCCTTCGGAGGCGCTCGGGTAGCTGTTAGCCAATCCCACCCCTCCTGGCTGAGCCTTTGCTCGCCCACCTGTCCTGGTGAAACTGGAAAGGCCTCCGAGCCACCAGTAATCCTTCAAACATAAAAAAAAAAAAAAAATCAAATTTATTTATACTTAGTCTGGCCATAAATACTGTTACAATTAAAAATAAACAAAATATTACATTTGAATTTGCAATCTGTCACTTTTATATGAGTGCTTATTGAGTATTCTCATTTTGGCGCCAATACATCGTACAATATTTTGCGATATTAAAATGGAGTGGGGTGATAAAGAGAACCGAATCGCTGTGATTGCATTACACAAAGTAGGTATAGAGCCAAATGCAATTTTTAAAACTCTCCATACGCTTGGTATTAGTAAAATGTTTGTGTACCGGGCTATTAATAGGTGCAATGAGACCTCCTCTGTTTGTGACAGAAAAAGATCTGGCCGTCCACGTAGTGTTCGTACGAAAAAGGTGGTCAAAGCAGTAAAAGAAAAAAATCGAAGAAATCCTGTCCGAAAGCAAAAGGTGAGATGAAGATAGCACCTAGAACCATGTCACGTATTTTAAAGGCGTCTTAGGACATGCAGCCTATAAGAGACGTACTGGTCATTTCTTAACTGATAATTTAAAAGAAAATAAGGTGGTAAAATCGAAACAACTACTGAAGCGGTACGCAAAGAGAAGTCACAGACAAAAATTGTTTACGGATGAGATTTTTTTTACAATTAAGCAACATTTTAACAAACAAAATGACCGTATTGATGCTCAAAGCTCTAAGGAAGCTTCCCAATTAGTCGACAGAGTGCAACGTGGGCACTATCCGACTTCAGTGCAAGGGCGGATCCAGGGGGTGGGTCATGGGGGTCATGACCCCCCCCTGAGCTGGTTCCAGGACCTAGGTGGACCACATATTGAACATAATGATTTTAGGACCACGGTTATGGAATATTTTTTTTATTTTTTATTGCCCTTGTATGCGGACGAGCTTACGGTCCACCTGATGGTGACTGGTTACCGTCGCCCATGGACTTCAGCAATGCCAGGGGCAGAGCCAAGCCGCTGCCTACCGCTTAATACTCTCCACAAGCCTCTTTTAAAGAAGGACATGTCATAGCGCTCGGGAAACACCGTGGAGGGGAGCTCATTCCATAGCCGGATGGTACGTGGCAAAAAAGACCTCTGAAAACGCACTGTCGATGACCGGAGTGGCTCCAGGTAGTATGGATGAACTCTACTCCGGTGGCGGGCGGTGCGATGGTAAAAACGAGATGCCGGTATCATCTCGAACAATTCCTCAGAGCACTCCCCATGGAACATTCGGTACAAAATACAGAGGGAACCGAAGTCCCTCCGCAGACCCAAAGGTTCCAAACGATCCGCGAGAATGGGATTATCGACGATTCGAACGGCCCTCCTCTGTATGGAGTCAAATGGAAGAAGCTGGTATTTGGGAGCCCCGGCCCAGAAATGGGAGCAGTACTCCACGCGAGGCCGGACTTGTGCTTTATAAAGCAAAAGTCTTTGTCCAGACGTGAAATACCGCTTCGCTCTGTTGAGGACTCCCAGCATTTTGGACGCCATCTTGGCTTTGCCTTCCAAATGACTCCGAAATTGGACATCACTCGAAATGTCGAACTCAAGTATCCCGATACTCGCGGAAGGTTGCAGGGATACTCCTTGGAATTGCGGCGCCATGACAAAGTGGTCCTTCTTCGCAGTGAACGCGCAAACTTGTGTCTTTATCGGGTTGAATTGAACCAAGTTCAATTCACCCCATTCGGAGACTCGCCCCAGAGAGTTCTCCACTTCAGACACAAGTTTTGATCGTCTCTCTTGTACCATGCTCCGAGAGAGGCTCTGATGGTCGATTTATCGCGCATCCCCCATGCTGTCATCCGCATAGCAATGCATGCCATCAATAGATAGCATGTCATTGATATACAGGACGAAAAGCGTGGGGGAGAGCACCGAACCTTGTGGAACGCCAGCATTAATGGTCATGGTATCAGAACAGTCACCGTCTACAACGACCGTGATGCTCCGCCCATCCAGAAAGCTAGCGATCCACTTGCAGAGACCCTCGGGGATTCCGTAAGATGGTAGCTTCGACAGAAGCGCCCTATGCCAGACCCTGTCGAAGGCCTTCGCGATATCAAGGCTCACAGCAAGAGCCTCGCCCTTGCTCTCCAAGGTTTCAGCCCACCTGTGAGTAAGGTATACAAGAAGATCGCCAGCTGAACGACCGTGACGGAAACCGTACTGTCGGTCACTGATCAGCTGGCGATCTTCAAGATACTTCAGGAGTTGTGTGTTTATTATTCGCTCCATCACCTTGGAAAGCAAGGAAGTTATCGCGATAGGCCTATAGCTCGATGGGTCCGACCGGTCACCCTTCTTGGGGATAGGGTGGACGTGGGCGGTCTTCCATGAAGACGGAACCCTGTTAGTGCAATAATAGAGGCGATACAAACGCGTTAGCGCAGGCGTCAGCTCAGGGGCGCACTTTTTCAGAACCACTACGTGGATGCCGTCTGGCCCACTCGACTTATGGACGTCCAGGAGTTGGAGCTCCCGCCTGACTGCACACTGTGTGAAGCAGATTTCCGGCAGGGAGCTATCACACCGGGGGATGTTCGGTGGTGTGGCACCCCTGTCGTCCACAGTCGAGTTCGAGGCGAAGAGTTTGACCAGAAGGTCAGCCTTCTCTTTCGCACTGTGGGCCAGAGTGTCATCGGACTTGCGCAGTGGTGGGAGACTAGACCTGCAAAAGTTTCCTTCTGCAGCTTTGGCGAGCGACCAAAAAGCACGGCTCCCAGAGGGATAGCTCTTTAGTCGCTCGCCAACTCTAGCAACGTGCTCCGACTTCGCCTTGGCAATTACCTTCTTGTAGGACCTGGAAGCGGCGTTATATTTCCGCCTTTCCTCTGAGATGTTAGGATCCCGACGCTTCCTGGCATCATCCCATGCCACGTATGCGGACCGCTTGAGGTGTGCAGCATCCCTGCTGGCATTGTTATACCAGGGTCTGCTGCGACCCCCAACGGGCACTTCAGAAGAGGGAATAAACAATCCCATCCCCTGGAGCACCACGTCTTTAAGACAGTCCGCACAGACGTCAGGATCAGCAGAGGAAAAGCAGAACCGCCCCCCTGGGTAGGATGCGTAAAATTCACGCAATCCATCCCAATCTGCTGACATATACCGCCAAACTCTTCGATACCCGGTCGTCGTTCGACGGCCAGAACGAGACAGTGGTACGGCAGCACGGATAAGGCAGTGATCAGACGATCCAAGCAGAGCGTCGACCACCAAACTATATCCGGCCGGATTCGTGGTCAGCAGAAGGTCCAACAGAGAAGGCTCGTGCCCCTCGATATCTGGGACACGGGTGGGCTGGTGGGCAACCCCCGTGATCTACGCGCAGCCACAAGAGGGACAGGTCCCGTTGTTCGAGGCCTCGTAGACGGCGACAACAGACATCAGCCCGGACGAATACACACACCCCGGCTTTACGCAGGAAGTTGTGCTCCAATACGTAGCCGGGGTATTCAAGGTAAGAGGTATCATCTGGAGCAGATATCTGTGTCTCCGTCAGAAACAGTAGGGCAGGCTGCGCCATCTCAAGGTGGTGGTGTACGGCGTCAAGGTTGCTATGTAGGCCCCTGACATTGCTGAAATCCATATTAAATGTGGAATAGGGGATCGCCGATATAGCCCTTTTTCTTTTCCTTATTTTCATTTTGTTTTTTGGAGAGTGGGATAGGGTGAGGTAGGATGTTCGGAGTGAAAACATGACAACACCTGAATAAAGCGCGGAACATAGTGTGTGGTCGATCACGGGTTCCGTGAGAGTCCGACGCAGGGCATGGAAGGGCCCCCAGTACACCCTGCGTACGATCGCCGGGATCCACTCCGGTCTCCGACTCCGGCACGACGACCGCACGACAGGATTTTACACCAGTTGGCGGGACAGCTTCCCGGGGCGGAGTTTAGTAGTGGCACCCGGGTCCAGGTCCCCTATTGACCGGCGGGCGGCGGCGAACACCGTTTCACTGGGTCTCCCTATACCCCCGTCAAACAATCACGTCCTGCAAGCTCGCGCGCACGTCTGATCCGCATGTTCCAGGTGTCATCAAGATTCACCCCCAACAAGGAAGAGGAAAGGAAAGGAATAAAACTGGCTCTCCAACCCACACACCGGAACACAGTTAGGCTATTTGGCGGCGGACTCTAGTTGGAGGGTGGTCGCCAGCCAGTCGGACTAGTCCTACCACCGATTATGTTTTCGGCTCCCGTTTAGCACCACCCAGGGGTCACTTGTAGGGAATCACGGGCTAAACCTACGGAAGCGGGAAGCAATCGACCCCCAATATAAATAAGCTCCCTCATTCCGGGCGTGATAGTCCTTCTCTGGATGTCTTCAAGAGAACATGACAATATGTACGTGTATATGTACAAGTTATTATGTGTTAAGTTTTTCAAGTGTACAATAAAGAATAAATATTTTTAAGTACAGTACTTACGTACATTTATAAAATATCTACTTTTTACTTGTATTTATTGTTATCAAAATTAAATTATAAGTTCTTGACTTGACCATGACTATGTGACCCCCTCCTGGCACTAAAGCTGGATCCGCCCTTGCTTCAGTGATGGTTTGGTGGGGTATAAGCTATGAAGGAGTGACTGAGCCATATTTTTGTGAAAAAGGTATCAAAACATCGGCACAAGTGTATCAAGATACCATTCTTGAGAAGGTAGTGAAGCCCCTTAACAACACCATGTTAATCAAGAATGGTCCTTCCAACAAGATTCGGCGCCAGGTCATAAAGCTCGGTCTACGCAGTCTTGGTTGGAAACGAACGTCTCGGACTTCATCAGAACTGAAGACTGGCCGTCGTTTAGTCCCGATCTTAATCCGCTGGATTATGATTTATGGTCAGTTTTAGAGATTACGGCTTGCTCTAAACGCCATGATAATTTGGAGTCCCTAAAACAATCCGTACGATTGGCAGTGAAAATTTTTCCCATGGAAAGAGTGCGTGCTTCTATTGATAACTGGCCTCAACGTTTAAAGGACTGTATCGTAGCCAATGGAGACCACTTCGAATAAGCTTTTTATACTTTAAATTGTTTTATATTTATGTATTAAACTAACACACTTAATAATAATAAATGTTATTTGCAATAGAATATATTTTTTTCCTTTGTCTCAGTATTTATGGCAAGACTAGGTATTGTATGGGAAATACCCTTTACAGTCAAACGGGGTGAATGGATACGGAATTGAACTTTGAGTTCATTTATCACTAGTAATGGCTGAAAATATTATATTGATATTGGTATCAATATTTGAGTCGCATCCTGAAGATTCTTATGGACTTTACACGGAACCATGTAAAGCATCCAGTTTTAAAATTTTCTTCAAATTATAAGCCTTCCCTATTTAAACACGAAATGGGGCCATTAGGTACGATAATTGGAATTATGGGGAAAAACTGCTAGGGCTGTCACAATTATGAAGGACTGATTTGGAGATTTAATATTTTTGTGCAATATCTATTAACGATTGATTAGTACTGTTGTACTCATTTAGTGCTTGTTCTATGACTAGCTCATCATATCTTTCATAATTTTTTTCTCGGTTTGGTTTTTATGTTCGCGGTATTATTGGAAGTTAGGAATCTGAAAGAAAATAATCTTCATAAAATAAAAATAGATAAACGTAATTTTAAAAATCTCCCGACACATTATTAAATCCTTTCATCCATTACGAAAAAAAAGCTGCGATCGATCTTCAAAACGGCCGATGGTAAAGTATCGAAATCGGTTCATCTAGTTGGGAGCTACAATGCCTACATAAACACGAATAAATAGCCAAAAGCTGTAAAATTATAACACACTACTATTTGCGTCTGGGACTATAAATTCAAAATGTTCATAATTACATCACCAATAGGTAATTAGGTAATTCATACATAAAGTGACAACCCTGTCCCTATAGTCCCTTTACTGTCTCTTGACGTACTGCGTCGTCCCTCTTTATTAAATACCTCATCCCAATTTACCCCTCAGTCGTACCTAAGGACCCCCGAAACGTACCGAAAAACCTCTTAGTATGTTAAAAAAATATGAGTCTTAATAAAATATAATTTTATGACTTAAAAAGCCTTTCAATTCTAATTAAATTATGATATCCAGACTCCAGAATAAATAACATTCTCGCTGATATAGTTGTTTCAATACAAAAATCACAAAAACATAGTTTAAATCGATCGGTAAAATGATGAGCTCCAACGGTACTTTCAAACAGGCAATTTCAGAATGATGTTTTGACAATTTATTTTTAGTTTCATGTCAAATAAGTGTTGCCGTTTCAACAAATAACTATTCTTCTATACATTTTTCCCATTTTATAGGCTATGGCTAGTAGATTTTCATAGTTATACGAACATTTCAATCCCAATTTTATCCCCATTCAACCCTCGATTCCTATTAACCCCGTTTGACGGTATATGTTGACAACGTCAAGTACTTTTTCGAATCCGGTGCTATTTCAAATTGTAAGAATGCGTCTTTAAGGTCTATTTTTGAAAATAATTTACCGTTTGCGAGATGTTGACGTAGTTGATGGAAAATTGTAACTGGATGTAGATGTTTGATAAGTACTGGATTAAGTATAGTTCTGTAGTCTCCACATATCCTAACTTCCCCTGTAGATTACAGAATGTTAACTGTGGGTGTGGCCCATTCAATAAGTGTAATATTAGGATCTACTTTTTCTACTATCCCTTCTGAGATCAGACGATCTAACTCCCTTTCTATATTTTTTTTTATGCTGAATTTTTTAGAACGTGCAAGAAGGTGGATCGGTTCAGCTACTGGTTTGACATGTATGTTTATGTAATAATTGTTAACTTTTCCTAATTTTCCATCAAAGAGTTGTACATGTTTATCCAGTATTTTTTAAGAGTCATCGGTGTTGACGTTTCGATGGAGTATACTGGTTTTGGAAACTCTATTTCAAAAACTTCACTCCAATGTAAGCCTAATAATATTAGTTGGGCATTTTTCATTACGACAACAGGTTGGAAATTTTGCAGTTCGTCGACTTCGAGTTTTTGCGTTTGTGTTGCCGTAGGCCTTACCCCCCGGCCACAGCCGAGAGCGAATTGCGACGCGTCGTGAGGCGCGGCAAGCGGTGAGCGGCGAAAAATAATAGTAGACAACCTATGAAGTATACCACAGATACCGGCGGCGCGAATTGCGGCGCGGCCAGAGGCGCGTGACATTCGACGGCAACGAGCTACGCGATGTGCGAGTGAAACAAATGTACTAGCCAATATCGAGGCGGCCACAGCTCAGAGCGGAGAGCGGCGCGCGCGGCGGTGTCGGTGAACGCATTGAGGCATCGCGCGACCGAAACAAATCATTTTGTTTTTACCGCGCGTTGAGCTAATAAAATATAATGGATGTGGAAAAATTCATTAGTGAAATACTGAGTAGATCAGAAATATGGATGTCAAAACATTCACATCATAAATATAGGCATGTTATAAAAAAGAAACATATGTGCAATTCACAAGTGTTAGAAGTGAAACCTTCAAAAATTAAAATACAATTATCCTAAATGTCTAAGTATATGTAAAATTTTGTCATTAGTAAATAATTGTAAATCATCTTTTATAGTATGAGGTAGCGCCCTCTGTGAATCGATATTTTAACGTCACGTATAATCCTAAATTGAAATTCACTACAAGAGGTTTCATACGCACGTTAGTATTAAAAAATCTCATATATGGCGCTGCATTAAAAATTTTCGACACTTCCGTTGCATACCTGCGTGACGTTACATCTGTAAAAAATTTACCCTCATGAGCCTAAAGAAGTTTCACTTCAAAAAAATGTGGGAAGAAATAAAACAACAATTTTCTGGTAGTAGTGGTATCATAGATACTCTTGGATAGGATTAGGTGAAATAAAATTTGAAATTGGAATTGATTTCGTATTCTAGATACTTGAACCGTTGCTCGATTATTCCGTCTTGATCTGCTGCTATTGTGAATATTGAAGTCTCCAAACTGACAAACAAACTGCTGAAAATCTGCACCTCTATCTCCATCTCTTTGTCTTATAATAAATATTGTGTAACAGGCACGAAACCTTTATAATCAATGTCCCGTGCTTTTTGTTTGCCTTTAGTTAGAATAGTTTTAGTTAGTTAGTAGTTAGTTTAGTTTTTAGTTAGAATACCAAACGTGTACTGAATTGTGACTCTTGCCCGGGATAATCTTTTTCGAAAATTATTTATTCCGCATTTAAACCCCCCGGTGGATATGAGCGCATCAAATATTTTTTAAGAGGATAGGCTTCATTGCCAATTAACACGTATGGTAAATTGAGATTTGAACCTGGTAATGTCTGTGAAGGTTGAATCTATTTTCTATTAATAATCTATTTATCGCGGGATAGTTCTTATATTCCTAATAAATAGTGTGAAATTCGCCAAACTCTCTCCTTTTCTAACTGGTGCTCTCCTATTCTTGATTGAATAATATCTGCAGCTAAGAACGCACTTATTTCAAGGTAATATCGAGCCACTTTTGATAGGGACATTTGACAGGGCTCTCTAAATACGTGCACCTCTGGCACCGCCGCCGTCGCAACTAGTCTAGCTGTGGCATACCCCCGCAAATCACGCCCCCCACCGCGCCTCACAACGCACCGCGAGGAGCTGTGGCCAGGCCCTTAAGCTTCAGGGCGGGTTGTAAAAATGGTGATCTTAATTTTCCCCATAATTTAGTTTTTATTATTGAATACGCAGAACCGGGGTCTCAATCCATAGTGCAGGTATGTTATTGATCCGTACATCGATTTGTTTTCATTCTCTCTTACGTTTACCCAAGACGCTGCAGATAACATCATCATCGCTTTCTTCCTCGTTATTACTGATAGATGATGATGATGATGATATTGAGGACCTATGAGGTCTTGTTATTTTTTTAACTGATTTTCGGCTCTCTTTAGTGTAGCTGATGTATGCCCGTCCAGACTTAATGCAACAACTCTCAAACTCTCCCTTCGTTTTTTTTTTTTATTGCTTAGATGGATGGACGAGCTCACAGCCCACCTGGTGTTAAGTGGTTACTGGAGCCCATAGACATCTACAACGTAAATGCGCCACCCACCTCGAGATATAAGTTCTAAGGTCTCAGTCTCAGTATAGTTACAACGGCTACCCCACCCTTCGAACCGAAACGCATTACTGCTTCACGGTGGAAATAGGCGGGGTGGTGGTACCTACCCGTGCGGACTCCCACCACCAGTGATTACGCAAATTATAATTTTGCGGGTTTGGTTTTTATTACACGATGTTATTCCTTCACCGTGGAAGTCAATCGTGAACATTTGTTGTGTACGTATTTCATTAGAAAAATTGGTACCCGCCTGCGGGATTCGAACACCGGTGCATCGCTTCAACACGAATGCACCGGACGTCTTATCCTTTAGGCGACGACGACTGCAACGTGTTACAGTCTTTACAAATATGGTCTTTGGCTGGCTGGCTGGCTGATGGGCTGTGCGGATCTTTTTTCCCACAGCGTAAAAAAATTGAATGGATTTAATTTTCGTGTTGTATTTTGATATAATGGTACGTTTTTTGTGCTGCTCCTATTTATTCTTTTAATACTTGTTTGTGGTATGACTTATTCTGCCTGTCCTTTGGATGTTGGAAGGTTACTTCTCTTGGTATTCCGTCTACCATTTGAATTAAAACAGGTCATTTTTGGTTCAAGTCGGTTTCTAAATCTTGATGATTCAATCCAGTGGCAAACTGTCACGTAATTGTCGTTCCAGGAAGTCATTAGTGTAATCACAATTTCAACTAAGACTTTTTAATATGTTTGCATAGTGTTCCATCGTTTCAATTTGTTTTCTAATGCAATACCAAAATTCTGTTAGGTTAGATATCTTGTCTTTTTTATGCGATAGAGGTCTGGTAATTTGTTACAAATTTCACTGTATGTGGTTATATCGAAATCGGGTGTTAAGCTATTTTTAATTCGTGGAATATACCTATCTGGGTTAGTAAATTCAAAAGCAAATCTTTCTGTAAGTCGCTGTTATCGATATCAAGAATTTTGCATTTGTTTTCGAAAAAATCAATGTAATCGTCAATTCTGAATGTATCTGGGTTGTATTTGTCCATATTGAAATTTTTGATTATAATGATCTTGTTATCACGTTAGTCACGCTCTTGGCTGTTATACTGCAAACTGGTGGTACCAACAATTTCAAGATTTGTAAAATCTGCTCTTGCTGATTTTGTTGTGCATGTAAAAATAATGTGAAGTGTGTTCATCGTTCATCTTAATTTCCTGTAACTCGTCGCCACTCTAATAAAACAAGGCTTTCAAAACATAACGTAACATATAATAATGATAGATGGTAAAATGACAATGTGTTAGAACTATAATTCAGATAATAGAACATGGAAAACAAACACCCATCGTTCAAGTTTTTTTTGCTTTCCCGATTTGCTTCAAGTGGATTAATACAGTTTTATCACTTACCCCAACCCTGCAACTATCTCTGAAGTGCTTTGTGATGGATCCGCTTCCACAATAACCTTTATTTCTTCATTTTCCTCTTTGGTCTCCAGCCGTCCACGGGGTTGGTTCTGAAGGTCGAAATTTCCAGAACGAAAACGTTGAAACCAAAAACATACCGTGCTTTCTTTTGTCACACCAGCGCCGTATACATCATTAACCCTTCGAGCTGTTGCTGCAGCACTGGTACCACGGTAGAACTCGTACTCGCAAATATGCCGATATTTCATGTTTTTCATTGTGAGGTAACAAGCGACGCCAAAAAAAGAAATAATGAGGAAAAAAACAAATTAATGACTGTTTTCAAAACTCAAATGTACCAGTTAAATCACTACATAGTATAAAACAAAGTCGCTTTCTCTGTTCCTATATCCCTATGTATGCTTAAATCTTTAAAACTACGCAACGGATTTTGATGCGGTGAATGGTTGAAGAGGAAGTTTTATACGTATAATAACATCCATTAAACAGTGGAGAAATCAATAATAAATTACAGTTTCCGAAGCGAAGCGAGGGCGGGTCAGTACTTAATTTATAAATTTGAATTAATTCTTAATCAAAAGAAGATATTTCAGACCAAAGTGGTCAGTACGACAAAACGCTAATTTTATATGTAAGGACCTAATATATTGGTGGACAATAAATTAGGCCAACTACCAGACTGGTTTTTCGACTGTTTTTTTATTGTGTTAATTAATAAATTAAATAAAGCATTTTTAATCATTTAATATCTTATTTAATTTTAGTTTAAAACCAAACTTATTTTTTAAGCAATACACACGAAAAACCAAAAATTAAGAAAAATATACAGCTTTTGCCACTGAATTCCTTGCCGGATCTTCTCAGTGGATCGCGATTCCGATTCAGTGTTAGATTCTACAAAGCACTGCTCTCGTTAGGGCTAGTGTTAGCGACGTTCTCAGGTTAGAGCTTAGGTAGGAAAAAAAATCCCTCACTACCCATCCTCGCACATCTCTGGTGGAAACGCAGCCTAAACTTTCTATAAAGTTTTCAGTGACTCCGAACACGACATTCAATAAAATTAGCGATGCAAAATTTAAGACAAACTGTTTATTCGATGTTTTTGTACGATGTAAAATTCGCGATACACATTAGATATGACTTAACTTTTTTTTTTTTTATTGCTTAGATGGCTGGACGAGCTCACAGCCCACCTGGTGTTAAGTGGTTACTGGAGCCCATAGACACCTACAACGTAAATGCGCCACCCACCTTGAGATATAAGTTGTAAGGTCTCAGTATAGTTACAACGGCTGCCCCACCCTTCAAACCGAAACGCATTACTGCTTCACGGCAGAAATAGGCAGGGCGGTGGTACCTACCCGTGCGGACTCACAACAGGTCCTACCACCAGTTATTACGCAAATTATAATTTTGCGGGTTTCACTTTTATTACACGATGTTATTCCTTCACCGTGGAAGTCAATCGTGAACATTTATTGAGTACGTATTTCATTAGAAAAATTGGTACCCGCCTGCTGGATTCGAACACCGATGCATCGCTTCAACACGAATGCACCGGACGTCTTATCTTTTAGGCCACGACGACTTCATAACTTTACTAAAAACAACACTTTATTTAATTTACCAGATGCAACTTCAAATTCCGCGCCAAAGTGTAACAGTAGCGCCAATCTAACAACAAAACAAATATTTAGTTTGGAACCACAAACTTTTTTTTTTGGTACAATATTTCCTTATTAGGAAAGGCAAGGGGATCTAAGCCCATACAGCGTTGTCTGTTCTATGTAATTTCTGAAATAAATTTTCAATAAAGCCGAAGCCGGGTCTTATATGATTTTTATTATATCCTGAAATAAAAATTTCAGTAAGGCCGAAGCCAAGTCCTTTATAATTTCTTCCTGAAATAAAAATTTCAATAAGGCCGAAGCAAAGTCTTATATATTTTCCAATCCTTGTAAAATGGCTGTCGCGGCGCCTGACTCGTTTAGCACAGCAAGCTAACCAAAACGTCATACCAGAACATTTACTACTACCGGCACCAAGCGCTGACAGCATTCAACAATATTTTTAATATACCTCACAATAATCATTATTGGCACAAGATCCTTCCTTTTCGAGAAAGGTCACATTCCAAGATTCATCGCAGAACAATCACGACTAAACCATTGTAAATTGTAATTAAAGCAAGTAGCAAGCATTCAATTGGTTTTATTATAGAAACAATAAAGCCACAGCGTCTCGCGTAGACAATGGCAAATTCGAGTTTTACTATCAAATCCAAGTTCAAGACTTTTTTAAATCTTAGCTGGAATAAAAAAAAAATAGTAACCAAAATATCATAATGTTATGGACGGAGCCATAACTTCGTCAAATCCTTGTAATCCCATTTTTAAATATCTCCAACTGTTGAATCTATAAATTCACAAATTGGCTTAAAACTTTCTTGATTTCTTAATAATAGCGGAACCATAAACTAATCATCCGTTCCATACTTTTTTGACTGAATGTCACGGTTTTGACAGTTTTCCAAGCACAGAATGCATTGTTAAATAAACTTGATTTGTTTTGTGTGTAAACTAATATTAATTGAAGACAACACTTTTTCGTCAATGTAACAATGTGTTCAAGTTTGTCAAAGCTATTGCAGCCAACAGATTTAACCATCTTAAACTTCATCTTTCGCCAATTGAACTGCAACAAAATCAAACTGGCTTTTATTCTATTGCTAGATTTCCTTGTGTATATGGTGCTCTAGACTGTACACATATTCGTTTACAATCCCCAGGAGGGCAAAATTCAGAGCATTATAGAAATAGGAAGGGATACTTTTCATTAAATGTCCAAGCAGTATGTACATCCAACCTAAAATTTTTGGATGTTGTTGCTAGGTGGCCTGGTGCTAGTCATGACAGTACTATTTTTGGTAACAGTCGTTTGTGTGCTGTTTTCGAATCAGGACAAATGGGACAAAATATTCTTCTTGGTTATGCTGGGTATGCATTGAAAAACTATTTATTAACACCACTTCAGAATCCAGTGACATCAGCAAAAAAACTTTATAATGAGTCTCATATTCGCACTAGAAATTGTATAGAAAGGTGCTTTGGAATATGGAAAAGACGCTTTCCTGTGTTATCAATTGGTATGAGAGTAAATCTAGAGTTAGTCCAAGACATTATTGTTGCCTGTGCAGTTTTGCATAATATATGCATAAATAACGGAGATAGAATTCCAAGTTTAGACATAGACATAGAAAATTCAATAGATTTGTCTAGCCACCCAATAAATGTTGATAACGGAAATAGTGATAACAACAATCATTTAAAAAGACAATTGTTAATAAATAGTTATTTTAGTATGTTACATTAAATAAACAGATCTTGCATTATAAAAACTGAAATAGTTTAATTATTGTAATAATTTTACAAATAAAACAACTTTTACATAGTGTTTATTTTTTATTTATTTAATTCCTTTTTCTTCAACAATATTTCTAACATTAACAAGTCGCATCTCAATTCATGTTCTTTTTTTTCCTGTTGGGCTTTGTCCCTTATTTGTTCACATCTAAGTTCATGTTCTATTTTATCTTGTTTTCCTTTTTCTTCCAAGTGTTTTAGTTGAGCAATAGCTAGATCCTTTTTTTTTTGTGACAAGTCACCATAATTTTCCATTGTGCTCTTCAAACTCTCTGGATTTCTTCGTAACGGTGTTGACTGTTTTTTTTTCAGAATAAATCGATTGGGGGTACATTCTGAATAACTGATAGAAACTGGAGCTGTGTCTTGGCTGTGCAACTTAAATTTGTCCATCTAAAATAAAGCAAATGTTATAATTTTGACTTGGGACAGGTTATGGGTATACTGTCCATTCTCATGAATGGGAAGCTCAAGGCCAGCAGTGAGATATTTGTGGGATATTAGTATATTAATTCATAGAAAATAATTAGTATACAAAATAACAAATAGGGAATGTACTTGCATGTAGCCTGGCACCAGATTATCTACATTAATTTTAATTTGTAGTTTATTTTTAGTATTTAATTTATTTCAGTTTTTTTTTAATTAGAAGTTTAAATAGATAACAAATAACTATTAAACCAACCATGTTCACACTGCAGTCATCAGTCGGTAGACTATTTTCCTTTCCGGGATTATCTTCTACTTCACTACTCACTGGAAGTTTTATAATTGTTTCTTTACATTCTGGTATCTAAAAAAAAGCATGTGATATATAATAAACATTGATTGAGAAAATACTTTGTAGTATTTTGACCTAGTTACATTTAGTTTTTCATAATTATAGTTGATTAATCTATATTAGCCCAGTATATAATTTATGCAAAGTTTGCCTAAAACCAGATAAGGATTCAAAATGTAAAGAACCTTTAGAATACTCAAAATATTGAAGTAGGTATTAATATTATTACTTTTAATATGTAGAAATGTACCTTATCACAATCAAATCGTGGAGACAATCCTTCCACACTTGGCCCAGCAAGCTCCATTATTATTTCCTCTTCCTGAGTTAGATTTAAAGCCTGCGATGGTCCAGGGCCACCTCCAGTGCAATAAAGGCTTCTTTTATGGTTACTATATTTTCGTTTTAAGGTCTTTTTTAAATTTTCGTATTTAGCCCGCAAAGTTTTCGCGTCTCTTAGGCACATTCCAGAAGAGCTATTGAAATCTTCTGCGAGCTTTTTCCATGTTCCTTCTTTTAATTGATTGTTTACAACGTTTGTTGTTTTGTTTTCTAACACATTCGAATATCTTTTTACTAACGTCGTTAAAAGTTCCGTTTCGGCAGTCGTAAAATTCGCAACTCTTTTCTTATTTTCACTCATTTTGTTGCTTATATTAATAAATATATTTTATCAACACAATTTTAAAAATCCCGATCAGTACCTACTATGTTTAAAATTGGAATAATTCTTTTTAACGTCACTGTCACGTATAATTATTGCCATAATAATAAAAATGATTAAAAGAATGAATGGATAGTGAACGAAACTGATAATATTGCCATGAAAAAAGCACTGATCGAAGTTTAGTTGATCTCTCCACATTTTCGAATTGATATTACGACACAGGTTTAAGCCATCGATCAACTTTTTCCGTAGATTACGAACTCCATAGTTTAAACTACGATTGATATTACGGCCCTTAATCACTTTGTCTGATCTCTGTAGATTCTTGTACATTGAGACTTATTTTGTATAATTAATTTATTTTAGGATTCCAACAGTTCCGTTTATCATGACTTTAATATTCGTTGAAATACACTCCGAGGATCGTGCTTTAGCGTTCCGGAAACCGTCTTTGTACCTACTATAGTAGAATTATTTCGTCCGTGCAGTTTGGGTCATAAAAAATCGGAGCGGTGAAGCGAGTATTTCGCTCTCTCTTCCACTCACGAGCCTTATGGACGGGCATAGTGATGCGCATTATTGTTGTCGATAAGCGTTATCGATAGTGTATTTCAAACTAATCGAACACTTACACCACATATCGCCGCAGCAAGTTAACGAGAACGGCAGAAATTAACACTTTGTAACTTTTCAGGATCTATTTTTATTTCAGTGAAAAATTTTAACACATTGTTAATAACAACACGTGTAAATATTATTTTGAATAAATTCTGCCGTTTTGATACAAAACAAAGGAGTAGACATTGTGTCACTAAAGAAATTCAGAGAACGAATGCATAAAAACACATTTCTCTTCGCCTAATGTACTATAATTTGCAGGTAAGTACAATGACTCATAACATAACAATGTCTCACCACCCTTCGTATATCACCCCGCCGCCGTGTACCTGCCTTCGATGACTCATTTGTTTTTGTCGATAATGGCGTTGCGCCCGCGCAACATGCTCACCGCCCTAGCCAGGCTATGTTTTATGACTCAAACTGCACGGACAAAATAATTCTACTATAGTTGTTACTTCACGCCAAGGAACTGGAATATCCTCATTGGATGCCAGGGCCCAAGGCAGTGTGCTTCAGAATCACAATTCGTAAAGTTACGTATTACTTGATTAGGTAACTTAATCACTAAAATCTTACGGCCACCCTCAATTCAGTTATGAATATATGAATGAATATGAGTCAATGAATGAATATGAATATGAGTCAGCTAAACCGCCTAAACCCCTTAACATATATATGTCGGCGGCAGCGGCGGGGATGGCTGAGCGGTAGTTTCGTCATCACTCGTATTCGATTGAACTCAGTTTAGTAAATAAAACTTTTCAATAATAATTAGTGAAACTCAACACATACAACTTTCACAATGACAGGATAAACCGACAGTTTCGTTGCACATGCCGACAGACCGACTGACTGACTGACTGACTGACTGACTGAGACGGACGGAATCACTGTCTGACACGAATGCCACGACTCTGTCCACGTACCGCCATTTTATACTGTGGCGTTACAGAGTCTACCCTTCATTTTGTGATATTTATCAAAACAACATTTCATCATTTAAAATAATAATCAAAACCACCGTCTTAGTATTATTAAAAGTCGTTATCCACGACACGGCCATTCTGACACGTCACACGTCCTCGTGTGATGGTTAACCTACAATCAAAAACATCCACGAGAACACTTGTTCCGCTCAATCACTCCTGACTACACTTTACGACTTATCGGAAAATTTAAAAGTCATCAAATAATTTTTATTCTAAACACAAATTCTATAACGACATTGAAAGATTACACAAACGAAAATAAGTGATTTACTACTGCTGCAAGTTCTCCCCGTACAATTCATGTACACAGTAACTAAGTCATCCCTGTGACTACAAGTGTTCAATGATAGTCATCCCTGTGACTACAAGTGTTCAATGATAGTCATCCCTGTGACTACAAGTGTTCAATGATAGTCATCCCTGTGACTACAAGTGTTCAATGATAGTCATCCCTGTGACTACAAGTGTTCAATGATAGTCATCCCTGTGACTACAAGTGTTCAATGATAGTCATCCCTGTGACTACAAGTGTTCAATGATAGTCATCCCTGTGACTACAAGTGTTCAATGATAGTCATCCCTGTGACTACAAGTGTTCAATGATAGTCATCCCTGTGACTACAAGTGTTCAATGATAGTCATCCCTGTGACTACAAGTGTTCAATGATAGTCATCCCTGTGACTACAAGTGTTCAATGATAGTCATCCCTGTGACTACTAATCGACAGTCATCCCTGTGACTCTAATCGACAGTCATCCCTGTGACTAATCGACAGTCATCCCTGTGACTCTAATCGACAGTCATCCCTGTGACTCTAATCGACAGTCTTGGTCAAAGCAACAGACCCTTTATGAGAACCATCGCATAAATTTCCTGAGTTATGAAGCAACTACTAATAGATTTCTCGACAACAGAACATTCGGCACCAAATTCCAAATAAAAATAATACGACTCACCAGAATTTTCTCATTTACCAAAAATATCCGATACCACGCAGCCACCGGCACGTCGCTCCGCTGTTGCATTGCTCGCGGCCGTCGATGAAATTGCGCCATCAATTTGCCTCGGCGGCAACTCGTGGCAATGTTTTTGCTTAGATAGGTGGACTATGCACGAGCTCACAGATTTCCACAACGCAAACGCGTTATCCACCCCGAGATACAAGTTCCAAGGTCTCAGTATAGCTATAACCACTGCCCCACCATTCAAACCGAAATACACCACTGCTTCACGGCAGAAATAGGCAGGGTGATGGTACCCGTGCGGTCGATGGCACTATACGGAGCACCCGTCTGGTGCCACGTCCTTACCCACGAGAAAGTCGCAGTCAGAGTCATTCAAGGATACCTCACAGTCTCCTACGAGGTGGCGCGCCCTAGCGCAAGTGTAGCCGGAGCGCGGGGGCTCCAATCTCGGCAGTCCGTGCTGGAGGCGTGGTCTCGTCGTTTGGCGGACCCGTCGGCCGGCCTCCGTACCGTTGAGGCGATCTGCCCGGTTCTCGCAGACTGGGTAGGCCGCGACCGCGGAAGACTCACCTCCGGCTACCTGTGCAGACTCACAAGACATTTTACCACCACGCAAACTTTTTACCACAGCAAATCTTACCAGCCACCACGCAAACTACAATTTGGCGGGTTCCACCTCTCCTACACGATGTTACTCCCACACTGCGGAAACCAACCGGAAACACTTGTCAAGCACGCACAAGCACGCACTTCACCAGAAAAACTTGCATCCGCCAGCGGGACCCGAACACCGCCGCATCGCCAGACACGAACGCACCGGACGTCTTATCTTACAGGTCACGACGACTTCAGATGTGTCAATTTTTCTTCCCCACGGAAACTTGCTTGATTTCTTGTTTGCTTGCTTGCTGGAGCCCGAAGTCATCGAACGTGTAGTGTTATTGGTATTGAATTTAGTAGATTCTAAAGTTTCAGCGACAATTCACAGTCTCATGTCGTGGTTTACTGCACTAGTGCCATGTAACTCTAGCAGTAGTCATTGGCTTAAAAACGATTCGTGTCGGAACTACCCACTCGTCATGACAGATCCATTATTGCGATCGAAGTTTCACTTGAGACTTGCACTTGCCTTAATTTCTTGTAATAGCTTGTTACGTGTCGTATTTCCGCTAGTAAATGCGATGTGATAAATCGAGAGTCAACTGGGCAACATGAGCCAGAACGTAAGATGTGACGATTTCTTCGTGGCTCAGATCTTCCTTCGAGGTAATAGAGACGTTATTACACGACTTACGTATGCTGCATTCACGCTCTTGTGGCGTACCACTACTAGTATTCTGATCTGCATCATGCTTTTTTTTGCTGTACTTCGAACATGTTCAAACACGTCACGCCAGTGATAGTAGAGTCCTGATCCCACTTCTGATGTCGGCGGCAGCGGCGGGGATGGCTGAGCGGTAGTTTCGTCATCACTCGTATTCGATTGAACTCAGTTTAGTAAATAAAACTTTTCAATAATAATTAGTGAAACTCAACACATACAACTTTCACAATGACAGGATAAACCGACAGTTTCGTTGCACATGCCGACAGACCAACTGACTGACTGACTGACTGACTGACTGAGACGGACGGAATCACTGTCTGACACGAATGCCACGACTCTGTCCACGTACCGCCATTTTATACTGTGGCGTTACGGAGTCTACCCTTCATTTTGTGATATTTATCAAAACAACATTTCATCATTTAAAATAATAATCAAAACCACCGTCTTAGTATTATTAAAAGTCGTTATCCACGACATATATTATAATAGGTTGAGTCTTTTCGCATTATAGTACCTATTATGAACTTGTAATAAAATCTCTTTGGCTACACTATTTGTATCGGGCTGGTTTTGGTATCATTGAAAGTTTAAATTTTAAAGAAGATAATTCCAAATTCAAATTAGGAAAATGTGTGATTTTTATTCATTTTTCGTACTTTTAAGATGAGTGAATCTAATGAAGAAATTCGATACATTTTAAAATTTTACTACAAAAAAGGTAAAAAACTTGCGATGTTTACAGACTTAGTGCAGTGTCTGTGAAAGTAGCACAAATTCGGTTTAAGTGTTTTCAATCCGGAAATTTTGATATCAAAGAAGCACGTCGCTCTGGTCGCCCTATTACGGATAAAATGGATGCCATTTTTTAAAAAGTGGAGCAAGATCGGCATCTCAGTACTTACGACGTAGCTGAAGAACTGAGAATTGACCACAAAAGAGTTTTAGCGCATTTGAAAAAAACTGGGTACACAAAAAAGCTCGATATTTGGGCACCTCACGAGCTCACTGAAAGAAACCTGATGAACCGTGTACCTACATATTTGTGATTCTTTATTACGACGTAATGAAACCGAACCATTTTTGAAGAAGCTGATAACTGGTGATGAAAAGTGGATCACGTACGACATGAACGTGCGAAAAAGGTCGTGGTGAAAGGCCGGCCAGGCTTCACAAACTGGCGAAGCCCGTGTTAACTCGCAAGAAGGTGATGCTGTGTGTGTAGTGGAATTGGACAGACATTATTCAATGTGAGCTGTTACCACCAGGCAGGACCATCGATTCTGAGCTCTACTGCGAACAACTGATAAGTTTAAAGCAAGAAGTGGAGAGAAAGCGGCCGGAATTAATCAACACAAGGGGTGTGGTTTTTCATCATGATAACGCTAGACCTCACACATATTTAGCCACTCAGCAAAAATTAAGAGAGCTTGGCTGGGAAGTGTTAATGCATCCGCCGTATAGTCCTGACCTTGCACCTTCAGACTTCCACCAGTTTCGCAGATTTCCACCTGTTTCGGTCTCTTCAAAATTCTTTAGGCAGTGTCAGATTAACATCACGAGAGGACTGCCAAAACCAATTGTCGCGGTATTTTGATCAGAAGCCCCAAAATTTCTATAGAAATGGGATCATCCCCACCTACAAGATGACAAAAAGTTATCGAACAAAATGGTACCTACATACATTAGTTAAATGTAAATAAACTATATTAAAAAATGTTGTGATTTTTTTTTAAAAATGCGAAGAAACTTTTTCCCCAACCTTATATATGTAAGCACTCGACACGATTGTACCGGTCGTCTTCTCTTTTAGGCCACGAAGACTTGATAGTGATACGGAGTCACTAATTAGAGGGTTATTTTCTCACATATAACTTACTGTTTAGCATTTTTGCTCCAAAATCCGCCTTTTTCATATCATTTAGCCAACATAAATTAATTCGTAAAAGGACAATGCCCAAAAGTGGGCCAACTTTATGTCAAAACTATTTGTACTTGAAAAACTATGCCTTATTTTTTTACGTTGTTTAGTTTATGTATCAACATTTCTTTCGCCCGGGCATTGTTTTACAAAAAAATAAATTACTTATTTGATAACATCCCAAAACTTAGTGCCATAGTTTTTAAATTCGCCAATAGGCAAAGGGCTTACAGCCCATACAGCCTTATAGTAAACCTATATACTGCCAAACGAAAGAGTTGTCTGTGACTTGAACAACAAATAAATAAAAAATTACTAATGGTTATAATGCGGTCTGCGGAGGGACTTCGGTTCCCTCTGTATTTTATACCGTATGTTCCATGGGGAGTGCTCTGAGGAATTGTTCGAGATGATACCAGCATCTCGTTTTTACCATCGCACCGCCCGCCACCGGAGTAGAGTTCATCCATACTACCTGGAGCCGCTGCGGTCATCCACAGTGCGTTTCCAGAGATCTTTTTTTGCCACGTACCATCCGGCTATGGAATGAGCTCCCCTCCACGGTGTTTCCCGAGCGCTATGACATGTCCTTCTTCAAACGAGGCTTGTGGAGAGTATTAAGCGGTAGGCAGCGGCTTGGCTCTGCCCCTTGCATTGCTGAAGTCCATGGGCGACGGTAACCACTCACCATCAGGTGGGCCGTATGCCCGTCTGCCTACAAAGGCAATAAAAAATAAATAAATAAATAAATAAATAATTCAGACTTTTTAGTTTATTTTTGTTCAATTCAATATTTTTAAATTGTAATAATAATTATTACTTAAAACCATGAGTTATTTTATTTAATATTTTTAGATATTAATGATTCCATTAGTAAAAATTTCAATGGCCTACCATTACTCTATTCTTATTATATATGATCAGAGAGTTTTGGCAGCAACCCGAGTGAAGCGTCACTTGAAGTTTTATTTTAATATTTTTTTAATAGTTTATTGTGATGTATAATATATAAATTGACATTCCGATAGAGGCACCCGTCACGTGCGGACGTGCTCATCGACCACTCGATTGCCCGGCCTTTGTTCGCCCGGCTTTTGTTAGCCCGGCCATTGTTCGCGCGGCCTGTGTTCGTGGTACATCTGCCGACCAAGTGTTTTTTCTGGAAGTTTTTAATTGTTTTGTTTCCTTTTGTTATTTCTGTATTCGTGGTACATCTGCCGACAAACTGTCTTCCTGGAAGTGTTTAATTGTTTTGTTTCTTTTTGTTATTTCCGTTTTGTTGTGTTTTTTTCTTTGTCCTGTAGTAATCGTGCCGCATCGCCACCTGTGTTCAATAGAACCGCTCAGGTCCGAGAAGTTGGGGCCTCGCCGCAAGGCGAGTATTTTCTAAGACCCAGGGTAGCCCCACCTGGGCACGTAGCCATCATGGACGCTGTATTTGCGGAATTTCTCCGGCTTCGCTACCCAAAGCTCACTTCCGAGTTTCAGGCCTTCAAGGCCGATCACACCGCGAGCCCTCTCGTGGACTCCGCCGAGCTCGCTGCTCCTGCGTCGCCTGTACCTGCGTGCAAAGTTTCTGCATCGAGCACCGCAGCCTCCGTCGTGCCTGCCGTTCCCGCGTCGCCTATACTGGCGAGTAAAACTGCTGCGTTGTCCGCCGTGGTCACCGTTCCAGCAGCGCGATCATCCGCGGCCTCCGTCGCGCCCTCCAAAACACCTACTCGTAGGTCACCTGCGCCCGCCTCCTCGTCCTCCGACTCTGACTCGGACATGGAGGTCGACCTCGCCCCCGCCTCATCGACGGATGGATTCACCCTGGTGCAAAAGGGTAAGAAGCGTGCCGCGGAGTCTCGAGCTCCCGCGGCCGCTAAAATTAGCAAAGCCGCGAACGCGTCGCGCCCCCGCCCTCAGACTCCCGTTGCGCCTCTAGCCCGTGCCACTCCGTCGCTGCGTCCGGTGGCACAAAATAAAACCCAGACCCCTCCCCCGGTAATCCTTCAAGAGAAGGCAGCTTGGGAACGAGTTTCCCTGGCCCTTAAGGCCAAAAATATCAATTTCACGAATGCCCGTAACCTCGCGAACGGCATTCAAATTAAGGTTCGAACACCCGACGACCATAGGGCCCTCTCTTCTTACCTCCGTAAGGAGCGTATAAGTTTCCACACGTATACGTTCCAGGAGGAGCGCGAACTCCGTGCCGTTATACGTGGCATCCCTAAAGAGTTGGATGCCGAGCTCGTTAAGGCCGACCTTCTCGAACAAGGCCTACCGGTTAACTCCGTACACCGCATGCATACAGGCCGCGGAAGGGAGCCATATAATATGATTCTCGTCGCCCTCCAGCCTACCCCCGAGGGTAAGCAAATATTCAACATCCGAACGGTCTGTAGCCTTTCCGGAATCGCAGTCGAAACCCCACACAAGAAAGGCACACCTAGCCAGTGCCATAACTGCCAATTATACGGGCATTCTTCCCGTAACTGTCACGCGCGCCCCCGATGCGTCAAGTGCTTAGGCGATCACGCCACGGCCCTATGCACTCGCGATCAAAAAACCGCGACGGAACCGCCTAGCTGCGTCCTGTGTCGAACACAGGGTCACCCCGCAAATTACCGCGGATGCCCCCGAGCCCCTAAAATAAATCGACGCGTCGCCCGCCAAAACCGCCTCCGAGCTTCCGGCCCAGACATCAAAGCCTCGGCACCCTCTGTGTCACAGGCTAAGCCAGCGTTCGTTCCGGCGCCGGTGCCCAGTGTCTCGGCCTGGGCGAAACCGCTGCCGTACACGAACACGGCTACAACTCCCCCCTCCGCGATTCGTCCCGCCCCCGCGATTCGTCCCTCTCCCGCGACTTGCCCTCTGACTGCGTCCGACAATCTCGCTTTAGCGATCGACTTCTTTCAGTCGATCAACTTTGAGCGCGTTAACGCTTTGGGCGACGCCATTCGCGCTGCCTCCACTGCACAACACTTTATCGCCGTTGTGCAAGAATACGCCGACGTATACGCGTCATTAAATACGTACGTCCTCCCCTCACTCCGCCGGTAATCAATGGCGTATATAAGTAGAATAAAGCCCCTATCCGTAACGATAGGATTTTTTAACGCTTACGGTCTCGCAAATCAACGTGATCAGGTTTCTGACTTTTTGCGTGACCATAAAATTGATATCTTTTTAGTGCAGGAGACCCTACTTAAGCCCGCGCGCCGTGACCCTAAAATCGCGAACTATAACATGGTCAGGAACGACAGGCTCTCTGCTCGTGGTGGTGGTACCGTCATTTACTATAGAAGAGCCCTGCATTGCGTCCCGCTCGATCCTCCCGCGCTCGCTAATATCGAAGCATCAGTGTGCCGAATCTCACTGACGGGACACGCGCCGATCGTTATCGCGTCCGTTTATCTTCCACCGGTTAAGATCGTTCTAAGCAGTGATATCGAGGCGCTGCTCGGCATGGGAAGCTCTGTCATTCTGGCGGGCGACCTAAATTGTAAACACATCAGGTGGAACTCACACACTACAACCCCGAATGGCAGGCGGCTTGACGCGTTAGTCGATGATCTCGCCTTCGATATCGTCGCTCCGCTAACCCCGACTCACTACCCGCTAAATATCGCGCATCGCCCGGATATACTCGACATAGCGTTATTAAAAAACGTAACTCTGCGCTTACACTCGATCGAAGTAGTTTCAGAGTTAGATTCAGACCACCGTCCCGTCGTTATGAAGCTCGGTCGCGCTCCCGATTCCGTTCCCGTCACGAGGACTGTGGTGGATTGGCACACGCTGGGCATCAGCCTGGCTGAATCTGATCCACCATCGCTCCCGTTTAGCCCGGACTCTACCCCGTCTCCTCAGGATACCGCTGAAGCCATAGACATCTTAACGTCACACATCACCTCGACATTAGATAGGTCATCGAAACAAGTTGTAGCGGAGGACTTCCTTCACCGCTTCAAATTGTCCGACGATATTAGGGAACTCCTTAGAGCTAAGAACGCCTCGATACGCGCCTACGACAGGTATCCTACCGCGGAAAATCGAATTCGAATGCGTGCCCTACAACGCGACGTAAAGTCTCGCATCGCCGAAGTCCGAGATGCCAGATGGTCTGATTTCTTAGAAAGACTCACGCCCTCCCAAAGGTCTTACTACCGCTTAGCTCGTACTCTCAAATCGGATACGGTAGTAACTATGCCCCCCCTCGTAGGCCCCTCAGGCCGACTCGCGGCGTTCGATGATGATGAAAAAGCAGAGCTGCTGGCCGATACATTGCAAACCCAGTGCACGCCCAGCACTCAATCCGTGGACCCTGTTCATGTAGAATTTGTAGACAGTGAAGTGAAGTTAAAGACTTGATCAAAGACCTACGTCCTCGCAATGCTCCCGGTTCCGACGGTATATCCAACCGCGTTATTAAACTTCTACCCGTCCAACTCATCGTGATGTTGGCATCTATTTTCAATGCCGCTATGGCGAACTGTATCTTTCCCGCGGTGTGGAAAGAAGCGGACGTTATCGGCATACATAAACCCGGTAAACCAAAAAATCATCCGACGAGCTACCGCCCGATTAGCCTCCTCATGTCTCTAGGCAAACTGTATGAGCGTCTGCTCTACAAACGCCTCAGAGACTTCGTCTCATCCAAGGGCATTCTCATCGATAAACAATTCGGATTCCGTACAAATCACTCATGCGTTCAACAGGTGCACCGCCTCACGGAGCACATTCTTGTGGGGCTTAATCGACCAAAACCGTTATACACGGGAGCTCTCTTCTTCGACGTCGCAAAAGCGTTCGACAAAGTCTAGCACAACGGTTTGATTTTCAAACTATTCAATATGGGCGTGCCGGATAGTCTCGTGCTCATCATACGGGACTTCTTGTCGAACCGCTCTTTTCGATATCGAGTCGAGGGAACCCGCTCCTCCCCACGACTTCTCACAGCTGGAGTCCCGCAAGGCTCTGTCCTCTCACCCCTCCTATTTAGCTTATTCGTCAACGATATTCCTCGGTCGCCGCCGACCCATTTAGCTTTATTCGCCGACGACACGACTGTTTACTATTCCAGTAGAAACAAGTCCCTAATCGCGAAGAAGCTTCAGAGCGCAGCCCTAGCCCTAGGACAGTGGTTCCGAAAATGGCGCATAGACATCAACCCAGCGAAAAGTACTGCGGTGCTATTTTAGAGGGGAAGCTCCACACGGATTTCCTCCCGTATTAGGAGGAGGAATCTCACACCCCCGATTACTCTCTTTAGTCAATCCATACCCTGGGCCAGGAAGGTCAAGTACCTGGGCGTTACCCTGGATGCATCGATGACATTCCGCCCGCATATAAAATCAGTCCGTGACCGTGCCGCGTTTATTCTCGGTAGACTCTACCCCATGATCTGTAAGCGGAGTAAAATGTCCCTTCGGAACAAGGTGACACTTTACAAAACTTGCATAAGGCCCGTCATGACTTACGCGAGTGTGGTGTTCGCTCACGCGGCCCGCACACACATAGACACCCTTCAATCTCTACAATCCCGCTTTTGCAGGTTAGCCGTCGGAGCTCCGTGGTTCGTGAGGAACGTTGACCTACACGACGACCTGGGCCTCGAATCTATCCAGAAATACATGAAGTCAGCGTCGGAACGGTACTTCGATAAGGCTATGCGTCATGATAATCGCCTTATCGTAGCCGCCGCTGACTACTCCCCGAATCCTGATCATGCAGGAGCCAGTCACCGTCGACGCCCTAGACACGTCCTTACGGATCCCTCAGATCCAATAACCTTTGCACTAGACGCCTTCAGCTCTAACACTAGGAGCAGGCTTAGGGACCTCGGTAACCGTACTCGTCGAACTCGACAAAGAGTTCGCCGTGCAACCTAACCCATGAATCAGCTCGCTGAGTTTCTCGCCCGATCTTCTCAGCGGGTCGCGATTCCGATCCGGTAGTAGATTCATTCGCGAAGCAGCTACTCTTGAGTTGTTAGGTCTCCTTCGGAGGCGCTCGGGTAGCTGTTAGCAAATCCCACCCCTCCTGGCTGAGCCTTTGCTCGCCCACCTGTCCTGGTGAAACTGGAAAGGCCTCCGGGCCACCAGTAATCCTTCAATCATAAAAAAAAATATATATATATATATATATATATAAATTGGGTGTTGTTTTGTGTATTAATTCGTTGTTCACGATTATTGACGTTTAATACACAAAACAAGCATTGGAATAAAACTGTGGCTAACATAGCAGTGGCTGTTTTTTTTTTTCAAGATAAAAGGTCTGCGGAAATTCATGCTCACTCAATGAGTCATTCATCGAGTTGACGTCAAAACTCCCAAAAAGCAATAAAAAGAGATACACCGGCTTTTTATTGACATAAAAAAATATAACTACGACAGACTAGGCTGTATAGGCTACGCTCTTTGCCTGCTTATTGGCGAATTTAAAAACATCAACAACAATATTGTTGTTGGCTTCCGGATTTTCATTTCATTTTATTATTATTATGAGGATATATGTAATAAAAATAAAATGTACGTAAGGGCTTATTTCTAGCCACATTAACCACAATTAACTTATTTAATACTGTAAATAGTGATGAAAGCGATTATTGATTTCGAAAAAAACAATTAACAACTTAATTTTAGCTGCAGAAAAAAACAGATTTCTCTAAAACCTGGTTGAGAATATAAAAATAGTTTTCTGAATATGAAACGATATTTCTTTGTCTATCAAAATAAGTTAAAACCATCATGACGCGACAACTTTTTTTAGGGGCCCAAACGCCCATAGAAAATGCGCATTGTCCTTTGAAATCAATTAAAAAATATGGTTTGACATAAAACAAACACTTTAGCAAGAGTATTTATGACAATTCATGTTTCAATTTAAGATTAGTCCGCTTTCATTTTTTAAATAACAAAGAATGAAATGAAAAATTGTTCAAAGAACTAGAATCCAGGCTTTTAAATGCAAATGCAGTTCGTAATAGTGGCATTTAAATTGGAGGCCAACATGATTATCAACATTTATTAATTATTCCGTAGTGGTTTTAAATTTTCGACTTTGACAATTCTTTGACTTCGATAGTGGTAATGTCGGAAACCGCGTCCGAGGGTGGCAGAGAAGCTCTGCGGTCGACTTAGTAGTTGAGTTCGGGGTCTCTGAAAGTGCACAAGTGTGAGAAATTGAAATAAAATCGCTGAGCGTGGCTTCTCGGGATCTTCCAAAAAGTCTATCAAACTCAATAAAAATTCCCATAATTTTACTAAAAGGTTCTTTCATTTCATTTCATTCAAAGCCTACCATCAATTTCATTCCATTCTGAACTTTATTATACTAGAGGCCGCGCAGTAGTCGAAATTCGACTATAATTAATTGGCATTGTAAATTTTTACACTATTATGATTGTATTTTATACTTCTATAATCACAAATTTCGCCAAGACTACACTATAAAAAAATATTAACAAAGACAAACAATATTTAATCTATTCTCAATTTGACAACGACGTTAAGAACAAAAGTTTGCAAATACATGGTATGTAGTGTGTGTAATATTTTCTTTATTGATTTAATGTATCTTTTATGCATTATTTTTAAAAAATATTAGCATTGTGCATTCTTCTCTATATTCTCTATAAGTGTGAGAAATTTCATACTCCTCCGTCCGCGCAATTTTCGTAAAAAGGGATACAAAGTTTTTGCTTCACGTATGTATTAATATATACATAATAAATATTATTTCATGGTTTCCACCTTTGTTATAGAAGGTTTGGGTGTTTTATGCTACGTTGTTTTTGCCTGTCGCATGGACGAAACAAACTACGTACGTAATGTCAATTAATGTCATTGTCATATTATGTTGTAGGTATATAACACCTACCAAAAATAATTATTTTATGAATAAGAACTATATCTTTTATCTCTTTAACATTTAAAATTACTAAGGACTTAAATTACAAAATGCGTTGGAGTGAAGAGCAAACACATCAGTTCGTTAAAACATACTTAAAACATGAAAATCTCTGGAACCCAAAGCATGTCAACAATAGACACGCACAATACAGAATGAAATCATATAAACAAATACTTTCGGATTTCAAAGAACTCACCGGGATAGATATGAATGTCTCAGATTTAAAGATTAAAATAAAAAATCTGAGGTCGACATACACTCAAGAAGTAAACAAGATTAAACAACGTTCGAATCAGAACTTCAAGTACAAAACAAACTTAAAGTGGTTTCATGACTGGCACAAACGTACCCAACAGAATGCTGAAGTACAAAATGTATGTTATGATTATATTTGGTATATGTAAAATCTTACCTCTTAAACTTAATAAAATCAATTTACTTTAAAGTATGCATGTCAGTCTTATATATTGTAGCTTTTCCAACTATTCAATTAGAAAATACTAGTATACATTTTAACCACAATGCACTACAACAGTGTACTACTATATTTTCTCACCTCAGTAAAGTAATGTTAAGACTATGTATTACTGTTTATCAGGAAGAATCTGTATTCCAATAATGCAGCTCACTTCATGTCTCATGGTGGTCCCATATCAACACGTAATTTGATTTATTGCCAAATATGGAGATCCCCGCCATCTCAAAAATACATCACATATACTATCTCAAAATCATACTTCAATATTTTATTATTTTCAATTATGACTATAAAGTGAATTAATACTTTATTATGTACTCTAGGAGTCCGAAGAGCCAGATGACTCTGAAATATGGCTTGAAACAGAAATAAGTAATGAGAACTCTGATATTAATCCATTCTTGGATGAAGAATACACATTCATCAAAGTGGAACCAAATGACTCATTGAAAATAAAAGAACCATGTCCTATAGATTCTAAAAAAATGAAATGGAGAAGTCAAAGCACAGAAAATTCTGAGGACACATTCAGGGGTAGTATTGACTCCACTACCCCAAAAGAAGATGAATTTGACATTTATGGGAAATTTATTGCATCACAGTTAAGAAAAATGGACCTCCAGAAAGCTCTCAGGTTACAACTTGATATACAGAGCCTCATCAGTGAAGCAAGGATATCAGACTTGGCTGGGAAATGACAAATCTAAAGTTTACCCAACATTTTGGATAATTCATTCAGGGCATAACCTTAGTCAACTAGAAATATATTGATAATATTATTTGTATTAAGATAACAAGAACATGATTAGATTTTGCATATTGAACACTATCTACACAATTACATTTGTAAAAATTTAGTGAAACTCATTATGGGCAGACTGATGCAGCACTGTGATCTGTGTGAATGTGAGTGAATACTGTATACATACCACATGGGTCAAATTATTTCAATACCTGTAATGAGGACTAATCAAATTTGAAGTTCAACCCTCCCAATGAACAGACTCATTAGACCAGCAACACTGGCAGCAAAACACATGATGGTTTAGGTTTGAATTTCAGGCCGAGCCGGTACAAAATAATACATTGAATCTGCAAGTTTGTCCTTAAATTGTCGTTATTTTGAATATAAATTGGAGGGGGATCTTACAAGCATGATCTTAACTTCTTCAGAAATTCTGCCAAACTCTGGAACCTTTAAGATCTTCTATTGTGGGTTAAAAACCAGCCAGTATTTTTATAAAATACATTTGACACAAATGTTTCTTCAATATTCAAATAGCATTTTAAAACATTATTGCCAAAATATATTTTTACACCACAAAATGATACTTACATTTGCAATTAAATATTGTATTATTTAGGTTAAGTCAGTGAATATGATATACCTTCTTTTCATAAGAAACACCTTATTTTACTGTAATGTGTTTTTTTTCCAAAAAATTAGATGGCATGATTTAAAAAATGTTTCTAAACTTAATTCAGAAGTGTCCATCTTATATGTTGACAACTTTAATAGGTTCTTATGACTAAATGATACCAAATCTAAAGCACACCACAAACAGAAGTAACAAAAATCTTACATTCTACTAACCAGTACTGCATATCAGATATCTGCTGTGATAGTGCTAAACGCAAGACCTAACAAATGTAATTGTATTAAATTTTATACTTTAAGAATCTATCAAATTATACTTTTTGTTATAATGAATATAGCATATGTTGTAGTCACCTTAGTACAATATTGGAACAAAGAATAACTAAGACAGGGACAGATAATCAGATACCTACCAATCTTCGAAGTGAAGACATTCACGAGAGACTTGCACATTAAAATAATTAAACTGTGGAATAAAAATCGAGCTAACAAAATGTATAATTTTGCGTAATTACCAATGTTGTGGTATTGTAAGCTTTGAAGGGAAGGTACCAGCATCCCGTCTGTTTTTGCCGCGAAGCAGTCATCCGTTCGTTTGAAAGATGGGTCAGCCGCAATACAATGTACGGACTGGGGGTGGCGACGGCGCTGGACGAGGGAGGATGTCGGGAGGAAGCAGTGTCGGTGCGACAATACTTGCACTGCACAATTAATTGAAATAGTAAATAAAACGAAATGCTAAACCTGATTGTTTTATTGCTGTACCAGCATCCGTTCACTTCGCAAACCGACACAGTGGACGTCCCGCGCGGAGGACCACTCTGCCGGTGCTGTCCGTTGTCACCGCTGCGTGCACATTGCGCCGTGTGCACATTGCGCTGCGTGCACATTGCGCCGTGTGCACGTTGCGCTGCGTGCACATTGCGCTGCGTGCACATTGCACTGCGTGCACATTGCGCTGCGTGCACATTGCGCCGTGTGCACATTGCTCTGCGTGCACGTTGCGCTGCGTGCACATAGCGCTGCGTGCACATTGCACTGCGTGCACATTGCGCTGCGTGCACATTGAGCTCCAGCACTATTTTGTTAACAAAAATAAAGAATTTCGTCCCTCACTTTGTCTTTACACTGTGATGACGTAGGACAATTCTGTTACACGACACTGTTAATCTCCGGTTAAATCTAAAACTAAATTAAGTAAGTACCTTTCACAATCGCGTTACAAACAAAAAGGAAGTTGCACTTCGAGGGCAGTACAGTCTGCAGGTAAAACTTAAACTACTGTTAGACGCAGGTCGGTAGACGCAGTCTGCAGAATACTTACAGCCGTGTCGTGACCGACCAGCCCGGCCCCTCTCTGCTCTGCTGCTATTTTAACTTTAAATCATTTGTATAAATGTAATTGTATTTGTCAAATTCAATTATTGGGTGCTGGTAGAATTATAAAATTAGTAGGAAATTTGTGAATTCATTTCACACAGTTACTACAAAAGAGCTTCTATGTTTGTAATTTTTCCAAAAATTAAGAATAATAGGGTCACATTTATATAGTGAAGTGAGTGTCGTGATACTAGCAGCGGAGGGCCGGGAGAACGTCAGGGCCGCTCTGTGTGCCAACAGACAACAATGATGTTTTATCGACAGTAAATTTGAGGAATATCGGATCTTGAATCCATTTCCAAAACAGTATCTACATTTTCAATTATAATAATTTCCTACACATTTTTCATTTTGACATTAAAATATGAAAGTCAAAAACAAAATGAGTCAATACCTGTAAAGGTGTTAAAAACTATATTAATTGGCGACCGTCAAGTTTCCTTCGTTCGGAAAGTACGTCCGGACCCAGGAGCCCCGGCCTCCGCGCTGGGCTCGCAGTCTACTTAGTCGACGGGCGACAAATTAATGGGCAGCATAATCCGGCTTCGGAAAGAAAGTTTAGCTTTTGATCGAAATAAGAAATAAAAAATAAAGTTTGTCCCGCTCGAAAGTCACAGTGTCGCACCACCTAGTGTCTAGTGTCTTGCGCCGCAGAATGTCTGCAAGACACTTTTGTCTTGTCACACATCGAGCTAGATAATCCAAACCCGATGGCAGCGACATGACACACGACCAGAACAAGCGTCGTGCTGAAGTATTAGCTACATGAAGATGTGGTGCCGGCGCCGAGTGCCGCGTGAGTGTGAGCAAGTGCGTCCGAAATGACACGCATGTTGTTTTAATTTCACTTATTGAAATAAATCCTAGTAAAAAAAAAACATTCCCACTTTCGTTATAAAAATCAGATCTAGCTTCCTCAATAAAACGAATTGAACAATTATTAAATTCTCGATTAATTAAAGCTCAAGTTCCACGTTCCGCGGCCAACACGACCGGCGCAACCTGGCCCGGGACTGCGAGCCCGCGTTCGCGAAAGAAACCACAACAGTCGACCTAATAGACGATTTAGATTTTAAATTTGTACAATTCGTATCACATAAATTTGAAAAGAACACGTTAATTCGAACCGCTTTAGACATAGAAGACAGGATTGCCATCAAGCATTACGTCCGTCCCGATTCGCATTTCAGCAATTCTGTGTCGACAACATTATGAAGACGTAAGTGTACACCCGAGCTGTGTGCGGGCGCGGTGCGGGCGCGGTGCGGGCGCAGTGCGGGCGCGCGCGCGGCCGCTACGTTCAATGAGCTTATCAATACAAATAAAGTTGAAAGGTGTTCATTATTAGTAATTACTTTTTGTATGAAAATAAAAGCTCTATAGCGACGTAGCACCCACATGTCGGTAACGGGCGCGCAGGACGCCGGACGAGAACTTCTCGATTCTTAAAAATAATCATCAAATACAACAAAACAGTGACTTTAGCACGCGACAACAGTTTGGTACAACGAAATCAAATGAGGTCCGTGGGCCACAGTCGCCAGGCGTCCCGCGGCGCGGGCGAGATCCGCGTCGGTTTCGGCCTAATGACTATGGAGACAAACTTAAACTTTGTTTTAAAATGAATGTTCAGAAATCACGTTCGGTAGAATTTTGAGCTTTCAGTGCGCACGAACGGCGAGTGGCGTCGGTGCTCACGGGCGCTCACACATCGGAGGCGAGCTGTCGCGGCGTGTACACCGGCGCCGCGGGGTCCAGCACGAACTCGGGCGGCATCACCGCCACCATCTGCGCCTTCAGCTCGGATATCTCCTTCTCTTGTCGGGATATCAGCCCTAGAAATTAGGGCAGGTTCAGACACCAACGGTAAGCACTGATGGCTCTGTTCAATTTGGTTAGATTTGAAATTAGAACAAAAGTGTGCGCACCTTCCTGGATGTGCATGTTGCGCTTGGCCTCCCCCAGCGCGGACAGCAGGTCCAGCTTGACGCGCGTCTCGGCCGACAGCGCGCGCTCCAGGTGCAGCGCCCGCTCCTGCAGCGCCTGCAGCCCCGCGGCGCCCGGGCCCGCCGCCTCCAGCGCGCGCAGCTGCTCCGTGGCGCGGGCCAGCTCGCGCTGCAGCGCGGCCAGCGAGTCGTCGGCGCGCTGCAGCTCGCGGCGCAGCGCGGGCAGCTCGGCGTCGTCGGCCAGCGCGCGCTGCAGGGCGGCCTCGGCGGCTTGGCGCGCGCGCTTCTCGTCGCCCAGGCGCCGCTCCAGCGCCACCTTGTGCTGCAGCGTGGCGCGGCGCTGGCGGTCGGCGGCCAGCAGCGCGCGGCGGGCGTGCGTCTCGGCGGCGCGCGCGGTGTCCAGCTCGCAGCGGGCGCGGCGCAGCTCCTCCAGGCACTGCGGACGCGGCTCGGTGAGGGGGGGCCGCTCGAGGGGGTCGCGCGTCCCCCGCGAGCGAACAGTTTTACACTGACCGTTTCAAGTTCTCGATCGCGTTCTCGTTCCTTCTCTCTGTCTCGTTCCCTCGTTTCTCTTTCCTTCTCTCTCTCCCTCTCTTTTATACTGTTATATTCTCTAACTTTGAAATTATCCTTTGTACTTTCTAAGTCTTTATCTTTTGATAAATGTTCTCTAGCTGAAAAAAAATGATATATAAATTAAAAATAATCATTCGCCAGGAAACAGTGGTGGTGTCGGTGGGTGCTGCGGCTCCGGGCAGCAACTACACCAGCGCGCTACATACAGTCAGTTCTCGAAGCTGCCAATGCAAAGGGCTCACCGTGCTCTGTTCCCTTATGACTATCGATGTTGTCCTTATCCTTATCTCTGTTTCTGTTTCTTCTTCTCTCTTCTTTTAATGTACTACTGACCTCTTTTTTTTCAAATTTAGAAATTTTTCCAGCTCCTGGAGGATGGCAAAATTATTTGCTTTAAAACTTGTTATTAACAGAAACAATTTTTCGATTATAAATTGAGAAACCAACAATAATAACAAAACTGGTCTAAAGATGCCGCGTCTTGTGCCTAAGCTTGTATGTACCTACAGTATTACAGTAAAGTACAGTGAATACTTTTTTTTTGCCCTTTTGTAATCCCTCCCCCTACCCTCTATCAGCACTATATGTTTAACATCTGATGATCTGATGGCAACTACACGTGCTTTACACGTGCTAAAAAAAACTAAAATAACGTGATGGTAAAACAAAAAAATGTCGCCGGAGCAAAAACTTTAATTTGAGAATCTTATCTGTCAATTTGCGGGGTAAAATTCTCGAGTGTGCAAGTTAAAAGGGTAGATTCTGGTTGATGTACCGGCGCCGAGCCAGTTCCGTAGTTATGCCGATGAAACGGATGGAGCCAGTTACCCATCCCTTGAAATATTATTACTGATAAGTTCGTCGAGTTAAATAGTTTAAAAATATTACACTGTAAAGATCAGTCTAAAAAATTTTTTTTTTGTGACGGCCTTCACAGTGGATTCCCGGGTCGCGGTGCGGCTGACGTAAGGCCCTTCTGTCGAAGTTTACAATCGCACGCAATCCCCGAGGGACTCTGCTCCTGTCTATAGATGGCGGCACGGAGCGCGCTGCGGAACTGGACCCCTCTTTGGGTCGGGTTTTCAAGTGAAGTCAATTGAATTTTCAATTCAAGCCATTAAAGACACAGATTTCCGCTTTCACCGCGAAGAAGGATCATTTTGTATTGACACCGCAATTCCAAGGATTACCTTGCAACCTCCCGCGAGTATTACGATTCTAGGAATTAACGTTTAGAGCGAACTCCAGTATCGGAGTCATTTCGAAGATTAAGTCAAATTGGGGTCGCGAATGCGGGGAGTCCTCAACAAAGCCAAGCGGTACCCAGCTTCTGAACAAAAAAATTGTTTTCAAATCTCATGTCCGGCGTCGAGTGGAGTACTGCTCCCGCCTCTGGGCCGGGGCTATGCCCAAATACCAGCTACTTCCATTTGATTCCATAAAGAAGAGGGCTGTTCGGGTTGCCGATAATCCCGTTGTCGCAGATCGCTTGGAACCTCTGGTCCACGGAGGAAGTTTGTGTTTGTACTCTGTGTTTTGTACCATATTTCCATGGTATAGTTCAATATAATTACTCCAGCTCCTTTTAACCATCACTGCTCCCGCTACCAGAGTACTACTACCCGCTACAGTGCGTTTCCAAATATATTTTTTGCCGCGTACCATCCGGCTTTGAAATGAACTCCCCTCCACGGTCTTTCCACCGCTATGACCGAAATGAAATTAGTTGATTTAGCTGCGATTGGGATCAACTGGAATGAAAATTGAATACAATCAATGTTGGATACTTACTAAGCCACGTCCAGTAACTTTGTGTCAATTCCCCACACTCGTGCACTTCGACGCAAACTAAATGATTGTGATTCAAAATAATATAATAACGTTTACAGATTACCTTTACTATGATCATGTTTGTGTTCATCGTCAGTTGGCGGGACGAGGCCGGCGGGCGAGCCGTTACTAAGCGCGTGCGCACTGGCGGGCGCGGCTGCGGGCGTGGCGGGCGTGCCGGCGGGCGCGCTGGTGGACGTGCTGGCGGGCGCCGCTGCGTGCGTACACTTGTCTCGTTCGCGGGTCTGCGTCTGGTTCGCCAAGTGCTTCTCTAATCTCTCTAACTGTAATATTAAAAAAAAAATTCTCAATTCAGTGGAACATTTTGTAGTCGTCGTGGCCTAACGGATAAGACGGCCGGTTCATCGTGTTGAAGCGATGCACCGGTGTTCGAATCCCGCAGGCGGGTACCAATTTTTCTAATAAAATACGTACTCAACAAATGTTCACGATTGACTTCCACGGTGAAGGAATAACATCGTGTAATAAAAATGAAACCCGCAAAAATTATAATTTGCGTAATTACTGGTGTTAGGGCCTCTTGTGAGTCCGCGCGGGTGTGTACCACCACCCTGCCTATTTCTGCCGTGAAGCAGTAATGCGTTTCGGTTTGAAGGGTGGGGCAGCCGTTGTAACTATACTTGAGACCTTAGAACTTGTATCTCAAGGTGGGTGGCGCATTTACGTTGTGGATGTCTATGGGCTCCAGTAACCACTTAACACCAGGTGGGCTGTGAGATCGTCCAACCATCAAATAAATAAATAAAAGGCAAAAAAAAAACCTGAGACCGCTGCTGTATATTATAGATGAGGTGGTGTATTACCTTAAAATGTAGATTGGCATGTTCGAGTGGACAGTGTCCGTTGATTTCTAGTTTGCCATTGCGACGTCGCAAGGAGCCATTCATGTGTTTGGGCTCGGCGGCGTCCGGCGCGCCGGGGGACGTGCCCGTCGTACTCGACTCCGCTTCTTTGGTAGAAGACTGTGTTTGACTCTAGGGTGTTTTATTAGAAATGTCTTTAAAAATTGGTACAACATATAAAGGATTTGTTTGTATCTAGAGCGAGCTGTTGGGCCGACCTGGTGAGGCGCGAGCTCGGGCAGCGCGTCCCGCATCAGCTGGAAGTAGAAGTCGTTGAGCGCGCGCACCTGGCGCTGCCGCCGCAGCCGCAGCCGCTGGCCCACGTAGGCCTTGACCCCGACGCCGAGCGTGACGGCGGGGTAGCCCACGCAGTGCGCCGCCAGCGGCCGGCACAGCTCGCCCCCGCGCTCCCCGCCGCGCAGCGCGCCCTCCACGTACACGGCGGCGCAGCACATGGCCACGGTGGGCACGCACACGCCCTTCTCCGCGACTGTGCGGTCACGCTCTCCGTTAATTGCTATTCATATCCCTATTTACACTGAGGATAGGTTACCGAGAAAGCTGTATTAAATAAAATCTCTGATTTACCTATGTGAAGCTATTTACAACGAAATAAACAAATTTTGTACTCAATTCAGTGATTTACTTGAGTAAAACATCTTATTATTATTCTTTTTGTATTTCCTACCTAAACTTAGCCTTGAAAGGTTATATCAGCGTCGCCTTCACTAGTAGGTGACTCCCGGGGCTCAAACCTCATGACGTTGCTAACACGAACCCTAGCAAGAGCCGTGCTTCGCAGAATCTACCACCGGATCGGAAACGCGATCCACTGAGAAGATCCGGCGAGAAACTCAGTGGGCTGTGTCTGAGGGTTAATTTACTCGTCGAGCCCTTCGTCGCAAGCGACAGGTTCGACGGGAACGATGACCGGTGCTTGAGGTACCCAAAAACACCGTTAGTGGATCGGGAGGATCCGAAATGACGTGTTTTGGGCGACGTCGACTGCTTTCCATTCTGTCCGCAAGATCGGGAATGAAACATCTTAAAATACTTATCCAAGCCTATCAAAGGTACTGCACTCGTGGAAACAAATGTAGGATCCGTTATTCTCTCGTCAAAGACGTAAACGATCCAATATTGTCATTATTGTTTCGAAAGATATAACATTTCTTTTATTTTTTTTCAGTATATTTGACACATATTTTACACAGACTCCAAAAAAGCTATAAAATTGATAACTTATTTATTCTGAAAGGTACACTCGCACTCTTGGTTGTAAATATAAGCTTTTTTCGCTCACTTTTTCATGAACTACTTTGCGTCTGCGTATGTATATGTATGCCATTTGAAGGATACGTATTTTCATAAATGTATATTGTATGTTATTGTATTATATATTGTATGGATATTGTGTGTAGTGTTGCGAAATAAATTATTTTAATATGTATGTACATATATGTCAATAAGGAATATTATGGAACCATATTTTTGTAAATTTTCAAATTGGGTCATTTTTAAACCATGTGAAAGCAAAATCGTGTAAAACAAGATAGGAAATAATCAATTTTATTTTAATAAAACCCTATCTCACTTAAACAATGCAGGACAAACTGATGGTACTTACATGTGTACCACACGTACTGGACCCACACATAGGTACTTGCAGCAAAAAATATATACTGCACCGGGATGAAGAAGAAACATATCATGTCTGAAGTTAAGGCTACACATATGAAGAACATTGAAAATGCCTGGAAAACAACAAGTTATGATGTTTAACTGTATGTTTGTGTACATATAGGCTTATGGTATTTTTCTTGTTTTTATTTTATTTTATTTATTGAATGCTAACATGTTTAAGCATAATACATTCCAAGTAACACATAAACTACTCTCCAACAAAAAGCCAACACAATTATAAGTACTGGCTGCAAGCTGTCAACAATGCCAGTATAAAAGTCCAAAGGATACTTGCTGTTCAAATTATTTAGCTCCCAAACTAGTCTAATGAGAGTTGCATTCTTACCAAGGTTATTGTAGTACCTAGGACACCTGAACCATGAAGCCCTTGTCGTCATCAGTGGCATGCATGGTATGATTCCTATATAACCCAATGCTCCCACCAGATAATAGTATCTCATTATTAATTGGCAGATACTATATTCTGATCCTCTTAATTAATTTCAAACACCCCCCCAATCATATCTCAATTAAAGCAGTGATGAGCTTCAGCTTAAAGAGTGTAACTTTATGTGCTGATGGTCAATTTTTTGTTTAAAATTTCTTTAATTTGATCTCTATGCTAATTATACTACATATGTCTTACAGTTAACTATGTTTGGGATTTTGTTAGTAAGTATCCTGTTGCCTTTGTAGACATCAGTTATACAGCTGGGGTGGTTAGTGTTGCTCATGAACATCAGCACTGCCAGGGTCACAGCCACAGGGTTGCAGCCCACCCTATTACACCCTATTACACTACCTGTATGTCACAATAGCATTAGAAGTGTGGATTGTGGTTTTAATGTATGACAAAATACAACTTACAAGACCCTGGTACTTGTAGGAGTCATAAACTGATCTCAGCATCATCCAGAAGGGCCAGAGGAACTCGAATCTAAACTCCAGCATGTAGTCTACCATCACTACTGTCGCCCACAACATTACAAACTTCAGATATAACATGGAGCTGCACAAAAAATTACAATATCTTTATTAACCAATTAAAATATATGTTATAGGTAATTCTAATAACTATTTATTATACTATTTTAGGCTGACAGTGACAATAATGAAAATGTTACAAAAAACAGCAAACATTATAATAGGGTAAAAGCAACAACAGTTCCATCAATCTCTTAAATATTACATTTTTTTATCACATTTTAATATTTTATGCATTTTTGTAGTCTATATTCAATATTGCTAAAAATTCACCTACTCCTGGAGAGTATTACTCAAATAACACACAACTAATAGCCTAGTAAAGATAATAATAATCATTACTAGCTTAGTAATCATAATTTTATATTAAAACGAGTCAACTCAAAACATGTACTCACAAAGATATTTTACTAATAATTTTACAAGTATTTTTTCTAAGTTATAATTGCCAAGAAATATATTTTAGTTGAGGGTATGCTAGTTTAGGGGTGGTATGGTATGATTTTCAGTCATAATGAATATATAATACCATTATGAGAAAGCCATCAAAACCATCTTTTAAATAATAATGTTATAAAGTTATGTAATGTAATAATGTAAGTTAAACAATAATGCTAATTTTCTAAATAAAAATGAGTGGGTATATTTGCTCAGTATGCATTGGTAGGTCATTCTACTAATCATTTTTTGTTTTGGGATTTGTTTTTTCCTACCTATTCACCTTGAGCAATTATTCTAGATTAGCCGAGCTAATAGTTAAGCTCACTGGGCTCAAAACTGACTAATGTTGTTAACACAAACCCTAGCAAGAGCCGTGCTTCACAGAATGTACCACTGGATCGAAAACGCAACCCACTAAGAAGATCCAGCAAGAAACTCAGTGGGCTTGCTAATCATGATGAACAAACTTAGTATACTTGTTGTTGATGTTCTATAGTTGAATATAGTTCTATATCTGTACAGTTATTCTCTAAAATTGCTAGTATAGTTTTTGTTGTAGACAAGTGATGAAGATGAAGTGCATGAATTAATGTTTTTCATATAATTTGCTATTAATGCAATTAATGAGTATGATGAGTTTCACTAATTTATAGTAAAACTAAAGTACGAATAACTTCTGTCACAGCCATTATTTGAGCTATAAAAGTAGGATTTAGTGAATAAGTAGAAACGGAATACAGATGAAAACACTGAAGTGAAAACTTACTGTGACTAACTTGTTTACTTTTCAATGGTTTAATTTAATAACTATAGTCTTGTTAATAAGCTATATTATGACGGAGTCTTGTCCAACCAAGTAAATAAATAAAAATACACATAAACAGTAATAATTTCACAGTTGACGAGTGGACGGACGACTTACAGCCGTTGTAATAAAGTTCTACCCACAAACAAGCAACAATATTTTAATTTTTTAGATATTATGAAATGGCTCGAATATTTTATTAGTCTTGTAATATTCATATAGCTTATTCTAATATTTTCCAAAGAAAATACTCACTTTCCGTACATTCCTTCGGTAATTTTAGTGCGCTTCATGGGGCGCCGGATCTTTCCAGGTTCGGCATTTCGCCGCTTCATATTTTTTATCCACGGTGTATAGCTTAAATACAGGCTTTTGATTTACGGTACTAATTTAAATATATTCATTTAAATCAACAATCATTAGCAAAATAATGTCTTTTGTTGTCAATCAGCCTAACCAACCATCCATTTTTTAAGGGATTTTATGACCTGGTAACTAGGACCTTTAGAAAGTCTTATTGGTTTTTTGGCGGGAACATGAAGAGTGAAGTTGTGTGATTTGTTTTATTTTGTCTATTACGTGTTTCTTCAGGTTTGAATTTGTAATAACGGTGGTTTATGAACTGTTTAAATCTGTGACAGTGCACAAATATGGGAAAATGAAACAAAGCCATTGGACGTTACTTCTCGGGATCCTCCAAAAAGTCCACTGAAAAAATCTCAGTAAAAGACCAACATTTTACTGAGAGTATATTTCATCCCATATCATCTCATCTCATTTCATTTAATTTCATCCCAGTTGATTAATGTCTCAAATTCTTCATTTCATTTCACTCCATATTATCATTTTTCATAAAAATATCCCATTATATCATCTCATTTCAATTCATTTCATTTCATTTCATGCTATGCCATGTTTCATATTAAATTAATCAGCTTCATTTCGTTTCATAATATCATATTTCAAAAAAAAATATATATAAAAGATTAGGCTGTATGGTGTGATACCTTTGCCTTTCTATTTGGAAAAATAAAACTACTACTTGGCGGGACTTTTTGGCGGGAACGCGAAGAGTGAAGTTGTGTGAATTGTTATATTTTTTTTGATGTTTCTTCAGGTTTTATATACCGGCAAAATGGGGTGATTAGGGACAAATTTATGACCAACTTTATGGCCAATTTTAAGGTAGTTGTTGATGTATATGTCGCAGGCAATTTGTATGATTCCGCCGTTTACAAACGGCGTCGTCATTATAAAAATGCTCGCCGATATGTAAAATGCCGAAGGCAAAATGTATATTGCCGTGTCACTTTATAATATGCCACAACATAACATCGACAATTCAATCGCCGTTTTCATAATGCCGCGGCAAATTGAAGTATTTATAGTCGGATTTTTTATTAGACGAAGTAAACTGACGTTTACTGTGTTGTCAGTTTTTGATGAAATAAAAATAGTGTTGTGACAAAGTGAACGATTGAAAAAACTCCTGAATTAATGAAATTGCCTCGATTGTCTAGTGAATAGTTAGTGTCCCGAACTGCCGATATCGGGCACGGGGTTCGAATTTTAGCCATGCTTTGTACATACCAACGAGTTTTCGACGAAACATTATGTTCCTATGGTATCTACCTGTACTGAATACCGAGTGTTTTAAACATTAAGAAAAACATTGCGAGGAAGCTTGTAAGACTGTCCTATTTCCAATGCATCATATAGTTGAAACTATAGATGTATAAAATATAACAATTATAGGTACATAGGTAATGAAAATAAAAAAAACTGATTGTAGTTACATACTACTAGTAACATATTATTATATTGGATCACTTTAATACAATTTTATTGTAAAATATAAATAATATTCTTTTATAGTTTGAAATTAATGAGTAACTCTTCACACTCATTGTTCATTTATGTGATTGAACGAGAACTGAACGCATCACTATTACTTTAAATATAGCAACATTATTTCACAAAGTGACATTAGCTACTGTCAGCTGGCTTCGTCTAATTAAAAATCCGACTATAGTTCATTTTTTACCACGTGCGTGTCAGCGTTAAGTCAGGATTTACACACATAAGTTCTTTTACAATGAAAATACAATACAATTCTATAAAACTTTAACATTACTTGTTTACAACAAAAAGCCACGCCTGAGTTATTCAGTGGTTCTTACACAATTAGCCATTTTGTGTTGGTTATAACAACTACAACTTCTTTTATACAAACAAATGTAATTACTGCGAAACAATTCACAAAACATAGCTTAATATTCAAAATACATATTTTAGTGATTTTACATGACTCACATTTAATTTAATTTACATGAATTACTTTTAAGTAATATTAACTAACATTGTTATTATCCAGCCTAATAATAGATGGCGCCAACAACATCATTGCATAACAATTACAATACTTAATTAAATTATTAGTACTGTTAATTATCATATAAATTATTATTAATATTTATGCTTTATTCATATTTAATCATTTATACAGTCATTTGTGTTTTTAAACAATAATATAAACATTAAACATATTCTGAACATTTTCACATCAAAACAGTGTCTGCTAATTATTAAATATGGTAGAATAACAGTTTTGTTGCTAATAATAAATAAATATTAACATATAATAAACTAAACTATATATTATTATGTTAATTATTGCCAACAGTGGCGTTTGCGCCCATACGGCCATACTGATTCCAGCGCGTCCCTTGCGCTGTTTTAGCATTTCACATAACAGTAAACAAGGCATATCCCCTACTGGGATCTACCCAACACACAAAGCACCATTCACCCTTACGAGATCTAGCTAACACACAAGAGGATTACCCAACGGGATTTACCAAACACACAAAGCATCACCCATACGGGTCTAGTTAACTCGCAAGCCATCACCCTTACAGGATCTAACCAACTTACCAGGCATCACCCTTACGGGATCTAGCCAACACACTCGGCATCACCCATTCGGGATCTAGCCAACTCACAAGGCATCACCCACTTGGGATCTAGCCAACCCACAAGGCATCACCCTCTCGGGATCTAGCCAACCCACAAGGCATCACCCATTCGGGATCTAGCCAACTCATAAGGCATCACCCATTCGGGATCTAGCCAACTCATAAGGCATCACCCATACGGGATCTAGCCAACTCATAAGGCATCACCCATACGGGATCTAGCCAACTCATAAGGCATCACCCATACGGGATCTAGCCAACTCATAAGGCATCACCCATACGGGATCTAGCCAACAAGACCAGGTTTAAGGATTCGCATGGTGGCCCGCCAGCGTTTTAGGAAGGATAATTGGATAGGAAAATAAAAGTAGATACCATAACAAATTATAAATCATTTTACAGCAGAACAAATCTCTCTGCCCATACGGTCATTTTGTCAGTTATCAGAATCCTCTGACATTAAGAGGATAGATTTACCTATATCAAACCGTTACCATTACCAAACCTTTACCTTTACCAAAACACATTAGATGACAGAGACCGCTCGTCCATCCATTTTTTACCAGCTGATTCAACTTCCCCTAATTCATCATTCAGCGGACCATTTTCAATTTGCTTTATTTTAATGACTGGTAGGGAACATCATCCTTCTAATGCCTCTGCATTTTTGTTTTATTGTTGTGCTGCAGCTTTTAATCAACTAATTCTTAAAGCTGCCTGTCAGATCTTATTAATTGATATTACAAACATGTTACATTTATGACCCATCAATCGTTCAGCATGCCTGTTGGCCATACTCACTCTCTTTGGAAATAATGTAGTACTGAATTTCATACAGTTCACAAGTTTTTGAAACTCCTGAATTATCTTTTGTCTTGGTGAATTTTTAAAAGTGACAGGGTTCCAAAAATGTAACTAAGATTTTGAAAACAGAAATCAATACATAAATATCTGTGCAATCCTTTTTCTTGACTAATAATGAAGTGGCATCCCCACTAGAAACCTAGGGTGCAGAGAGTTAATCACTCATCCAAAAATAAATAATTATGAAAGGAAAAGTAATAATATGGAGCTGCTGAACAAGGATGAGCTGTCTCTTATTATGGCATTTTATTACAAGTTTATTTTTATTTTTATTGTAATATGCTTGAACTCCTCACAATAAACAGGAGACATACAGTATGTACAGCGTTATACTATGCTATCCAAATTAATTATTTCAAATCCAACTTTTATCTGCCTGATCACCATCTATGAGACATGATTTGCAAAAGTTACATGATGATTGAATAATTACTCCAAACTTTAGCATTCACTAGATAGAAACTTATAAAAATAGATAAGTTCTCTTCAAAGAGTGCAACACTGAGAACAGTTATTTTTAAAAGATTAAAACCTATTAGGATGTCAGCAAGACTGTCAGTATTACCATATGATTATGATTACCATATGAAATTCTATAATAGTTCTAATATTTCTCTCCATTAAAAGTCACAATGCTTTGTTTTGAAATCAGTTGACCCCTTATGCTCAAAAACTTTACATGAAGTTGTTTAGCTTACTAAACTAGATCTGCAATAATTTAAGTCTTATTTGTGGTGATAGGTTTGTCATCTTGACGGCGGTAACAAGTTTTCTCGAAATGACGCAAGTGACGCAGTAACCACATTTAAAACCTTAGTGTTACTAAAAGTGCCACGAAAACTGAGGGAATCATTATGTGATTGTGATAAAACTGAGTTATATTTAGATTATTAACATTATATTTACTGTCTATTTTCAATTTGACGCTTTCGGAACGTTTATAGAATCGATATTATTTAGGAAGCGAAATACATACCACCGCGTATTTCTCAATAACTTGGATCGAATAAATTTAAGTTAAATACCTGAAATCAGTATTTTTACCATCTCAGCGTCGGTAGCTTTTCTAAAACATCCACGGTCGAGAACTCATTTTAAACATCCAAATCCTTACTGAATGCATGGATCAGTTCGTCCCTCACTTGCTCCAATGTGGTCCAATACAAAGACCAGATATCGGCTTGTCTTGCTTGCTCTTTTGAACTCGATGTTCATGCGATGAAACAATTAGCATCATGATAGTTTCGTCCACATTTCCGCATCGGTCTTGATGTCACGCCCTCATCGGAACTGAACGGCGGCAAATAAAAGTTATAATGCCACCACAAGCCACAAGGGTACAGCATTTGCAGATAACATCACTTTTCGCCTTTTTAATACAGGTTGAGAGACCCATCACCAAGGGCGGATCCAGCTTTAGTGCCAGGAGGGGGTCACATAGTCATGGTCAAGTCAAGAACTTATAATTTAATTTTGATAACAATAAATACAAGTAAAAAGTAGATATTTTATAAATGTACGTAAGTACTGTACTTAAAAATATTTATTCTTTATTGTACACTTGAAAAACTTAACACATAATAACTTGTACATATACACGTACATATTGTCATGTTCTCTTGAAGACATCCAGAGAAGGACTATCACGCCCGGAATGAGGGAGCTTATTTATATTGGGGGTCGATTGCTTCCCGCTTCCGTAGGTTTAGCCCGTGATTCCCTACAAGTGACCCCTGGGTGGTGCTAAACGGGAGCCGAAAACATAATCGGTGGTAGGACTAGTCCGACTGGCTGGCGACCACCCTCCAACTAGAGTCCGCCGCCAAATAGCCTAACTGTGTTCCGGTGTGTGGGTTGGAGAGCCAGTTTTATTCCTTTCCTTTCCTCTTCCTTGTTGGGGGTGAATCTTGATGACACCTGGAACATGCGGATCAGACGTGCGCGCGAGCTTGCAGGACGTGATTGTTTGACGGGGGTATAGGGAGACCCAGTGAAACGGTGTTCGCCGCCGCCCGCCGGTCAATAGGGGACCTGGACCCGGGTGCCACTACTAAACTCCGCCCCGGGAAGCTGTCCCGCCAACTGGTGTAAAATCCTGTCGTGCGGTCGTCGTGCCGGAGTCGGAGACCGGAGTGGATCCCGGCGATCGTACGCAGGGTGTACTGGGGGCCCTTCCATGCCCTGCGTCGGACTCTCACGGAACCCGTGATCGACCACACACTATGTTCCGCGCTTTATTCAGGTGTTGTCATGTTTTCACTCCGAACATCCTACCTCACCCTATCCCACTCTCCAAAAAACAAAATGAAAATAAGGAAAAGAAAAAGGGCTATATCGGCGATCCCCTATTCCACATTTAATATGGATTTCAGCAATGTCAGGGGCCTACATAGCAACCTTGACGCCGTACACCACCACCTTGAGATGGCGCAGCCTGCCCTACTGTTTCTGACGGAGACACAGATATCTGCTCCAGATGATACCTCTTACCTTGAATACCCCGGCTACGTATTGGAGCACAACTTCCTGCGTAAAGCCGGGGTGTGTGTATTCGTCCGGGCTGATGTCTGTTGTCGCCGTCTACGAGGCCTCGAACAACGGGACCTGTCCCTCTTGTGGCTGCGCGTAGATCACGGGGGTTGCCCACCAGCCCACCCGTGTCCCAGATATCGAGGGGCACGAGCCTTCTCTGTTGGACCTTCTGCTGACCACGAATCCGGCCGGATATAGTTTGGTGGTCGACGCTCTGCTTGGATCGTCTGATCACTGCCTTATCCGTGCTGCCGTACCACTGTCTCGTTCTGGCCGTCGAACGACGACCGGGTATCGAAGAGTTTGGCGGTATATGTCAGCAGATTGGGATGGATTGCGTGAATTTTACGCATCCTACCCAGGGGGGCGGTTCTGCTTTTCCTCTGCTGATCCTGACGTCTGTGCGGACTGTCTTAAAGACGTGGTGCTCCAGGGGATGGGATTGTTTATTCCCTCTTCTGAAGTGCCCGTTGGGGGTCGCAGCAGACCCTGGTATAACAATGCCAGCAGGGATGCTGCACACCTCAAGCGGTCCGCATACGTGGCATGGGATGATGCCAGGAAGCGTCGGGATCCTAACATCTCAGAGGAAAGGCGGAAATATAACGCCGCTTCCAGGTCCTACAAGAAGGTAATTGCCAAGGCGAAGTCGGAGCACGTTGCTAGAGTTGGCGAGCGACTAAAGAGCTATCCCTCTGGGAGCCGTGCTTTTTGGTCGCTCGCCAAAGCTGCAGAAGGAAACTTTTGCAGGTCTAGTCTCCCACCACTGCGCAAGTCCGATGACACTCTGGCCCACAGTGCGAAAGAGAAGGCTGACCTTCTGGTCAAACTCTTCGCCTCGAACTCGACTGTGGACGACAGGGGTGCCACACCACCGAACATCCCCCGGTGTGATAGCTCCCTGCCGGAAATCTGCTTCACACAGTGTGCAGTCAGGCGGGAGCTCCAACTCCTGGACGTCCATAAGTCGAGTGGGCCAGACGGCATCCACGTAGTGGTTCTGAAAAAGTGCGCCCCTGAGCTGACGCCTGCGCTAACGCGTTTGTATCGCCTCTATTATTGCACTAACAGGGTTCCGTCTTCATGGAAGACCGCCCACGTCCACCCTATCCCCAAGAAGGGTGACCGGTCGGACCCATCGAGCTATAGGCCTATCGCGATAACTTCCTTGCTTTCCAAGGTGATGGAGCGAATAATAAACACACAACTCCTGAAGTATCTTGAAGATCGCCAGCTGATCAGTGACCGACAGTACGGTTTCCGTCACGGTCGTTCAGCTGGCGATCTTCTTGTATACCTTACTCACAGGTGGGCTGAAACCTTGGAGAGCAAGGGCGAGGCTCTTGCTGTGAGCCTTGATATCGCGAAGGCCTTCGACAGGGTCTGGCATAGGGCGCTTCTGTCGAAGCTACCATCTTACGGAATCCCCGAGGGTCTCTGCAAGTGGATCGCTAGCTTTCTGGATGGGCGGAGCATCACGGTCGTTGTAGACGGTGACTGTTCTGATACCATGACCATTAATGCTGGCGTTCCACAAGGTTCGGTGCTCTCCCCCACGCTTTTCGTCCTGTATATCAATGACATGCTATCTATTGATGGCATGCATTGCTATGCGGATGACAGCATGGGGGATGCGCGATAAATCGACCATCAGAGCCTCTCTCGGAGCATGGTACAAGAGAGACGATCAAAACTTGTGTCTGAAGTGGAGAACTCTCTGGGGCGAGTCTCCGAATGGGGTGAATTGAACTTGGTTCAATTCAACCCGATAAAGACACAAGTTTGCGCGTTCACTGCGAAGAAGGACCACTTTGTCATGGCGCCGCAATTCCAAGGAGTATCCCTGCAACCTTCCGCGAGTATCGGGATACTTGAGTTCGACATTTCGAGTGATGTCCAATTTCGGAGTCATTTGGAAGGCAAAGCCAAGATGGCGTCCAAAATGCTGGGAGTCCTCAACAGAGCGAAGCGGTATTTCACGTCTGGACAAAGACTTTTGCTTTATAAAGCACAAGTCCGGCCTCGCGTGGAGTACTGCTCCCATTTCTGGGCCGGGGCTCCCAAATACCAGCTTCTTCCATTTGACTCCATACAGAGGAGGGCCGTTCGAATCGTCGATAATCCCATTCTCGCGGATCGTTTGGAACCTTTGGGTCTGCGGAGGGACTTCGGTTCCCTCTGTATTTTGTACCGAATGTTCCATGGGGAGTGCTCTGAGGAATTGTTCGAGATGATACCGGCATCTCGTTTTTACCATCGCACCGCCCGCCACCGGAGTAGAGTTCATCCATACTACCTGGAGCCACTCCGGTCATCGACAGTGCGTTTTCAGAGGTCTTTTTTGCCACGTACCATCCGGCTATGGAATGAGCTCCCCTCCACGGTGTTTCCCGAGCGCTATGACATGTCCTTCTTTAAAAGAGGCTTGTGGAGAGTATTAAGCGGTAGGCAGCGGCTTGGCTCTGCCCCTGGCATTGCTGAAGTCCATGGGCGACGGTAACCAGTCACCATCAGGTGGACCGTAAGCTCGTCCGCATACAAGGGCAATAAAAAATAAAAAAAATATTCCATAACCGTGGTCCTAAAATCATTATGTTCAATATGTGGTCCACCTAGGTCCTGGAACCAGCTCAGGGGGGGGTCATGACCCCCATGACCCACCCCCTGGATCCGCCCTTGCCCATCACTTGTTCAACAGTGGGTTGCTTCATTCGGAGGCTTACGATTAATTTTGGGGCTGTGATCCCACTTCTGATGTCAGCGTTAAGTCAGGATTTACACACATAAGTTCTTTTACAATGAAAATACAATACAATTCTATAAAACTTTAACATTACTTGTTTACAACAAAAAGCCACGCCTGAGTTATTCAGTGGTTCTTACACAATTAGCCATTTTGTGTTGGTTATAACAACTACAACTTCTTTTATACAAACAAATGTAATTACTGCGAAACAATTCACAAAACATAGCTTAATATTCAAAATACATATTTTAGTGATTTTACATGACTCACATTTAATTTAATTTACATGAATTACTTTTAAGTAATATTAACTAACATTGTTATTATCCAGCCTAATAATAGATGGCGCCAACAACATCATTGCATAACAATTACAATACTTAATTAAATTATTAGTACTGTTAATTATCATATAAATTATTATTAATATTTATGCTTTATTCATATTTAATCATTTATACAGTCATTTGTGTTTTTAAACAATAATATAAACATTAAACATATTCTGAACATTTTCACATCAAAACAGTGTCTGCTAATTATTAAATATGGTAGAAAAACAGTTTTGTTGCTAATAATAAATAAATATTAACATATAATAAACTAAACTATATATTATTATGTTAATTATTGCCAACAGTGGCGTTTGCGCCCATATGCGCGTTGATCAAAACAATAACAAAGGCGTCATTTTGTGTCTCAAAAAATAACTGAAAACTGCAAATAATTCGTGTGGAGAAGATATTTTAGAAAATAATTCTGATTTTAAAGGTTTATATAATAGTGAATTAAAAAAATTATACAATTCTCAAACGGAAGCTGTAAAAAAGGTTTGGAAAAATAGTAAAATTTTTGAGGTTATCCGGCACCTAAAGAATGCTAAGGTGGCCACAGAATCTGGTTCGCGGAGGACTCCTGCAGGTCAAAAAAATACGAGGTTATAAGCATCAGTGAATTGGACTACCTTATTTTAAAAAGGAATAGCCTTGGCAGTCCGACCATTCGTGTAATACCGTTGGAAGAATATTACGATGTATTGTTAGAGATTCATAGAGGTTGCGGACATGGTGGTCGAGACAAAATTCAGTATCAAATGAAGGATAGATTTATTATTGAGAGAAAAGCGATCGATTTATTAGTATCGATATGTCAATTTATCTGCTTTGTAACTTAAATATTATAATGCCTTGGTGTTTTTTAGTCATGAAATGGGACATGCGCAAAGAAGTAATATACATTTTTATTGTTACTTTTGTTACTTTTTATTTAAAAATAAATCAAGAAACGTTTATTTTTTAAATAATCTTCATTTACTAATTTAGGGAAATGTCTTCTAAGAATAATGAATACTTCAGACTACAAAATATGATTTTACATATGACCTGTTTGTTTTTATTTGAAAGTGTCATATTATCCTTAGAAGTTTTATTATTGTCAGATAAATGTTGTTTTCTTACTTAAATATGTTAACTAGGCAAGTACCTCAAGAGAATCAAAGCACATAATTTAGTCTTACTTGAAATCTTCATTAGTACTTGATTGCGGAAATAAAGTCTGATTATTATAAACTACATTTTATTATGGTCACCCTAAAACTACAACCAATGTCGAAATTATAACAATTGAACGAGTTATCATTTTGCCTTCGGCATTTTACATAACGGCGAGCGTTTTTATAATGACGAAGCCGTTTGTAAACGGCGGAATCATACAAATTGCCTGCGACATATATAACGCACTGAAGTAGGAAACCTATGGAAATGAAACGTCAACAAAAAATTCGTGCCACTGTGACGTCATTTGGCCACAAAACATGGCCGTTTTAGTGCTGCCCAGAAGATTTTAATGTTAGTAGGTTTTATCGATAAACGTTCTTGGCTTATTTTATTTTAAATATTGTTGAGTATGAATGTATTTGTAGAATTTATACTTTAATAGGAATTAAGTATATTGTTATGTGCAAAGATGATGTGATTTAGATATTATGTGAAATCTAAGACGAGTTTGTGCTTCAAATTTTCTACTACGTACTATATAGGTCTATGATATAACGCTATATCAGGATCAAAATGATTGAGTCTTGGGGGTATCTTTGTTATCCAATTTAAAACTATGCAACTAGCATTCCACCATAAGCAAAAAAAACAAAAATAGGTGTAATCCCTATTTACCCGGTAATTGTGGATAATGGGGACGAAATTAGTGTTCATAGAGAAACTTGCTAGGGTTGGCACTACTTGGTTTAATTTATTTATTTAGTTGCACCAACAAAGTGATCATCAATAAAAAACATTGAAAAACTGACAAAAGTACATGGCGGACGTAACCTTAATCATAGGTGCAATCGACAGTGCATTGACAAAAAAAAAAAAAAAGTATATATAACTAAAACTTGATTACATTTAATTACTTATGATTAATTTATATTTACTTGGGAAATTATCCGCGACAGATTTTTCCAGTAAGTTGTGAGACAATTAGAAAAAACATCTATCTCATCACTTAAAATTAGATCAGCGCAATCGGACAACTCCGAATGAAAATTGACGGAGACCGTGCTACCGAAGACATTATTGTAGTCCCAAAGGAATCTGTTTAAGGGAGAGTAAGCACCTAAATTCGAATGAGCGGGCTTTCTTATAAGCGGTTTATATTTCTTCATTCTTGGTAAGTACTTAGGGGCTGATATTTTTATCTGGGTTAAGAGATTAGGTGTGTCGGTTATTCCATGGATTAATTAGATGGATACCCCCACTCTGGACAAATATTAAATATTTTATTATGTATTACTTAAGACATTTTTGTCCACCTTGAGATTTCATTGTTCTTGTTACATGTCTGTGCAAAATCGACGTACTTATATTAAATTGCTTAGCTATTTCAACTAAAAACTTATTCCCAATTTCATAGGCTTCTATTGCTGTTTTTAATATTAAGGGACCATATCTCATAAAATGCTTTGCGCCATTTGATACGTAAACGCGAGGCATATCTAAAAATAGAAAACAATACGTAACTGATAATATAAATATTTGCCAAACCATAAAATGACACATTGATAATTTTGAATAAAAGTTCTAGACAAAAACATTATGAATAAATCGGATTCTTACCAACAAATTAAAAAAAAAAATAGACAACCCTACAAAACCTGTATCTATTTATACTTAGGTCGTTTCCATTTCACTTATTCTTATCCCCATTGACCTCTTTTTCGTTGTTATTTGTACCTAAGACGTCCCCAATATCCCCAAAAACAACAAATTTTACATGTATTTTTATTTTATCAAATACATTAACACCAATGACAATTTAGTAAAACAAATGAACTGAACAAATAACCTTTAATATATATGATGGTTCAAACACTAAATAACGTTTATAAATCACAGTCGTCTTCTATTATTATCATATAAATAAAAGAGAGCAAAGTTTTTAGCACTAAAATAATTACCACCACAGGAAGTTAATTTGAAACGCGATTTTTTATAAGTTAGCAGCTATTATTATGCATATTCAGGGTTGTTTTCTGAGCTTTCAACATTCTACTCTTAAACTACAAAAAAGGAAGATTTTGCAACGAATATAAAACTAATATTGAGCGTCGAAAGATTTTCCTGGTTTTTCCCCCAATCACCTCTCAATCCCTAACCACCCCATTTTACGGTACGTAATTACAGTGACTTATTAACTGTTTAGTATCCGTGAAAATTCACAAATATGGGAAAATAAAACAAAGCCGCTGGACGTAACTTGGTTACGCGCGGATTAGTAATAGGATGCTAATGAATTATTGGGATGGCGCCACCTTTGGAGTTTGTCAGTAACTAATTACCGCGACTATCCAAAGCGGGGTTCTACCCGATCGATCACGCTTTACCGCTAGCTGCCTAGATGGCGGCACTTGTATATTGTGTGGTGCTTGTGCTTACGAAAAGCTACGTGAGCTTCGTCACCCCCTCCCGCCGCCCGCGTGCATCCATCGCCGACGCCCGCACGACAGTCACTGGCAAGGTCTACAGGTGAGTGCAAGTTCTTTTAATTTATTGCCATTTTATTGCTGCTTCCGTGTAATCATTCGCCCGCCCGCTCGCTTATGTGTATTTAATTTATATCTTTAGTTTGATTACTAGCTTTTGTTTACCGCTATATAGTTTTACCGCTCCGCTAATTATAAGTGACAAACATTTGTCACATACCGCTTAGGACGGCTATTTACACGCCTTTCTACAACCCCGCTATATATGCTCCCGCCGCAGGAGGGCTATTTACACGCCCCCTTGCTACCCCATAGTTTGGTCCTGCGAGCCTGGATTAGATCCAGCTTAAATTTTAATTAAAATTAGGATTAATTTATGATTACCCCCATTCGCCATTTTGTTACAGTATTGTATTGTATGTAAAAGTTAATTACATTCATCGCTATTAGTAATAATAACTCGTAACCGCATATTGAATTATATTTATTAACGTAGTTCATTTAGTGTTATTTTTTAGTCAGTTATTTCATAACTTCATTATGGAAAATAGACAACTAAAGAAACGTATCGCGAAGAATAATTTAGTATTTGCACAAATTAATGATTTATATAATAAATCAAAAAATATTTCGGAGTTTGATTCGGAATTAATTGAAACTTTTCTTGCCGAATCAGAATCGATTGATGACATGCGTGTTAGATTTGAAAGCAATTTGGATGATATCAATGATTTAAATTTAAAGCAAAACCCCGAAGTTGAGCCTGAATACGCAGCTTTATCGTCTTTTGACACGTTATATAATTACGTAAGACGCGCTCGTAACAAAATTACAATTGGTGATTCGTCAAATGTAATGAGAACTACCGCCGCTATAAATGTAACATTGCCAACAATTTCACTTCCTTCCTTTGACGGACGCTCTCTTGAAGGATGGGAAACATTTTACCAGGCTTTTAAAGCTAACATTCACGATAACCCGCAACTGTCTGATGCGCAACGTGTGCAGTATTTAATGGGCAAATTAACACATAGTGCATTAAAGTTAACCGCTGGTATAATACCCACAGGTGAAACTTATAATATTATTTGGTCGAATCTAATTAGTAAATATCAGGATAAACGAGCTTTAGGATGTCATTATCTGAATAATATATTAGATTTAAAAAATTGTTCACCTACCGCAAATAGTTTAAATATGTTCATTGAAAAAATTTCATCTTCGATTGCCGCTTTAAAACAATTAAATTTACTTGATTTGACTGATTTTATTTTATTACAATGCTCACTGAGAAGGTTGGATCCTCAAACTTTACATTCGTTTGAAGCATCGGTTCGTGGTATTGAAATACCCACAACTGAAATGTTTATTAAATTCATACAGGATCAGATAAAAATATTAGAACGCTCTGCACCGAAGTGTAACATAGAGAAATCTAAAAATCACAAATCGTTTATTTCTAGTAGTTATAATGACCCAGTCCGCACTGAAAGGGTTAACAAACCGGTTTCGTTATCTACGTGCGATCTTTGCTCGAGCTCGCACCACACGCAGTTATATCGTTGTAATGAATTTAAAAATATGATTTCACCGCAAGCACGTTATGATTTTATTAAATCGCACAAGGGTTGCATCAATTGTTTAAGCTTATCGCATACATTAAAAGCATGTCAATCAAAGTTAACATGCAATAATTGTAAGAAATATCATCATACTTTGTTGTGTTTTGGTAATAAACGGGCGAATCGAAAAAGTAAAAGCGTACCCAGTCCATCGAATGACTACGCTGATATGGACAGGCAGGTCAGTCGGTCGCAGGTACATGGAATTCCGAGTGATGCCGCGCGGCCCGATTACGGTCGGTCCCAGGTTCAATCTCAACCTGTTGTTCAGAGTTACGATCATCATGATGCCGCTTCGAATACTTGTTTACACTCTAACAGAACGATACAACAACAAAATAATACGACCGCTACCACGTTGACTCACAGTTCGGAAATAAAATCGAATAGTAATATTTTATTATCAACCGCTCAAATATACGCTCACTCGAATAAAGGGGAACGTAAAATAGTTAGATCTTTAATAGATAATGGTTCCCAAAATAATTTAATAACTGTCAATTGTTGTAAATTACTTAAATTACCGATTATACCTTTAAATAATTCTTATATTAGAGGTATTGGATTAACCGCTCGCCCGATTCACGGATATGTTTATTTAAATATTGAATCTAGATTTTCTCCTAATAAATATTATATTCACGCTTTAGTAGTAGACTGTATTACAGATAAATTACCCGCTTATTTTATAAATTCCTCAAATATGAATCATATACGAAATTTACCGCTTGCCGATTCAAATTGGAACGTTCCAGGTGTGATTGATATGGTGTTAGGTGCTCAGTTATTTCCATATATATACTTAGGTAATCGTATAGATACCGGCTCACTAGCGCCACCTGCCGTAGAAACAACCTTCGGTTATGTTCTTATGGGTGACGTACCTGAAGTGAGTTACACCGGCATTATGAAACCGCAACATGATAATTTTTCTGTTATAAATGATAATAATACCTCTTTGTGACTATCTAGTACAGTTTATATTGATAATCCACCCGCTTTCGAAAATACTAAAATTCATTCTGCATTCACTTTAAATAAAACTTTTTCATCTATAACGCATAAAGACCTTGAGTCATTTTTACATAAATTTTGGGAATTAGAGGAGATTCCTCATGAGCGTCATCTTAGCCCTGAGGAAGCCGAGTGTGAAAACAAATATATTTCTACAATTACCCGCGATAATGATGGCCGATATACGGTTGAGTTACCATTTAGTAGAAATCCCGCTGACCTTGGCAAGTCTTATACTGTTGCTCACCGCCGTTTTCTTTCGCTCGAACGTAAGTTTGTTCAATTACCCTCACTCCGCGATGATTACGATATCGTTATACAGGATTACATTAGTAAAGGTTATTTAACTGAAATTAACGACACCGCTAAGGAAACCGATAACGGTTATTATATACCGCACCATGCAGTTATCCGCCCAAGCAAGACTACCACTAAACTACGTGTAGTTCTTGATGCTAGTGCTAGAACATCTAGTGGACTGTCACTTAATGACGTCTTGCATACTGGTCCAAATTTACAGGCAGACTTATTTTTGCTTTTACTACGCTTTCGTTTGTTCCCTGTGGCACTGTGCGCTGATGTGGAACAAATGTACTTACGCATTAGGGTGACCACAGACCACCATAAATATTTAAAAATATTGTACCGCTTTAAAAATGATAAACTTCGCATTTTCGCTTTTAACTGTCTGCCCTTTGGTTTAAAGTCATCACCTTATTTAGCAATGCGTACTATACGTCAATTAGCATCAGAAGAATGTTATCGTTATCCAGAAGCCGCTAGTGTAGCTGAGTCTCAATTATATATGGATGATCTCGTCACATCCCTACACGAAGATATTTCAGCTATCAAACTATCGAAACAACTAATTTCACTCTTTAAATCAGGAGGTTTTAATTTAACAAAATGGGCAAGTAACTCCACTGCCTTTCTTAATAGCCTTCCAGAAACGCACCGCTCTTCTGTAAGCTTCTCTGATGATGCTAATAATACCATGAAAGTTTTAGGCCTTGCGTGGCTTCCCGCTAATGACTCATTTTTTATGACGAGCTCAAACACTAATGAAAAGTGCACTAAAAGAACAATATTATCTTTAGTCGCACGCTTGTTCGACGTGCTTGGTTTAGTTGCTCCAGTTATACTGTTCGCTAAATTGCTTATTAAGGAACTCTGGAATTCTAAAATAGACTGGGATGATACACCTCCAGATACAATTATTTACCGCTACTCTTCACTTGTGAAAGAGCTTCCATTGCTTTCAACTATAGCAATACCGCGCCATATTGGAGTTTCCAAAGACTGTGAAGTAAATATTGTTGCATTCTGTGATGCAAGCTTGAACGCTTACGGTTGCGTTGTTTATTTACACATTACAGATCCCACAGGAGATATTACTTTAAGATTATTGTGCTCAAAATCAAAGGTTTCTCCGGTTAAAATAACTACATTAGCTCGCCTTGAGCTTTGTGCCGCTCTTGTTTTGTCAAAATTAGTTAAACTTATTTATAACGCTTATAATTCTTTACATCCTATCACCGCTATATACGCTTTCTCAGATTCTACAATTGCTCTTTCTTGGATTAAATCTTCCCCGCATAGATGGTCAATATTTGTAGGAAACCGCATCGCTCAAATTCAGGAGAATTTATCACCTGACCGCTTTTTTCATATTAATGGTAAGGAAAATCCTAGCGATTGTGTGTCACGAGGTCTTTTACCGTCACAAATTATTAATAACTCGCTTTGGTGGCAGGGTCCTTCTTGGGCCTGCTATCCTATTTCACAATGGCCTATTGAACCTTTTGTACCTTGTAAATCTGGAAGTGACATACCTGAAATGAAAAAATCTGTAACACTTACCGCTTTAACTGTTGTCGAAGATTCCCCAATATATCAACTTGGGTTGAGAATTTCGTCATGGTCAAAACTTCTTCGCTGTGTTGTTTATGTACTTCGATTTATAAGAAAATTACCGCGAAACAAGTTTGTAACCGCATTCGATTTAAATACTGCTGAGAAAGCTATTATTCGAGCTCTTCAAGCTAAATATTTTGGTCATGATATTGCCAGCATTAGAAAATTAGATTTACCTTCGAAAAATATTCGTAAACTTAGTCCATTTATTGACGAAGATGGAATTTTGCGTATTCAGGGTAGACTTTCGAGCTCTGATTTACCGTTTGAAACGCAACACCCCGCTTTATTGCCAAAACACGATCACATAATAAATATTATTGTTGATTATTTTCATAATACAAACTTGCACACCGGTCCGGACCTTTTGATGTCCATTATTCGTCAACGCTTTTGGATATTGTCCACTAGAAACGTTATAAGAAAAAGAGTGCATATGTGTAAATCATGTTTTCGTGTATCACCTTCACACCCAACTCCCATGATGGCTGACCTTCCGTCAAGCCGTGTAATGGAGGCCAAAGCTTTCTGTCACACGGGAGTAGATTACGCGGGCCCATTTAAGATAACGCTTGTACGCAAACGTGGTCATCATTCACAAAAGGCTTACATTTGCCTGTTCGTATGCTTAACGACAAAGGCTATACATATTGAGTTAGCCTCGGATTTGTCAACGGACTCATTTCTTGCCGCTTTCAAACGTTTTATATCTCGTCGAGGTCCAGTTTCTTTCATGTATTCAGATAATGGCACTAATTTTGTTGGCGCAAAGGCTCAGTTAGATGAAATGTATAAACTTCTAGTTTCAAATAATTTTATATCCGCATGGAATGATGAATTAACTAAATACCGAATCATTTGGAAGATGATCCCGCCTCGGGCTCCACATTTTGGAGGTTTATGGGAATCAAACATTAAATCCGTTAAAACTCATTTAAATAGAGTAATAGGCGCACAAATTCTCACTTACGAAGAGATGTTGACTGTGTTGAATCAAATAGAATGTCTTATGAATTCCAGACCTTTATGTCTTTTATCCGCAGATCCCAACCCCGAAATTCTCACACCCGCACATTTTTTGATGTCCACTCCTTTGCAGTATTTACCCGCGTCTGAATTGTCCGCAAATCAGATGAGTCTAACTAATCGCAAAGCGTTGTTAGATAGTTTGGTTAATTCCTATTGGAGGAAATGGAGATTAGAGTACCTGCATACGTTGCAAGTCAGACAGAAGTGGTGTACATCAGATAACCCCGTGAAGGTTGGGACAGTAGTTCTTATTCATCAAGATGACATTCCACCGCTCCGCTGGCCACTTGGCGTTATACAAGAGGTGTATCCAGGTGCCGATAACATTATACGCGTTGCTTTGGTAAAAACGAAATCTGGATTTCTTAAACGTCCAGTTGTAAAATTATATCCGCTACCGCTAGAATAAATTAGAGTACCGCATGTCATCAACCGCTTCAACTCTACTCGTAAACATTCATGATGGCTTATTATTAATTAAAATTTGTTTCTTTTCAAATAACTTCCCGCTATTTAAGCTTTATGCTTCCTATCTTAATATCTTTATATATTTGTTGAAAGTCCTGCGAACTTTCAAGGCGGGCAGGATGGTTACGCGCGGATTAGTAATAGGATGCTAATGAATTATTGGGATGGCGCCACCTTTGGAGTTTGTCAGTAACTAATTACCGCGACTATCCAAAGCGGGGTTCTACCCGATCGATCACGCTTTACCGCTAGCTGCCTAGATGGCGGCACTTGTATATTGTGTGGTGCTTGTGCTTACGAAAAGCTACGTGAGCTTCGTCACCCCCTCCCGCCGCCCGCGTGCATCCATCGCCGACGCCCGCACGACAGTCACTGGCAAGGTCTACAGGTGAGTGCAAGTTCTTTTAATTTATTGCCATTTTATTGCTGCTTCCGTGTAATCATTCGCCCGCCCGCTCGCTTATGTGTATTTAATTTATATCTTTAGTTTGATTACTAGCTTTTGTTTACCGCTATATAGTTTTACCGCTCCGCTAATTATAAGTGACAAACATTTGTCACATACCGCTTAGGACGGCTATTTACACGCCTTTCTACAACCCCGCTATATATGCTCCCGCCGCAGGAGGGCTATTTACACGCCCCCTTGCTACCCCATAACTTCTCGGGATCATCCAAAAAGTCCAGTGAAAAACTCTCAGTAAATGACCACCATTTTACTGAGATTACATATTTTTAATTATTTCTTCGTCATTTGTTCGGTAATGTTCGAATGTAAAAATTGTTTGTTCGTATTTTATTTATTTATAATTAATGAAACAAATGATCACCCTTAAGTTGGCCTCCCTTACTAGATATCTTTATTTTTATCATTCAGATTAATTAATTTTGATCAATTGTTGGTTCGAATTATAGTTGGTTCGACTGTTCGACGACTATTCGACGACGAGTCAGGTTTCATACTTCAGTGGTGTCAATGTACACTGTTCGTGACAGATAGTACTGCCCTGTGTGGCCGTTATCATTCACCATATCATTTAATCTGTTCAGTCTCAATTTTTATAGTTCATTCAAATTACTAGGTTACAATCAGTGATTATTTAATAGTGATGAAATTCGTGTAGTATACCTCGGCTAAATTCCCGATTCTATATATTTATAACAGATTACGCTGTATGGTACGACACTTTTACCTTTCCAGTTGGAAAAATAAAACTACTAGTACTCAAAGATTAAGTGTACCTTAGGGATGTACGATTTCTCTTTAAATCGATTCTTGGATCGTATCGTATGAACGTATCGTTGAATCGATCTCCTAAAAATCGATTCAAAAATCAAATCAAAATTTGCAATAATTTGAACAAATAAAACATTATTTTTATTAAATACAAACTTTAAAAATTTTTACTGAAAGATAATAGGGATAAAAATTGCATTGAAAATTGACTTTTTAAAAGGATACAATTTCGAAATTATAAATGCCAATCTTGCACGTCCAAACGTAAAGAATGAGTTTTTTTTATTGCCCTTGTAGGCAGACGAGTATACGGCCCACCTGATGGTGAGTGGTTACCGTCGCCCATGGACTTCAGCAATGCCAGGGGCATAGCCAAGCCGCTGCCTACCATTTAATACTCTCCACAAGCCTCGTTTGAAGAAGGACATGTCATAGCGCTCGGGAAAGACCGTGGAGGGGAGCTCACTCCATAGCCGGATGGTACGTGGCAAAAAGGACTTTGGAAACGCAATGTCAATGAACGCAGTGGTTCCAGATAATATGGATGAACTCTACTCCGATGGCGGGAGGTGCGATGATAAAAAGGAGATGAGGGGATCATCTCAAACAATTCTTCAGAGCATTCCCCATGAAACATACGGTACAAAATACAGAGGGAACCGAAGTCCCTCCGCAGACCCAGAGGTTCCAAACGATCCGTGAAAATGGGATTATCGACGACTCGAACGGCCCTTCTCTGTACGCGAGGCCGGACTTATGCTTTATATAGCAAAAGTCTTGGTCCAGCGTGAAATACCGCTTCGCTCTGTTCAGACCCAGAGGTTCCAAACGATCCGTGAGTATTTTGTTACACCTTGTTTATAAATTATATATTACTACATTTATTTATATAAATTTTATTCTTGCCATAAGTTTGAAGTGAATATAAAAACAATGACATCATAGCCAAAACAAATCAATCTTCCATAAACTATTTTTTTATCTATAGGACGATGAGAAAAGTTACGCTTTTCGTATAATAAAACATATAAGTTACTTACATGTACATGATCCGTTAATGTAGTAAATTATCCAATGGATATTCATCTCGATTTTTTGTTTCTTTAGTTTGCGAAAACAAAGGATGATACCTTTTCATATGGGTATAAAGGTTTATGGTGTACCTTTTGTTCTTACGACACAATGACATGTTTTTGCGTTTTCCTCCAATATCAGTCTTTACGGAATTGGACCTCACACTGTAATTTAATAGGTGGAGCATCGGTAAAATCACAATAGGCACAATACAAAAAACACGGTGATACGTACCTACGGCACAAACAACGAAAGCAAAACAAAATGAACGAGGACTTTTTAGAATTATCTGCATCATGTTTCATTATTTTTGCCTATCGACTTGTTTCACTTTGTACCATCATATACATTACAAACTAATAATGTAAATAATTATAGTGTCGGCATTCATTTGTAATCTATCTTTGTTCTTAACAATGTTTTTATAATATCTACGATCTAAAGGATTCGGTTCACTTAACTTATGAATCGATTCTAATAAAGATTGTATTGAAGTGAATCGATTTAAAAAATCGCTAGATCATATTGAATAGAATCGATCTTCATAAAAATCGAATGGTAACGTACATTCTTAGTGTACCCACTGTGTAATTGTGTGTGATAATATTTATCAACTGTGAAAAAAATATGTAATTAAATTTATTTTCAATCATAACGAAGGTGTTCGAAAAAATGTCTTCTACAAATCTACTGGCGAAGGTTCGAAGTCACTTTGCTACCAATTACATGAATGCCGTCGATGAATGGTTGGAAGAGTGAGTTAATTCCTAAGTGAAACTTTGCCATAATAGTAATAGATTGTTAAGCTGGTTAATGTTTACGTAAACTTGAGTTGTTCTGAAAGATTTAAATGAAAAAAAAAATTTCATTTATAGCTGTGTGGAATATTTAAGAGGAATACATGGCGATGACGTGAATAAAATACAGGAAGAAGCCAAACAGCAGTGGTTGCTAAATGATTTGGAGGAGGTGTGCACAGGTTCACTGCCAAAAAATATATCTCAAGAACATAATAAAATACTTAATGGAGTTTACCTACTACAAATAAAGTCTATACAGGATATTGGTAAATTACTGAATATCATTCTTAAATCATAAAGTGAAGATCTCAATGTCAGATTGAAAAGTGTAGTAGGCTTAAAATAGAACCACTCCATCTCATAAAGGTTACTAAAGAATAGGCAATAGCATTCTTTAACCAGTTATACCATAGTGTAATTCCCAAACTAAATTACTGGTAGGGTATATTGTAAGTCTACCGAGGTGCATCCCAGCAATCTAGAATAATGTCTTTTGATTGTTATTGTTGATTCACGGCCCACCTGATGTTAAGTGGTCACCAGAATCCACAGATATAAATATTGTTAATGCCTCCACCTTTTTTCTTTTTTCGGGCCTGGACCCTCCTACTGAGTGGAAGGAAGTTGTCCAGTTCCAGGCTCTTGGCCATCAAATTATACAAAATAAATTATTTAATTTTAGGCACCCCTGCTTATCAACAGTATTTGGAGTTACATAAGGTGAATATGGAAAATGTAGAGGCAACAACAAGACAAGAGGATAAAAGAGCTAATCACAGGTTTCATTGTTAACACACTTTCTTAGATTTTTATGTATTGTAAAAATAATTGAGACTACTTTCTAGATTTACAATTACCTTTAATCTGATTCAGGATTATGCTAGGTCTCTTATTTTGTGGTTGATGCTGCAATAGAGCTGTAGGTACAACCTATCAGACTTCCTGGAGGTTAAGCATGTATGCATAAAACATTCCATTCGGTGTTTAATTTCCAATACTGAACCACTTCTTTTTTCTATTGCACTGATGGTGTTAAGTGGTTAACTTTGATGTTGTGTACTGTTTTGATCCAGTCTAAAGGCATGTCCACACATATATACTGGATTTGTTTCAAAGATCTGTACAGTAGACATTAGAAAGCAAATGGGATTACTTTAATGCCCTCAAGGTTAAAGCTGGGTGTGGGTGTCACATGGGTCAACTCAGCTCTAGCAGCTGGTTGCAGGCCCAAAGTTTTCTCTGCCAATCGGCAGCAAATAAAGGATACCCTATAGTCAAATGGTTATTCGAATTCCGGAGGTCAAAAAGTTCAGTCTTAACTGGCGTTAAATACTCATACCCTCTTCAGAATGTTAAAACTTCAACTGACGGATGGGGATCAAGAGCTCTTTGCCATTGAGTACGAACCAATAAGATGTCTACACTCCAACATGGCACTACAGAGCAAACTGTTGATTAAAGGTTTGTGCAGATGTATCCTGTATTTTATCTTTTGCTCTTTATAAGGGATCCCACGTTCGAGACCGGCCAGGATTGCCGTGATTTTCAACATCGAGCGTACAGTCCATCCGATAGTAAGCTGTCAGCGTCTCTCGCAGACAAGAGCACTGTCGGCTGCCGGCAAACAGCTGCTTTATTTATTCATTTGCTTAATTTATTTCGATATCGTTAAATTTATTATCTTTGACTGTTGCATTGTAATTAATCAAGGTGACTTGAGACTGAATAAAGTACGACGTACGACCTGCGCAGGTCCAGTGACGTGCAGGCGAGGCCACCTGCTGCTGACCGCGGGCTGCACGGGCCCGGCGCCCGCGCGCACACACGGCAAGCAATCGTTCCAAGTGTCCACCCGCTGCTCACTCGTCGGTAGCTCGCACGCGGCTTGTGGTTTAAGGCCAGGATTCTTATCAATTTATTGCCGCATGGCGTGATCTTTGTAGGCGTGAACTTTGTAATTAGATTTAGTGAAAATGTTTCAGAAACAAGAGACGCATTCGAGTGTAAGGTCCAACGCGCGGCGCTGCCCGACCCAGCGGAGCGACCGCCGGCCCCCCGCGCCGCGCCAGCGTCGGACCACACCAAGAGACCTCTCCCTGAAACTATTCAAAATCCAGAAAAACGTCTAAAAGTCGACTACGATGATGAAGACTTCATGGCTGCAGAAGATGAGGACCATCTGAGAGAAGTGGAAGTCGGCTGTGACGCGCTGCTTCACAAACATCAATCTGTCGTTCCCGCCGAGCCTTACGTCTATATCAAACAGATCGTGGAGCTGCCCGAAGCGGACAGGGCGGGCAGAGTGTTCACGGTCAAAGCTCTGATCATAAAGCTGCTGCAAAAGCTCACGGTCGGGCGCGACGGCTGGAGCCTCCGCTGCACGCTCGTGGACGGGAGCGGCGCCCTGGACCTGGAGTTCGCCAGCGAAGTCTTCTCCGAGCTCATCGGCCTCTCGCCGCACCAGATGTACCGCCTCAAGAAGGAGATGGGCTCCAGGCCAGACCTCCGAGACAAGCTGGATAAGGTGCGTCATCCACTGGACCAACAAACGCGATACATCCTTGTTGTTACTTTCTAGCCGTTGAATTAAATAAACTGATGCTAAGGCAGCAGACGCACTCCCACAGACAAGTAGCGCCCTCCGCGGCTCGGCTGTGTACTTACTTCGCGTGACACTTTCGCTATTTCTACTGGACCCGTTTCCATGTCTTTTTTTTTACGTAAGCCAGCTGTGATTATCTGTGGTGCCTGACCTCATAAACATTGTGTATACAAAGGGCAGTCACTCCAGCGGTAGTACTCGCTCGAGTGCGGGCGCGCTTTACGACCGCCCGATCGCCTGGCCTCGCTCGTTCGCGGCGCATGCGCCCTTCACGTGCTGCTCGGAAACTATTACCTGCATTGGACTGGTGGTAGGACCTCTTGTGAGTCCGCACGGGTAGGTACCACCACCCCGCCTATTTCCGCCGTGAAGCAGTAATGCGTTTCGGTTCGAAGGGTGGGGCAGCCGTTGTAACTATACCTGAGATCTTAGAACTTATATCTCGAGGTGGGTGGCATTTACGTTGTAGATGTCTATGGGCTCCAGTAACCACTTAACACCAGGTGGGCTGTGAGCTCGTCCATCCATCTAAGCAATAAAAAAATAAAAATTTTAATTGCGACGCATTGCCGCCCGGGATCAATCAGGACCTCCTTTACAGATCCCGGAACTCGTTCGGCAACTCAGTGTTCCGTTTGTGATCTGTCGTTTTTTTGTACCATAATTTTCAACTGCAATTTTCACAGTAACCCCCTTTGTTTGATATCCCCCCGCTGTAGCATTATACAACTCAAACAAGGTTCCTTTCCCTTACCGCTGCCATTTTCACGGCAAACGCACTCTCGGTAAGCCAAACGCGAGGGACTCTTTCAAGAGCAGTGCTCAATCCGCGAACCGCAAACAAACCGTGTTACCGACAGGGAGGTCGCGCGTTACCCTCGCTACCGCTACCGAAGTCAAAGAAACAATCAAAATCCTAGAACCACAGAAACTGCGCCCCAGTCTCTGCACACTATTCACTATTGTCATCATTCACACCGTCCACCCACTACTCATTGCCTCCACAAGGACAATAAACAATAGAAGCGACGTGTGGGGCAAGCTCGCACAGAGATAGATGCACCACAACGCAGGGTTCGGTTTCCAGGCGCTACAGAAGGCTAAGGAGAGTCTGCAGGTGCTGTACTGTCTGTTCGAGGTGACGTACGCGGGGGGCGCGCCGCGGGGGGGCGCGGGGGGCGCGCCGCGGGTGAGCGCGCTGCACGCGTACGGGCGCGCGCACGCCGCGCAGCTGGCTCGCCGCGCCCCCCCGCGCTCCCCCCGCGCCCAGCGCGCTGTGTGAGCAGCTGAGCACGCCAACCGGTTTTCAAACGTGAACCAAAGTATATTAACGAAAAACAAGCGCAACAACAATGTAAAAAAAACAATAATACTGAAAAGTGTTAGGTACTGTAAAGTAATACTGACAACGGTTATAAAATTTACCTCTATTGAACTAGTAATTAACAGTAAGATAAGGAACAGTAAAGCAGAACAACATATTATATTTGTAAAATGAAGCTAAATTACAAGTAAAAAATAGTGCGCGTGCAACTTGAAAGAAATGAAACTTCTATTGTGGTGTGTAATATTGTGTTTTTTTTTCATTTGCCATCCTTAAATCACATTTCTCTTGTAATAGTGAATACTGTGTATAAGAGAAACGACCTCTTGACTATTTATATATATTTTAAATTATGTGTATAGAAAAGATTTTTGTTTAAATCCTTCAATAAAAATAAAGTAGTTAATATGTTACTGCAATGTTGGTAGGACCTCTTGTGAGTCCGCGCGGGTAAGTACCACCACCCTGCCTATTTCTGCCGTGAAGCAGTAATGCGTTTACGGTTTGAAGGACGGAGCAGCCGCTGTAACTATACTGAGACCTTAGAACTCGTATCTCGAGGTAGGTGGCGAAATTTACATTGTAGATGTCCATGGGCTGTAATAACCACTTGGCATCGGGTGGACTGTGAACTCTTCCACCCATCTAAGCAATAAATAAATAAATGTGAGCCGTCACGGGACGCCTGGCAGATGTGAAACATCGACATTATTTTGTAAAAGTAATATGCAGAAAAGAACAGATTGTGATAGGAACTAAATATGTCATAATGATAAAATAAAATATTGCGAAAAAATAATTTGTTTTCAAGTAAAACACTTGTTATGTGTACTGTAGTAAACAACACTGTATACACTACGGAGTATACACTATAGGTATCCGAGCTCAGTGTAGCGAGAGAGATGGCTTAACGCCGGATCGAGTGGGAGAGAATCGCACAGTCGATTGCGCATGGCGACGCGTCGCCACGCCAGAAATCGGGTTTACGACTGTGCGGCTATAGATGTTTCACATCAATAAACAAAAAATATAACGGACATGGTATTTATTGCTTGCTGTAATAATATAGTAGGTACTTATTTGTAATACTTGCTTACTCAGAAAAACATTGTGCATAATGATTTTTAAATTCATTAACCTATATACAAGGCAAACTAGTCCGCGTCGTTGGACACCTCACCTACATGTGTGCGGCCCCTGGCGGTACTGGCTCGCCCCGCGGGGAGCACTATTACAGACTCGTGTGGTTCCATCATTCACAAAACCGCGCTGACTGTATAAGTCCTCGTCAGTAACATATTTTTAGTTTGAAGCTAACATCATAATATCTTTAGGGATTTTCTTGAAATGGATAAACTTCTTCAATATGACCAGTATGAAATGAAAAGTATGAATTACTATGCAACAATTCATGAAATGTATCTTAATATTCAGAATAAACATTTTAGTGAATTTCACATGACTGACATGAATTTATTTTACATACCAAAATTACTTTTAACTAATATAAACATTGTCATCATTACCCAGTTTGGTGATGGATGGCACCAACATGATTTGCATAAACAATTATTAATTATTTTAAGTATATTAAAATTACAAATAATTAAATACCCACTAATAATTAACATAAGTTTTTTTTAATGTTTATTCTTAAACAATAGCAATAACTTAAACATTTACATCTTCCGAAAATGTACACATCAAAACAGTTTCTACTAAATATTAAATACCGTAGAATATCAGTCACATCTTACTAATAAGAAATAAATAGGAACCTAGAATAAACTATAAATCATGTTAATTATTGCCAATAATGGCTTTTTGCGCCCATATACACAAACGTGGTTGATGTCTGTTGGTGTCGGTGCCGCGGTGGGCCACGAACGTTCGGTCAGCTCCGTCTAAGCCGGTGGTCGTCACACTTTTCTGATTAAGGGCCACATAGGACAATGTGTACACTGCAGGTCACACATTTTTGGACTGCTTAGTTGACCACCAGTCGATTGACATATTTAATATTATTATTATATTTTACTATTACCAGATGAATGAATTGAATATTTGACAATTAAAATTTCACCAAGTCCATTTTCTTGCTGGAATAAATGAAAGTAACAGACGACTTAGCTTTAGCGTGTTTTTATTGGGAATTGAGCACATTATCTACTCTAAATATTTGCTCTGCGTCGGGCCGCAGTATGAGACCACGGGTCTAAGCAATCATTTGTTCATCGTAAGTTTCTGATCTTATGGCGATTTAATTTTCAAAGGTAATTGGCATTACTGCTCTGTGTGTGAATAAGCGACACGCCGGCCGGCTGCAGCAGCACGGACTGACGCTGTCCGTGGTCTCTTTGGTTTTATTGTTCACTGCGAAGGCTACGAAGGTCTATCCACAGAGAACAGACCTTCATTGACTGTAAATAAAACTATAGAGGTTTGTTATCAATACATTTATTTTGATATCGGTTCTTAATACGAAATACATAAAGAATTCATTGTAAAAATAAGCCAATTATACATATTATTATGTTGCGACATAAGTAAGCTACGATTAACAAAATTAAAATGACCGAGTGAACTGGTCGGCGCCGGCGGATCCTTCTGCGTTATGTACGCTCATATGTACTACTGAGTATCTGAATCTATACTAAATTATATAGAAGAAATAAAATTGTTATTGTAAAATATGCACTTGAATACAAAATATTAGAAACTAATAACCACAGCCAGACATCGCTACACACAGTGGACGCAGAACGACAACGATCATTAACTGACATTGGTGCCGAATGCGGAGATGCCGGCCCTCCTCGTTCCTTGTTCAGTGTTCACTCAGAGGGCGAGCACACGCGCCTCCCGCGTCGCGTTGCGGCTCAGCTTCACACGGAGCTGCAGTCTGTCCGGGACGATGTCCATTTGCAGTTTTACTTTAGTTTTCATTATAACACAACTATTGCACTAATTTAAATTGAACAAATATATTTATAATTAAGTCTTTTCATTACAAGGCAGTGATCGCGCTTCGATAACAAACTCGAGGAGTCGGCCGCCCCCGCCCCCGCCGCCCCGCCGCATGCTGATGTATTCAATTATTTCGCGCACTCACTGTCGTCCAACTTTATATTAACGACTAACATTAAAATATTGATTATCATTAATTAATTAATTAATAATAATGAATAATTTATCTGCAAATTCCTATCATATGCAAGTTCGTTTGACGAATGTACGACGTTCTTCGCCATACTTGATACATAGAGTTCATGTGGTGCAGCGCGGTGTGAACGAACCGAGAACAGTACGGGGTGTGGAGCGGGCGCCTATAATATCCTCTCGTAGAAGAGCAGGTAGGCCTGCGCCCTCAACACCTTGTCTTCGCTGACTTCCGACACCATGCTGTCCGACACGTAGTACCAGCGGCCGGCGGGGGGCTCGGCCGCCGCCGCGTCGCCGGACTCGTAGCCGGACAGGTCCGAGTCGGGGCTGGCGGGGGGCTCGGGGGGCGGGGGCGGCGCGTTGCCCCCGCGCGGCAGGAAGCAGGGCGAGCCGCGGGCGCCGCGCCGCAGCTTGACGTAGGCGACGTAGTGTCCGCCGTGCATGCCGCCCGAGTGCTCCACCACGCCGTACAGCGCGTACAGCAGCGAGGCCTGGCCGCGCGCCACGCTGGGCAGCTTGCGCGCCTTGTCCATGGCGCAGAAGGGCGCCAGGTCCAGGACGGTCGGGAAGTCCACGTGCTTCGACATCTTGCGGAACATGCAGCGCGGCCCGATCTGGAACCGCTTGAGGTGCAGGATGAGGACGGCGGGCGGGCTGGACACCAGGAACCGCTTCGTCGCGTTGGTGTAGATCGTCTTCCCGCCCTTGCCGTTGACGCGCTCGGTGCACAGCTCGCAGCCGACCTTGTTGTTGCCCGTGAGCAGCTCGAGCGCCGTGAACTGCGCGAGGCAGGAGTGCACGCTGCACTCGTCCTCGTCGCACACGTAGCGCGGGGAGGGGGGCGCGGGCCGGGGCTGCGGCGCGGGAGGGGGAGGCTCCTCGAGGTACAGGTTGTCGAGCTGCTCGTTGAGTTCGTTGAGCGTCTTGGTTTCGAGGAGAGAGTCGTAGCTGTTGTCGACGCTGTTCTCCAGCAGGTTGCGGCACCCCTGGACGCTGATCCCCCTGGAAACGAGTTCGTTGGTGTACTCCGGTGCGAAGGATATTCTGGAGGCGGGCCTCTCGTACTCCGGCTTGACGGGCGAGGGCTCGTCGTGGACGGTCTCGGTGGAGTTGTGCTTGGTGGCCTCGGGGCTGGCGACTCCGGAGTCAGGGTTGGACAGGTTCTCGAGCGGCTCGTACTGGAGCGGGATGGCGACGGGGGGCCCGTCCTTGTCGGTGCGTTCCGGAGAGTTGTCGGCCTTCTCCTTGTCGAGATGGACGGGGCTGGTGCGGATGGAGTCTGCGCTGATGACCTTCTCCGAGTTGTAGCCGGACTCCATGTGGTAGACGGCGAAGTTGGCGGCGGTGTGCGCGAGCGCGGGGCCGGGCCGCGGCTGCTCCTCCAGGTTGTCCTCCACGTCGGCGTCGGACTGCTCGGAGGAGGAGTTGCCGTCCTCCTTGGCGGGCCCGCTGGTGTCGGCGCCGCCCTCGCCCGCGGCTCCTGCGGGAGAGGAAGGGATGTAGTACACATGTACAGGAGAGCGCGGCGGGTCCCGGCGCGGGGTGGGTACCTTTGTTCTTCCGGGCTGCTTTCCGAGCGGCGATCCGTTCTTTCTTGAGCTGATGCTTCGAAGGCTTATTCTCTTCTTGAGTATTGTACGCATTTTCTTCTGAAAGTATGTTACTTAGTCAATATCATGCAGTATTTACATTGCCATGAACTAATGATGTTGCATGCTTTAGTTTTTTTATTTCCCAGAAAGTATTGGTAATGCTATGAATTCTAATTAGAGTTCAATTTTCATTCAAAGAGTTATTTACAATATAATTCTGCTATTATTTAATGAGCTGTCAACAAAGATAGCATTCAGGGCAGGTTATGACAGTGAGGCGGGGCGCGCGGACGAGCAGGGCGCTGTGGGCGTCCACTGAACAAACCAGTACGGAGTTGGTTAATGAACAATAAAAAATTACTAAAACAAGTATTATCGTACCATTAGGAGTTTTTCTCCTGGCTACGGCCGGAGGTTGAGGACGACATGCCGCGACTGGGAGAGACAAATCCAAAAAATATTCAGCTCTGTCTGATTGATGGAGGCAATCTTGACATTCCAAGGTCGAAACTAGAAAGCCACGGAATACCTGCAAATGAAATAATAAGAAAGCCACTGAGTCCACCGCATCCCGTGGGGCCCGGTACAGTAGGGAGCGGTGGGTCCGTGTGCTGTCGTGCGACTTACCTGTTCGGGCCTGAGCATTGTGTCAGAAGCCTGTTGACCATAAAACTTGACCTTTTGTTTGACTTCTCCATCCACTTTTGCAGGGTCCACCTTTGAATTCATTCCCAAACTGCTCAGAATCACCGATTGGTAGCGGCGTAGATCCTCTGATCTGTGTTCAATATTATTATATGTTATTTTAATTATTATTGTTGTTGCAAAATTCCTTAACCCCCGCTTGCAATGGGGGTTGACTAATATGAATCGCCTTGTAACGTTATACAAATATGACTTTTAAATCCAGGTAGTTAAAGACTAGACTCCGACATGCTTTGTACTGTAAACTTTATTTATAAAGCTCGATCAACAATGACGTTAAATATCGTATAATATCAACGATCTTATAAACCTACAATCGAATTTTTCGTATTTATTCCAAAGTATGTGATAAATACCGCCACCCCCCTTGAGACATTAAGTTTTTACAGTACAAGGCGGCTGCCCCTTTCTTAAAAGCGAAACGCATTACTGCTTTACGGCAGAAACAGGACGTCTTGAGAGCCCGCACAGATAGTAAGCACCATCACCCTACCTACTTCTGCAGCATTTAGGTTGTAGATATTTATGGGTTCCGATAACCACTTAACACCAGGTGGACCGCGAGCTCGTCCAAGCATCTAAAAAAATATTCTTGGTCTAGCCATAAATACTGTTACAATTTAAATAAATAAAATATTACATTTGAATTTGGAATCTGTCATTTTTATATGATTGCTCATTGAATTTTCTCATTTTGGCGCCAATACATTGTACAATATATTGCGATATTAAAATGGAGTGGGGTGATAAAGAGAACCGAATCGCTGTGATTGCATTACACAAAGTAGGTATGGAGCCAAATGCAATTTTTAAAACTCTCCATACGCTTGGTATTAGTAAAATGTTTGTGTACCGGGCTATTAATAGGTGCAATGAGACCTCCTGTTTGTGACAGAAAAAGATCTGGCCGTCCACGTAGTGTTCGTACGAAAAAGGTGGTCAAAGCAGTAAGGGAAAGAATTCGAAGAAATCCTGTCCGAAAGCAAAAGATTTTAGCTCGGGAGATGAAGATAGCACCTAGAACCATGTCGCGTATTTTAAAACATGACTTAGGACTTGCAGCCTATAAGAGACGTACTGGTCATTTTTTAACTGATAATTTAAAAGAGAATAGGGTGGTAAAATTGAAACAACTACCAAAGCGGTACGCAAAGGGAGGTCATAGAAAAATTTAGTTTACGAATGAGACATTTTTTACAATTGAGCAACATTTTAACAAACAAAATGACCGTATTTATGCTCAAAGCTCTAAGGAAGCTTCCCAATTAGTCGACAGAGTGCAACGTGGGCACTATCCGACTTCAGTAATGGTTTGGTGGGGTATCAGCTATGAAGGAGTGACTGAGCCATACTTTTGTGAAAAAGGTGTCAAAACATCGGCACAAGTAAGTATCAAAACATCGGCACAAGTGTATCAAGATACCATTCTTGAGAAGGTAGTGAAGCCCCTTAACAACATGTAACAACATGTTCAATAATCAAAAATGGTCCTTCCAGCAAGACTCGGCGCCAGGTCATAAAGCTCGGTCTACGCAGTCTTGGTTGGAAACGAACGTTTCGGACTTCATCAGAGCTGAAGACTGGCCGTCGTCTAGTCCCGATCTTAATCCGCTGGATTATGATTTATGGTCAGCTTTAGAGCTTGCTCTAAACGCCATGATAATTTGGAGTCCCTAAAACAATCCGTACGATTGGCAGTGAAAATTTTTCCTATGGAAAGAGTGCGTGTTTCTATTGATAACTGGCCTCGACGTTTAAAGAACTGTATTGCAGCCAATGGAGACCACTTCGAATAAGCTTTTTATACTTTAAATTGTTTTATATTTATGTATTAAACTAACACACTGTAAAAGTAATAAATGTTATTTGCCATAGATTTTTTTTGTTTTCCTTTGTAACAGTATTTATGGCCAGACTAAGTGTATAAAAAAATTGCACTAGTTAGTACCAGGACGTAAACTTATCCATACTGCTCGTACACATTGAATTCGCACACTGGATGCGTTTCATTGTTTGAAATCAGTTGAACGAATTTGTTGTCTGTTTCATTAAGGCGTCTAACTGAATGAGCCTCATACCCGGGGCCGAACCTGATAAGAGATGTCCACGCGCGCAAGGAATATGTGGTACTTGACAATCTGCAGACGTTGGCAGCCGACCGCGGGCCCAAGGATGTTTTAGACCCCTACGCACTAAACGACTCCCCTTAAACTCTCCCGGACAAAGTACGGGGTCCCCGACGCCCGACCCCCGGTCTGCCGGCAGCCCGTCAGGCCACCCCAGACGGTGCCGCCCACTAGGACCAGCACGCCAGGTCGGAACGCGACACTCTGCTAACCGGCTGCTCTTCCACAGCAGTTCCGTAGAAGTGCGCCCTCGGCCCCCTTAGGTTATTGATACTATAGCCACGGTTCAGCTCAATATATTAAATAAGATTAATAAAGTATCATTACATTTTAAGCATTTTTCTGCATACTATGTTATGTACATCAATTACCTGACAGCTTCTAGCAAATGCCTTAGTAGTTCATGTGCATCATGTTGGTCTCCTCCTCCAAATTGAGGGAGTTTATTAACCAGTGCCGATAATAACTTCCTTGGAGTGTAAACCCCACCCTCACCTGGAATAATAAGTATATTCTTATAGTTTATAGACAAGCCATCAAAATGGGTCTAGGCATCCACATCGAGATGTTCATAGGCCCAATAACAGAGTAGGCAGGGATTGTTGTTTGCTATACAAGTGATAATAAATTATAAGAGCAATAAGGCTATTTTTATTTTACTATTATATTTTATTTAAATTAGGTATTTACGTATGGAATTGTATTTAATATACAGAAAGTGACTTATTTTGTCATAAATATTTTAATTTCTATGAATAAAAAAATGCACTTATGGTAACAATGCATTTCTGCCAGAGTGCTACCACTGGCCCTAGCAAGGGCAGTGATTCGCAGAATCTACCACCGGATCGGAAACGCGACGAAACTCAGTGGGCTGTGTCTCTGGGTCAATTTACTAGCCGAGTCCTTCTCACAAGCGACGGGTTAAGTTTCAAATGATCAGGATTATAAAACAGCAACTTCATAATTAAAGTAAAGTAAGTGTAAAAATGATTGTTTTGTTATATTTATTAAATTAAAAATTTAATTATTTTCAAAGAAAATATTTAATGTGTCCTTAAAACAAAAATCTTGCGTTTTGTAAAACATCTCCATAGACACAATAATGTAACCAGGTCATAAGCTAAAAAGAGATCATTTAAATTTAGATTAGTAAAACAAACTCCACATGATTAATATTATTATCTAATTGATTAATCTCATTTAATTCACTTTGAAATTTATTCAATTTAATTCTTTTCGCGATTATTTAATCTGTAAGATTAATTAAAAACACACAATTTGTGATTATTCACATCATAATACCTTTCATATTACAAGAATTTATTTTCAAATAATAGAAGTAGTTGACTACAGTTGGTTTAGTCTTGTACTTGTATATTTCTGATAGGTGTTTCGCACAACATATCATTTTCAATCAATTATATGATGGGTTAAAGTATGAAATTGCTTAATTTGTACTGAAAAATTGAAATTCATATTTTTCATTTAACATATTTATTTCATCAAAATATCTACCATTATTATCTATACATTGCTGCCATCCAATAGGAAGGTCATTTATGCCTTTGCGATAGAACTCTGGTGATCTAGATTCTACAAACTGTGAAAGCATTCTGTACTACCTCCTGGGAAGAAAGCTTTTTATCACGTAGAAAATTGTCCAAAACACGAAAAAATGGTAGTTCGTTGGAGCAAGGTCTGGCGAATGCGGAGGGTGACGAATGGTGTCTAATTGCAGTTCGCGTACAGTTAAAACGGTTTCTCGTGCTGTATGAGGTCTCGCGTTATTATGGAGCAATAATGGTGAAGATCGATTCATGAGTCAGGGCTATTTCACGGGAAGTTTTGCTATCGTTGTTCGGAGTTTGCCACAATAGACATCTGCCATTGTAGCTTCACCAGATCGGAGAAAGCTATAGTGAACAACAGCATGCTGAGACCACCAAACAGTTACCATTACCTTTTTTTGGTAAGTTTTGCTTTAGGACACTGTTGCGATGTTTGACTTGGGCTCAACCATTGCATTTTTAGCTTACGGTTATCATAAAGAATCCACTTTTCATCACATGTCACAATTCGAACCAATATTCCTTCATTTCCGTATCGATTCAACAAGGCAACACAAGTTTCAACACGCGTTTCTTTCTGCAGATCAGTCAAATCATGAGGCACTCATTTTTCACATACATATTTTATTTTATTAATTTGACGCAAATGAGACGATATTTTTGGTAAGGTAACGTTAAACCTGCCGCTAATTCCTGGGTAGTTTGACTCGGATCGGCTTCCAGCATCTATTTTACTTCATTGTTATTCACATGTGGTTCACATTTCTTCCACGTTGTTCATTCTTCAAATCAAAATTTCCATCACGAAAGCGTTTAAACCAAAATCGCATGATGCGTTCATTAGCGGTTCCCTCTCCAAACGCAACATTGATATTGCGAGCTGTTTCTGCAGCGTTAGTTCCACGTCAGAACTCGTTTTCAAAAATCACTCAAATTTTCAAAGTATCCATCTTTTTTGTCTAAGCTGAATAAAAAAAACTGAAAGTCGATAATCGAATAATGCACATTTTTTAAAAGAAGAACCTCATAGGTACCAAATGAAAAAAGTTTCACTCAAAAATCTCAAACCATGAAGGTTCTATGTCAATTACCTATTACAATGGAACGGCAATTTCATAATTTAACCCCTATTATTATCTACAAGAGATCTTCCCTGACTTCAGATGGATGAATGTTCTGCAGTATTATTAAGAACATTACTGGAATTATTTAAGTATTATTCATAGCATCTTTCTCTAACCTTAGTTTTAAAGTGTTACTTATATCTTAGAGGTGGAATTTCAAAAATCCTTTCATAGTGGAGACTTACAACATATATTATCTGTAAAAATCTCAAGATGTAGCCCCAAATGGCTTAGACTCTTCTTTATTAATCAGCCAATCAATCAGCAAGGACAAGTAATTATTATGTCACTGAATATGTTTTAACAAATTGACTTTAATTGAATTTGTAAGTTTTGTGATACTAAATAAATCAGCCACACAAGTTATTTTATCTAAATAGTGTTATAGAGGTTTCAATCTTTCTCTATTGAGCTGAAACCTGGCCTCTAATATTGCGGAATGACCATAAAATTGATGCAATGAATATGTGGTGCTGGAGACGCCTCCTAAAGATCCCGTGGATGGCATTCCGCACCAATGCATCCATCATCAAAGAACTTTGTATCAAAGACCGACTTTCGTCAACTGTGCAACGACTGGTTTTAAAGTTCTTTGATCACATCTCCAGAAAAGAGGACTCGATGGAGAGACTGGTAGTCCAAGGCCGAGTGGAAGGCAAGAGATCATGTGGCTGATCACCAATCCACTGGACTGTCCTAATAAAAAAGATAACTGAGTCCACCATAGTCCAGTGTACTCTAAACGCTTTGAACTGCCAGATCTGAAAAGCAGGTGGTGTGCAGCATTGCCAGGAGGGCAATCCTCGGGAACAGGGGTGATCTAACAAATACTTTCAAGAGACAAGAGTGTCCGACTAAGAAAAATATGAAGGTTTTTCACATCTATATGTGGCTAATTGCAATATAATATGTTTAAATTTTAATTGGGTACTTCAGTTATTTACACTTAAGAGAAATCATGAATATATTTTATCAAAGGCTAACTACAGTCAAAACCGTTTACTGCGAAATCGTTTAATACAACATGCCGGTTATAATAACCAAGAACAAAGGTCCCGGCTGAATGCCATATGACCGTCTTATTAAAAATATTGCTTTCTACGACATTGGTAATAACGACATACCTCATAAAACGACCACATTTAACTAATATTTCGGAGAATTAGATCTGTTAGAACGACCGGCTAAGCTGTATTGTAAACAATTTGAATAGGTATCCACATTTGTCTTCAATGGCTTTTAAAATCAGGAAAGAAAACAATAGGATTTAGTTTAGTGTAGGGTCTTTTCTAATTCTTAGAAACAAAACACGTGAATGCGGTAGTCAAAGTCCGCTTCTTCATATCTCTTCAGTTAGTTTGTTACTTATCTATACACAAGACGCACCAAAACTTTGTGGAGTTATTCGTGAAACTTTCAAAATGTCACAAAGAAAAAGAAAACAAATTAATATTGAAGAAAAATCGCGTATTATGTAAATATATTTTTCAATAATTCCCTATCGATTTGCACGATACACATTAAGCATCACCGGTTGTTACGACTATCGGTTTTTACGACTGAATATGAGCAGTCCCTTCGATGTCGTTATAACAGATTTTGACTGTATATACATTGGATATATGCTAGATAATGGAAAATTGAATACTTTAATTTAGGAAGATTATGGATGGAAGGCAAATCAAATTATTAAATAAGTTGTAGACTGTAGAAAAATAGTATCTATTTTAAATTACCCAACTAAGCAAACAACAGCCTTAGTAGAGTGGTCAGCATACATAATGGGCATCAGTAATGCTAAAGGTAAGTAGAAGCCTCTGCCTACTTACATTGTTTACATACTCATGTTACTTCTTAATAATATTAAAAAAATTTAATAAGAATAAGAAAATACTTATTTGTCAATTTTACCAGATTGATACTAGTAAAATTTTTTTTCAATAAATTATCTTACCTCCCTGTAATTCCTCTAATGTTTCTGCTAAAGTCCTTGTTAATGTTCCCCACTCTCCCAACTGGCCAGCTATAGGGGGTAGATCAACTTCTTTTAATTCACCTGCATCTCCTCTCAGCTTGAGTTTTCCTCCTGGTAACTTGAACTTTTCTCCTGGCACAGACATCTCTTGCAATACTTTTAATAGATATGGGGTTTGAACTAAGCATTGCATAACAGAATTAAAAAAACATGTATTTCCTAAATTACTTAGACCTCTAACACGGCCTAAATTAACCATTGCCTTATCTTTTCCTTTTGATAGGGGATCCTTTGATATAGTTTCTATAATAGATAAGTCTTTAGTTTCAAATGGTAACTCAATAGGGGGCAATGATTTAACAGTGCTACTGGCCAGGAACTGCTTCTTGAGGTACTCTATGCACTCATGGAGTTTTTTGGCTGTTGATGCAGTAACTTCATTATTACAGTTGTAACAGTAGATTTCCCAGGTGGTGGAATTAGCAGCGAGAGCATGGCAGTCAGAATGAGGCGTGTTGAAGTGATTTAGAGCATGTTTATTGCGTGTTCGGCCACAGAGTTGCGTGCCACAGCGTAAACACATCCACAAGGACAAATCTTCTTCAAAATCTGGATCAAGTACCTCAGTTTTTGCAACTTTTTTGCACTCTGAACATTCTTTTTCAAATCCTCCGATTTTAATAACTTTCTTTAGCCGAGTCAGATCTACTGCTTTCGCGACGTGAGGACATGCGGATTTTACGTTCTCTTCGCAAGATTCTGTTGATTCGTCTCCATTTTCTCCAGGGTCGCTCTGTCTCTTTTTTTTAACCATTGTGTCTTGTGTACGTAATCGCCTGTAACGAGATACATGTGGTAAGAATAACCGCGCGGACACAAAAAGAAAAATGTGTCAAATCTGTGTCGATAGCCATTGCACGCGTGACAACGCAAATTTATAGTTAAACTATGCCAGAAACTGATAGCACCGAAAATATTTGTAATATTAGGACTCACTCACGTTTACATATGTTGAAATAATAATAAATATTACAATAAAATGGTTTTAATGACACTACTATGATTAATTAATTCTGAAATTGCGAGAAGAGTAAACCACGAACGTCAGACATCTTTCTGAACAGTGCTACCAACATCAATAAATAACTTTTAACTGTCAAAAGCTAATGTCATGTGTCACGTTCTTTTTTTCTGTTTTGCAATCTTCTAGTGTGTTGGGTATTTTGCCAGCAGCCAGCTATTAAAATTATGTTAAATTCTTTTTTATTTGGAACCATACAAGTAATACCACCTGTTTCTCATCGTATTGTAAAAATTCATTAACGAAATATTTAAACTGAATCATTTGACACTTTTAAATATTTCAATATTTTCCAAGCTATCATATAATAACGCCTGGATACATTTTTTTAGGAAGGATGGATTATTTGTTACCCGGTTGCTTTTCTAGTTTCCCCAAAAACAGGTGGGTTATACCGGTCACTCACATTCGCACGAATACGCAAACCCACAAGTGTAGGACGACATTTGCAAATGATTATGCAAAGTTTTCGCTGCATTCGCGGTTTTCCAAGCTGTGTCGGATTTTTAACAGACGTAAAAGCACGCGAGCCGCGATCATTCGCGTAGTCTCCCACACATTCGTGTGACCAGTTGCACCCACGATTGCGAAGGCAACGGACGTTTCGCTATTTTCATAGATCGTGACGTCTACTGTGTAGCGTATCTTCATCAAAAGAAATCCCATAAAAACAGCATGGCTGTTAATGATGTCTGGGAAAGAATTCAAAACTCTTTTTCTCTTCAATGTTCTATTGACGAATTAAAAAGGAGGAGAAATTTGTTAGACATTCGTAAACAAGTGTAGGAGGAAGCGCAAACGGGTTCGCAAATTGAGTGCCAAACCCATTTGCACAGCCGCTAAGTTTGCGAATGAATGTCTGACGGCCACTCACATGCGCTCGAACATTTGTACATTGTACGAATGTTCGCGCGCATGTTAGTGCAGGCTCATTCAGGAGCGATGGGATTTGATAACAGCCACCCGAGTGACTCCGGAGGAGACCTATCAACTTATGGGCAGTTAGTTCGCGAATGAATGCCTCGATATTATGTAGTCACAACATACGTAGGCGTAGGAAGTAACTTCGTTTGCTCGAAAACTACATATAGTCAAGATCGACTAATTAAAGGCCATAGTGAAAACTCTCCATAGTGAAGACACTCCATCTACCGCTGCGTTTTCAACGATAGTATCAAAATAATATTATTTAATTTGCGTCAAATTGGCAAGGTAACAAACTTGAAAAGGTATGTCGCACAGACTGAACGATCGCCACCGCGACAAATACGATAAGGTAATACATTGCGTTGCATAGTAAACCCAGAAACGAAAGGATTTTGAACCGCATTGTCACTTGCAGTAAAAACTGGATTATTTTTGAAAATCGCAAGTGATCATCATGTTGGTTAGATCTTGATTCAGCACTTAGGCAATGCTCCAAACGAAAACATACCCCTAAATAAGTCACGGTCATTGTTTGGTGTTGGTGGTCTAGTGCTGGTATTCATCATGGCTTCTTACCATTAGGCACCAGGATTACTGCGAAGAGTACACAATAATGGAGAAACTCGCAAATCTCCAGTCAGCTTTCAGGTTAATCGCTCATCCCAGCTACTCCTACACGACAGCGCTCTAGCTCATATGGCGCAACAAACAACCTCTAAGCTACAAGAGCTAGGATTGAATGTTTTGTTGATCTACCGTACTCACCAGACCTTGCGCCTACAGATTATACTCTTTTTTGAAGTTTAAAAAAGTTAAATTGAAAATACTGACCACTGCGTTGGCAGAGATACATCGATACTATGGATGCATGCTTTTATTATTTATTAGAAAAATTTAGAAAGAAAGAGTAACTTCGTTTCTAACTGAAAAGCAATTTCAAGTTTTTTTTTATTGTTCGTTGCACGGTTTGTACATTAGCCAGTGTCAAGTAATAAGATTTTTTCGCCGTTTTAATTATTTACAGTTTATGAATAATAAAAAACATGTTCATGTTGGCCATTATTAATATCAGTGTAAGTATGTATTAAATTAGCCATTAAGTAATGATTAATTACAGAGCATAGTGCGACTCAGTGACGCACAATGCCGAATTATGCTGAAGCTTAGTTGAGCATTATGCCGCATAATGCGCTCTTGTGCTGTAATTGGAAAACGGCCATTTTTGTTTAAGGGATTTTATGACCTGGTAACTGAGACCTTTAAGTCATGTCTTATTTTAATTTATATTTATATTTTTATGAAAAATGATATTATGGAGTGAAATGAAATGAAGACGACTAATTTGAGACATTAATCAACTGGGATGAAATTAAATGAAATGAAATGGGATGAAATATAATCTCAGTAAAATGGTGGTCATTTACTAAGATTTTTTCAGTTGACTTTTTGGACGATCCCGAGAAATTACGTCCAGCGGCTTTTTTTAATTCTTCCACATTTGTGCACTTTCACAGATATTAAACAGTTAATAAACCACCATTATTACACATTTAAAACCGAAGATACACTAAATAGACAAAATAAAACAAATCACACAACTTAACTCCTCGCGTTCCCGCCAAAAAGTCCGAAAACGGCCAATAATTATGTACCTTCATAGATTATACACTTATTATATTTGAGTGTACCTTTCTTGGCGTGAAAAGAGTTCAAATCTACCGCCGATTTTAAGGTGAATGAAGTTAGCCCCTAAAAAAATTTTTTTTCCCTATTTTATACTTATTTTCTATTAATACGTTTGTTCATCATTTGTTCATGATTGTTCACTGCTAATAATTGTTTGTTCTGCATTTATTTATTTAAAAAAAATATTTAAAAATATACCTACAAGTTAGCCCCTCTAATGCAATTTTTAATATTTTTTCATCCTTAATGACTCGTAAATATTCATTTTCGATTGTTCTTATATAAAACACGTTTGTTCTCTTTCGAAATTACTCGTTTTTTGTTTAATTTACTATTTTTATTAGTTGAATAAATGTATGCAAAATATGTGTACTGCGCATGCGTCAACTATAATGCCTAAACTTTCTACGCGGTTTTAATCGTGAAAAAAAAAACAAATATAAATCCTGAAGGAGCAATTAATTGGTATACAGTTTAATTAAAAAAATTCAAAAATAAATAAATGAAATAATGTGCATTGGCGTTAAGTTAGACCAAATACATTTTTTCCATCCTCCTACTTATCATTATGAAGGTATAATAAAGATAGGGTGTTCACATAGGTAATATAAACAAATAAGTAAATATGTTCACTATTTATCTTTCAAGAGATAATGTAGGTATACATTATAATAACTTTTTTACACAGTCGAAATTATATTCCTAACATTAGTAAAATAACATTTTAATACGATAGGTAAGAGGATGGAAAAAATGTATTTGGTCTAACTTTACGCGAATGCACATTATGTCATTTATTTATTTTTAAATTTTTTTAATTAAACTGTATACCAATTAATTGATCCTTCAGGATTTTTAATTGTTTTTTTTTTCACGATTAAAACCGCGTAGAAAGTTGAGGCATTATAGTTGACGCATGCGCAGTACACATATTTTGCATACATTTATTCAACTAATACAAATAGTTAATTAAACAAAAAATGAGTAATTTCGAAAGAGAACAAACGTATTTTATATAAGAACAATCTAAAATGAATATTTACGAGTCATTAAGGACGAAAAAATATTAAAAATTGCAATCGGGGGGCTAACTTGTACATATATTTTTAATATTTTTTTTAAAATAAATAAATGCAGAACAAACAATTATTAACAGTGAACAATCAAGAACAAATGATGAACAAACGAATTAATAGAAAATAAGTAGAAAACAGGAAAGAAAAGTTTTTTTGAGGGGCTAACTTCAGTCACCTCCGATTTTATCAGGCTGTAGTCTTGATCTACTGTGTCTCGGCACAGGTCTATGGTCTCCGCACGGTGGCCAATAGCTGAACTAAAATCCTGAAACGTCAACACAATATGAACCAAGATTATAAATGTGACGGAATCTGTTAATCAGATTGTGAATTTCCATTGAACTCTTTATCTTATAAATTATTTAATAAACTATGTGTAAATAAGCGAGATATAATGCATTGTTTCCAATTATTTCGGAAATTACTCAAATAATTTTTTTATTAATAAGTTGTTGATGTTGATGTGTTAAGTTTCATATTGATAAAACGATGTCGATGCCCGGGAATGGAATTTTCGTGGTCCAAGGCGAGATGGCGATGCTGGTCACAGCAATGCGACGGAGTACCAGATGGGGCTCGCATTCATTCCCTAATGAGGAATATGATATGTTAATGCGAACCTTCCAGGACCTAAAGACGATACTGTACCAAGTGGATGACTTGCGGCTATTAGATCCAGCTACTTATCTCAGCCCTTTTCTGGAAGTAATCAGAAGTAAAGAAACAACTGGCCCCGTCACTAACCTTGCACTCTCTGCGGTGCACAAGTTTATGTCTTATGGTCTAATAGGTATGTAATCTAATTCTAATTGATATATTATAAAACTGCAAATTGAAGTAATACACATGTAGCCTACAATAACACTATTAGAATACTTGTTGCTTGTGTAATTTTTATTTTTTATTTTTTTATTGCCTTTGTAGGCAGACGAGCGTACGGCCCACCTGATGGTAAGTGGTTACCGTCGCCCATGGACTTCAGCAATGCCAGGAGCAGAGCCAAGCTGCTGCCTACTGCTATCCTTAGGTATTAAAGTAGCTTTCATGTTAATTTTAAAACTTTTAAAGTTTAAGTTCAAAATAATCTAAGGACTGTTCCAATAAATTATGCCTTAGCCAAAGACCCATCCGTTAATTATTTATAGATAATATACAGGATTAATGAATTTACTTTTTAGTCTGTTTTAAACCACAACAAAGCATCTATGCAGCTCTCCGGCTATGAAACATGTATTATAATCTGAACTGGTTTAATGAGTGCTTGTGATTGACAGCCTGTTACTACCGCTATGAACTGACATTACTAATCATATTCTTACAGATCCATCACATCCAATAACCATTGCATTAGATGCCTTTAGCTCTAACACTAGGAACTTATGGACCCTGGTAATCATACTCGTCAGTCTTAGCAAAGAGTTTGACAGTCTTAAAATATATTTCAGATCCAGCCCATCCAAGTGTCCCAGCAACTGTTGAGGACATTGCAGATGCAGTCACACATGCTAGATTTGTTGGCACTGACCATAGCTCAGATGGAGTGGTACTCATGAAGATATTGCAGGTACTAATAATGAGTTTCTTAGTATTGATAACATTCATCTTTAGATATTATCATTAGACTTAGGTGTCTGGTGACATTGTTATCTTTTATTGGCTCACTTAAAACCTATTCTGGAGACCAGATGAACTCCAAGTTAGGAATAGTGTGTCATCCTTAACCTTGCAGGAGCTATCCTAGATGTGAAGCTAGTTGACATCTGTTGAAAAACCTTATTTGGTTTCTAATGCTATATGCCTTACCTAAGAAATTCTTAACTTGTACATACATATCTAGCGATGTACTGGTTTTCGACTCCTGCTGGCAAGTACCAATTTTTCTAATGAAATATGTACTTAACAAATGTTCGTGATTGACTTCCACGGTGAAGAAACCCGCAATATTATAATTTGCGTAATTACTGGTGGTAGGACCTCTTATGAGGCCACACGGATAGGTACCACTACCCTGCCTATTTCTGCCGTGAAGTAGTAATGCATTTCGGTTTTGAAGAGTGAGGCAGCTGTTGTAATTATACTGAGACCTTAGAACTTATATCTCAAGTTGGGTGGCGGCATTTACGTTGTAGACGTGGATGAGCTCCAGTAACCACTTAACACCTGGTGGGCCGTGAGCTCGTCCACCCATGTAAGCAATAAACAAATGTTCACATTGACTTCCACGGTGAAGGAGCAACATGGTGTAATAAAAATAAAAACGGCCAAATAATAATTTGTGTAATTACTGGTGGTAGGACGTCTTGTGAGTTCGCACGGGTAGGTAACGCCACCCTGCCTATTATTGCCATGAAGCAGTAATGGATTACAGTTTAAACGGTGTCATGGGTAAAATCAAATTTCAAGGTGGGTGGCGGCCTTTACTTTGAAGACTATGGGTTCCGGTAACCACATAACACTGTGAGCTCGTTATGGGTGAGATAGATGATAGAGATAGATGTAGAGATGTAGATGTAGAGAAATGATAGAGATAGAGATAGATATAGAGATAGATGTATGGACATCTAAGCAATAAAAAATAATAAACAAAAAAATTATGGTATTACAGGTGCTGCGCACTCTTATGCTCAGTCCGGAAGGTGCCATGCTAACTGATGAGAGTGTCTGTGAGATCATGCTCAGCTGTTTCCGGATCTGCTTTGAGACACGACTCACAGGTGTGTTTAGATCTATGGTTAATAAAACTATATGAGTGTATGATACTCATTGAATGTACCTAGTCAGGTCATAAGTATTGTCACACAGTAAAACCTTTTCTTTTAGAATGCTGGCCACAAAAAAGTTTATTGAATTCGAATTTCGAATTGTTCATGAAAATAAAAAATGTATACTTTTAGAATTTTACTCATTTTAAATATGGAGTGGACGCTTAAAGAAGACCGTGTTGCAGTTATTGCGTTGCATCGTTGCGGTTACGCGCCAATTCAAATTTTTAACATACTGAAAAATTTGAATATAACCAAAAGATTCGTTTATCTACCATCAAACGATACAATGAAGACTCTAGTGTAGATGACAGGTCAAAAAGTGGTCGCCCTCGGTCTGTTAGGACTCCAGCAGTGATAAAAGCTGTGAAGGCGCGAATTCAAAGAAATCCCAAACATACGCAGAAACTGTTGGCCCTTCAGATGGGGTTAAGCAGAACCACGGTGAAAAGGGTGTTAAATGAAGACTTAGGGCTTCGGGCATATCGAAGAAAAACAGGACATCGTTTGAATGCTCGTCTAATGGACCTGAGACTGAAGAGACGCCGCGCTTTGTTGAAGCGGTACGCGGGAAAAAATATCGGGAAATTCTTTTTTCGGATGAAAACATTTTTACCGTAGAAGAGAGCTACAACAAACAAAATGATAAGGTGTACGCACACAGTAGTGAAGAAGCGAGCAACCGTATTCCGCGTGTCCAACGAGGTCATTTTCCATCCTCGCTCATGGTATGGTTGGGAGTTTCTTATTGGGGCTTAACAGAGGTACATTTTTGTGAAAAAGGTGAAAAACGAATGCAGTTGTGTATCAAAATACAGTCCTGACGAACCTTGTGGAACCTGTTTCTCATACCATGTTCAATAACAGGCACTGGGTATTCCAACAAGACTCGGCGCCAGCTCATAGAGCGAAGAGCACACAAGACTGGCTGGCGGCGCGTGAAATCGACTTCATCCGGCACGAAGACTGGCCCTCCTCCAGTCCAGAATTGAATCCGTTAGATTACAAGATATGGCAACACTTGGAGGAAAAGGCGTGCTTAAAGCCTCATCCCAATTTGGAATCACTCAAGACATCCTTGATTAAGGCAGCCGCCGATACTGGCATGGACCTCGGAGGTTATTTGAATAAACTTTAGTGTCATAAGAATCTATGTTTTGTTAAGTTCATTTTGGTATATGAATGGTTACATAATGAATAAACTTGTTAATTATTTTACATTAAACATGTGACAGAATTTATGACCTGACTAGGTATATTGTATGAAAACTGATGACTTAGTAACACAATTTAAACGTTTACTACTTCTGCCCCACACATTGAGACATGTGGTCTGGGTATTCACATATTAGATCTCCAATTGCCAAATCAGATCATCCCAGGTAGATTAACTGTTGTTAAAGTTGATGATCATTGTACAGTATTATAGTGCTTTTTGTCAATATATTGTGTATGCTCCGATTACTAGTAAATGCTCACTACAATACTAGGAAGCAGAGAACAAATGAGATATAGATTTGGTGGGTTCCAGAGCTGCTCCGACGGTTCGCGGAGCAGTGCCTGCGCGACATGACGCAGCTCGTGTTCTCGCGCCTGGCGCACTTCCCGCCGGAGCCCGGCGCCGCGACCGACTTCTCCACAGTGGGCAGTCTCTCTCTGAAGAAGAGAGAGAAAACTACCAAAAAGAAGAGCGCCAGTGCCCTCAGTAGTCAGTACCATTTTGCACCTTAGATGATATCGACTCCCTCACACTGACTGCTGGGCCGTGATTAACTTTGCAATTAATTTGACTAATGTCATCGATGACGTGTGTTGATAAGATAAAAGCATTGAGTAAAGTTATAAGTTTCACTTCCGGCCGTCATGCACTTGTAGTTAGACATGTGTAAGTAATGCGAGTGATATTACTCTACGATGTAATGCAACATCACACATTACGCGAAGGAAACAAACATCACACTATTACTTCTAGCGAAGCTATCACCCAACATGTTTCTTTCTTTGTCGTGTAATGTTGCTTGATACACGAACGGAACCGAGCGAGCGAGACAGACCGATCTACGCAAAATAAATGAGCAAGCGACACGGAATTATTCCTAGTGATTTGAACCGTATGCCCTGGCCGCTAGGTACATTTTTATACCTATGGTACGTCTGATTTTAATAGAGGTATTTGTGTTTATATTTTTCATGCGGCCAGCCAGTAGTTCCCCGCAAGTAGTTACTTAATTTTTTATTCGCGACTTTTGTAAAATCGCTTGTAATTGTTTAGTAATATTTCATATATTCATTTTGTGTTTGAATTACTTAAGCACTTGTTTGAAGATAGTTTTATTATTTGTTTTAATGCGTGTATAATAAGTGAAAGAAAGAATGGCGTCTAAATGAAAGTACAGTCCTCTTTGGATGCATTTTGAGGAGACCGCGCCGAAACAATGCGGCTACTGCTCTCGTATATTAACATTATCGTCGAGCTCAATTTGCAGTCTAAGTCGCCATATGAAATCCGTTCATCCGGCAATAAATTATATTAAGTAAAAAATAAAATTATTATATTATTAAGGAAGTCAATCTCTGTCAAGTAATATAACAGTGTATTACAATACAAAGTATGAACACATCACTTAGGTAATGATTCGGGTGTATAGATACAATGTATTCGTCACAGTATCTATTGAACGCACTGAGTAATGTTTTCGAGTAATATCACCTGTCTGTAGAAGTGATGTTTTGCGCAAGTCTACTTGTAGTACGTGGGGGAAGCGCCGGTACGCAGGTAGCCAACTGCTTCCTCTCGACAAAAATTATGTGTTGAGTATGTCTTGATAACCATACCCCACGGCCCCGAGGGGCCGCGTGCCATCCAAGCGGCAAACACCCTTTTGGTGAGAGCGAGCCGGGGCCGCCCTAGTCATTCGGCTCGTCCATTAAACGATTGCGCGATTCAGGTTTCGAGCAGCGACATCTCTTGGTGCATTTTAACACTAAGATGCGGTTAATGGACGCAGCGAACTCGAAGTTAAAACTATCGCTAGTTATGTTACCAGTTATACTGTTTATTTATGTTTTATACTCAGACAATGCTCATTTCAACTTCTACATAGAGTGATTTATACATTGCGACCACAGCGCAGCCCGCCATGGCCTCCACGCGATGCGTTACGTGTAATCAAATATGCTTCCGTTACACGCGGACTTCGTTACTGTACAGGTCCTGTGGCCGACAGGAAGGGCGCGGGCGGGGGCGGGGCAGTCCTGCTGCAGCGCCCGCGGACCGCGCCGAGCCCGACAGGACCGATCCGCTGCAACGGCTGTGAGTGCCGCCTCTCGTGAACTAGCTCGCGGCCATTGAGCTCTTTGTATAACTTTTTAATTATTTACCGAAATATTCAGGGTGAAACTAGTGTCATAGGTTTCGTGATTTGTTCAAATGGTCTTTGATTTCAATAATAAAATTCATAATTGTAACATTACTCATTTTCAATGACATAGTTCGATTAAAACAGTCAAAATTCTTAATCCATAAAATAACTTAAAATAATACATTTCCAACAGCGCGATTGAATTCCTTCCGCGGTAACAAGATTCTGTGCCCGCGCGGCAAGCTGTGCGCTGTGGACTCACATTTTAAATGTATTTATTTAAAAAAAGATATACAATTCCAAGGAATATCATTTATTTCAACCGACAAGGTCCATAACCTAACATACGTCCATAACATTTATATTTTGAAATATCTTTCTCAATGTTATTCTAATTCTAAATTATAATGCAGACATCTTGTGTAGTAAATAGTGAACCTTGCTTCTTAGTCAAGACAAGAACCTCATCAATGAAGCGGAAATAACGATAGAGCCCGTCGAGTCGGCACCCGCCTCCACCAAGCACGCGCGCCACTCCTCCATGGACCTCGCCGCCGAGAACTCTACCATCACGCAGCTACTAGAGAAGTGCGTCGCCGGGGAGTCACACTCCGACTCGCAGCCGGACTCGCGACCCGACCCGGACTCGCAACCGGACTCGCGGCCGGACCCCGACTCGCATCCGGACTCGCAGACCGACGCTCCACAAGAGTTGGACCGGACACGTGAGCAACTTATTACTGATCCACAGTCCATGGCCGCCGCTTGTGCCATAAACTTATATGTTCCGGCATTTTTTATTCTCATTTAAACAGGACTATAGCTGCGACCGTCGTACCGCGAGTTGGGTCCTTCGAAGCCACTCTGACCTCAGTGATGAGACCCTCGGCGCGCTTCAGGCGACGGGGGAGGGCTCTGAGCGCTTAACTTGATATGAGGAGCTGGATTTTATTTCCTTAAAACTATTTATTGGTGTTAACATATGGTGCAATTGTTTATTTTGGTTTGGATTAATTATCTATATAAATTATATATAGTTGTTGGTAACAGCAGCGGCGGAGGGGGACGGCGCGACCGGCAGCAAGGCGGACCACGACGCAGAGACCGCGGAGGAGTTCGTGAACCACAGAGGGATCCGCTTCACTCCACAGCACGACACCGTCACCCTCCGCCCCTACGGAGCGCCCTGCATCAGGGAACTCTTCCGGTACGATGCCCCTCCTGCTCCCGCACAGGCCGTCCGGGCCGCGCTGGATACCGAACTATGAATTACAACTCTGTTCAACACTTAAGGCTCAGGTCACAATTCGCAATTGACTCGTTCCGCTTCGCTGCAGACTTTATAGTCGCCGCTCGTCTACAAGTTCCGAGATTGTTTCCCGCCGGTAGCCACGTCGAGCTGTAACTAACTGTGCGCAGGTTCCTCATCACGCTGTGCAACCCCTGGACGAGCAGAACACGTCGGCCATGGTGCAGCTGGGCCTGTCCCTGGTGGGCACGGCGCTGGAGGTCGGCGTGGACCAGATCGCCAGGTGTCCGTCCCTGCTGCAACTCGTTAAGGACCCGCTCTGCAGGAACCTCTTAAGTGTAAGCAATGCCGTCTGCGCACGCCTCCCGGAGACCAACGAGCCGGAAGACTTGACAAGGACAAACTTCTGACTTGAATATCTATTGTTTTGATTTCCAGTTGCTGAGCACGGAGCGGATATCGATATTCGCTCTGGACCTCCAAGTCACCTTCCTGCTTTACGAAGCTCTCCGCTTCCATCTGAAATATCAAATCGAGGCGTTCTTCAAAAAGATCATAGAGATAGTGTCTGCCGACACGAGCAAATCCATCTACGAGCTGAAGGAGATCCAGCTCCTCGCCGTGGAGAGCGTCGTCCAGCTGTTCAGGATCCCTGGCTTCTGCGCCGAGCTCTATCTTAACTACGACTGCGACATCTACTGCGCCAACATCTTCGAAGACTTGATCAAGCTCTTGTCCACCAACGTGCTCTCCTCCGCCGCTCACAACATTCACGCGCCGTCCACGGAGGCGCTGCTCGCCGTCATGGAGACGGTCGAGGTCGGTATTCGGCTCACCGACGCGCAGCCCGGCCAGGACGCGCCCCCGGCCAGGACGCGTCCCCGGCCAGGACGCGCCCTCCCGCTCGGACGCGCCCCCCCGACCGCGCGCGCACGTGTCGCTCGAGCTAGGCGGACTCGATGACGTCACGCTCGCGCCCCGGGACCCGCTGCCCACGGACGCCGAGTTAGACAACATCAGAAACTTAAAAAAGGTATGCTTAGTTCCCGGCGACCCCGGCCAAGGGCTGGCCAGTCCGCGGCCGGGAGCTGTGCTGACCGCCCCGTGTGTCGCAGTGGGTGAGGCAGGGCACGGAGCTCTTCAACCAGAAGCCGGAGCGCGGCATACAGTTCCTGCAGGAGCACGGCGTGCTGGCGACACCGCTAGACCCTCACGAAGTGGCCATGTTTTTGAGGGAAAATCCTGACTTGGACAAGAAAATGATAGGTGAGTTGTGATTAGAGTATATTTTATATTGTACTGTGAACAATGGAACACGAAGGAACGGACCCCATCCACGATGACGTGTCTTTTTCAACCGAGCCAGGCCTTGGCTGCGCCCGTGGCATTGCTGATGTCCTCGAGCGACGGTGGGCCGTGTGCTCTTCTGTCAATAAACCCGCGGCGCGCGCCGGCGTCTGCTCGTCGAACGACTGCTTGTCACGTCAAAAGCAGCTCTATCCTAGAGCCATGCAACAGGGTTCATTCTTCACAATTGAGAGTCGGGGGCCCGTCTAGCTCGCGGCTCGCGAGGTCAGTAATGTGGTGCGCTGCGCAGGCGAGTACATCTGCAAGCGCTCGTCCCGCGGCGAGTCGGCGGAGCACTGCGGCGACACGAGCGTGCTCGGCGCCTTCGCCGACAGCTTCGAGTTCGGCGGTCTGCGCATCGAGCAGGCGCTGCGGCTCTACCTAGAGACCTTCCGGCTGCCCGGCGAGGCGCCGCTCATCTTCCTCGTCATGGAGAAGTTCGCTGAGCGCTGGCACGTCAGTACGCACGCCCCGCCCCGCCCCGCCCCGCCCCGACACGACACGCCGCGGCCCACGTGTCGTCCACAAGTCTGTTTCGTCTAAGGAAATGTGTACTTTACTCCTGTTCACGAACGGCTTCCGGGATCTATAACATGGTTTAATGAAAATCAAACTCAAATCAATTATTTTTCATAATTACCAGTGGTACAGCAGGTCGCCAGCCCGCCAGAGTCTGCGCGAATGTTAGGGTCACATGTTGAGCTCATGTCTCAGAGCGGCGGGCGGTAATCACACTGTACCGCCGACAGCTTTTGGTGTCCACTTAACGCCAGTCGGAATGTTAATTAATTATAATTCACGATACTGATTCAGCTCGAAAAACGAATCCAGGTCCCAGGATGTATTGCTACGACTCACTCTTGTGGAGCATGTACGTCGCTCAACGACAAGCCTCGCTACGGCGACCGCCGCGCCCCGCCCCGCCCCTCCACCCGACTTATTATCACCCAATTTATGAGTTTTTATTTCTTATTCCCTTTTCGATAACTGTTTGTTTGGTTTAGAATCTGAAATTCTGAAATTATTATAGTGATCGTTGTGCCAACCTGCTTTTGTACTGTAATACGTGGGGCCCCCACCGTGGGGTCTCCCACCGCGCAGAGCGTGACGCCATGCCCCTGCGCAGTCCACAAACGGATGTCCGTTCGCGAACACGGACGCCGCCTTCAGACTGGCCTACGCAGTCATCATGCTGAACATGGACCAGCACAACCACAACGCCAAGAAGCTGAACGTGCCCATGACCGTCGAAGACTTCGTCAGAAACCTTCGCGGGTGCAACGGCTCCGGCGACTTCGACCAGGCGATGCTCGAGCAGGTCTACTACTCCATCAAGTGAGTTGTTATCGTCTCTCAGAGACCGGCGCGCTGCACGAACGCAGCGAGGCCCGGCCGCCCGCCTGCTGGTGAGTGCACACATCAACCACGTCGATGCCACCGCCCACCATGAAACTTGAGTTCTAAGACTCAGTTTTGCAGTACAACGGCTGCCCCCCCCCCCCCCGGCTTTCGGTAGGCAGCGGCTTGGCTCTGCCCTTGGCATTGCTGAAGTCCATGGGCGACGGTAACCACTCACCATCATCTCCCGGTGAAGGTCGCGGGGTCGAGGCCGCGCGAAGCGCTACCGTCATTAGCGCTCCGCTCAGGATTCACTCCTGAAGCGCGAATTGTAAGAGCGATCGGTTTGTGGTATATCGCGTCCCGACCCGATAGGCTGGTTTTGACCCCGCGGGGTATGGGGTATCCCGGGACACCGGCGGCACCACCTGGGCAGCCCGACAGGTCGACCGTCTAGAATCTTCGTTTCATCTCGAAGGCTCTGTGGCCCGCGGTCTGCTCCCAATATCTGCGGATCGTCAAGTGCCACATAGGGGTGTGACTCCCGACACGGCTCCTCGCAGGAGATTCGGCCCCCGGTACAGAAAAAAAGGGTGGCAGTACCTCCCAGTGCGGGTTCACAATCAAATCATAACTTTTGCAGGTTTGATTTTATTATATGATGTTATTGTGGTGGTGCGTTATTATGGAGCCGCCCCAGGAACGAGGAGATGGTGATGCCGGCGGAGCGCGTGGGGCCGGTGCGCGACGCGTACCTGTGGCGCGTGCTGCAGCGCCGCGCCCCCGCTACCGCGCGCTGCCCCCGCGCACCCCTACGCCGCGCGCGTGCACGCCGCGCTGGCGCCGCCCGCCGTGGCCGCGCTGTCCGCCGCCTTCGAGCGCGAGCCCGCCGCGCGCAGCCTGGCCGCGCTGGAGCGCTGCGGCGCGCTGCTGGCGCGGCTGCCCGTGGACGAGCTCACGCTGGACTCGCTCGTGCTCACGCTCGTCAAGTTCACGGGCCTGCTGCAGCACCAGAGCTCCTCCTACATCGCCATAGGTAACGCGCCGCGACCCGCCGAGCGTCCGCACTGAAGGAAACGGTAAGCGAGAGCTGGCTTGTCGCAGGGGTGTCGCTGGGGCAGTCGGCGCGGAGCCAGCTGGCGCTGGGCGGCGCGTGCGGCATGGTGGCGCGGCACGGCGGCGCGCTGCGGGCGGCGTGGGAGCACGTGCTGCGCGCGGTGGGGGCGCTGTACCGGGGCCGCCTGCTGCCGCAGGTGAGCCTCCCGCACCACTCAACTACTCCGTCTGAGAGAAGACGGAGAAGACTGATTGAAGACTACCAGAGGCCAGAGGGCAGCTGCAAGAACCACTGCGTAAACCGAAGAGCCCAGATTTTGTCTGAAACCAAATGTGATCCGGATCTGATGGTGAGTGGTTACCGTCGCTCACGGACGTCAGCATGTCAGAGACGGAGCTAAGTTGCCGTCTCCACAAACCTCGTTTGAAGAAGTACAAGTCATAGCGCTCGGGATACACGGAGGAGGGAAGGTCATCCCAAATTCGGATGGTACATGGCGAAAAAGTTCTCTGGATACCGGGAACGTCGCGGCTCTATGCGGCACGGATGGACTCTCGCGGCCCCGGGTGAACAGAACATGATCTCAAACCGTTCCTCAGAGCACTCTAGGGAATATGTATACAGTACACGACACAGAGAGAACCGATGTCTCTCCTTAGACCCAGTCCGGCTGGTGTTTGTGTCTGTGTTCACGGCCGATCGTGAAGTGCAGCTTTTTTTTATTATTGCTTAAATGGATGGGCGTGCTCACAGCCTCCTGGTGTTAGTGGTTACTGGAGCCCATAGACATCTACAACGTAAATGCACCACCCACCTCGAGGTCTCGGTATAATTACAACGGCTGCCCCATCCTTCGAACCGAACGCATTACCGCTTCACGGCAGAAACAGGCAGGGTGGTGGTACCTACCCGTGCGGACTCCAAGAGGTCCTACCACCAGTGAAAAGCTTGGCTGAGTTGAACACTCCCAGCATTTTTGATGTGTGATTTTTTAAATCTCCATTTGGATTTTATTCCCGTCTTTTCTATAATTATTAGATACCCTAATTTGGGTTTTATCATTTGATTCCTTGTTTTAAAGGGGAAAGCCCATTTTAGGCCCAAAGCGGACAATAGATTATAGAAAAAATACTTAGTGCATTAATTTTTTCATTAATAAATATGCATTTACTTTCTTGCAAATAAGCGCCACTACAGTTTACAATAAGTAGTTTAAAAAAGTAACTCTATTGAAAAAACAAGGATTTTTATTTTTGCGGGAAAAATATTGCCAGCTTCAAAACCTTTTACGTATAAAGTAAATATTTTGAGTATTTAATAAAACATATAAATAAATCATTTTAAGTATTATCATTAATCATCGATTTTAATGAATTTTATGCACATAAAATAACATCGAAGACATACCCATTGGACTTTAACTTGTAACTATACTTGAGACCTTAGAATTAATCTCAAGGTGGGTGGGCATTTACGTTGTAGATGTATGTGGGCTCGAGTAACCACTTAGCAACACCAGGGTGGCTGTGAGCTCGTCCACCCATCTAAGCAATAAAAAAAACTTTACTAGTATTGTTATTTAAATATGTACAACTAAAACAAAAACATAAAAAATAATGTGTACTCGTAAAAAAATAATAATATAAAATCAATTATCCGTTATTTAAAAAAATTATCGATATATGAATTTCATGTAATTATTTTTCTTTATACTGACAACACTGAATTTAATCTGACTGACTGAAACTTCGCTTGCTGCTTGTGGTGTTGTGCTTGCGTACAAAATGGATGTGTTTTGATTTTTCTTCGATTTATTTTACTTTTATCAATAACGTTTCATACTACGACTAAAACATTGTGTGAATTGTGGTTTTACCCCGACCGAGATTTAAAACGTGTATATGCTCTCCTTTGCTATTTTTAGATGATTTACTAATTGTGTATGAAGATGAAGAAAATATATATATTTAAAGAATTAAGTGTGTTTTTCATACCCTATTGGATAAAAAATACATTAGGAACATCTTAAACATTAAGAAAAGAAAGTTCTTGAAGTATCTCACAATCCGACACTTATTTATGTAGAAAATTAACCTCAAAACGAGTTTTATTTTTATTATATTTTTTATAATAGTGGCGTCAATTTCAATGTATTTTTTAGATATCCATACATTTAAGAATTTGAATCAGTACATTTTTATAGTAATATTTGATGTCATCTTGGGCCTAGCACACTATGGAGAGTGGGCATTCCCCTTTATGAAAAATAAGCAAACTAATTAATAACTATGGTCACAAATATTGCTACTATTTGTTTGAATTTGTCCATGATTGTTAAGCTTTGTCAGTTTCATTCCGCGTCACGACGGCGCGACCGAGGCGCCCCCTGTCGACAAGACGCGACCCGCCTCGCGTCATTTATAAACTTTATTTATAAAATATATGTTTTGTTTATATATTACTCGACCATTTATAAACGAAGTGCTGCTATTTGTGTCACCACAACGGTTACAGAGCATGGTGGAAGCCGAGGACTACCTGTCCCCGGACGGCAAGGTGTCGCTGCTGCCGGAGACCGCGCGGGGCCCGGAGTCCGGGCTGCTTCCAGCTCTACTCCTACATCGCGCTCGGCGAGACGGGTGAGGGCCTCTCCGCGCATGCGCGTGCTGTGTCGCGCGGAACATTCACTGAGTTGCATTGGCAGCATGCGAGCTCCCACCCGCACGAGAGGGCGCTGATGGACGCCGCGGCCAAGTGCGTGGCGGCCTGCAACTTGCCCGCGCTGCTCGTCACCGAGACAAGTTCTGCCGCTCGACAGCCTGCAGGTACCGACCCCGCCCCCGCACCTCGCTCCCTGTGACGTCGGTGTCATTCATATACGGCGCGCGTTCCAGGCGCTGGTGGACGCGATGGTGACGGTGGGGAGCCCCCGGACGCCGAGAGCCTGCAGCTCAACCCGGAGCTGGAGGACATGGCCGTGTTCTTCCTGGAGCTGCTCGGACAGACCTTGATACAGAACCGGTGAGCCCCCCCACCCCCCGCCCCGCACCGATCCGCGCGCCGATCGGCGCACCGAGCCGCGCACCGATCCGCGCACCGAGCCGCGCACCGATCCTCGCACCGATCCGCGCACCGATCCGCGCACCGATCCGCGCACCGATCCGCGCACCGATCCGCGCACCGATCCGCGCACCGATCCGCGCACCGATCCGCGCACCGATCCGCGCACCGATCCGCGCACCGATCCGCGCACCGAGCCGCGCACCGATCCGCGCACCGATCCGCGCACCGAGCCGCGCTCGACACAGTACAGCGGCGCGTGTTGCAGGGACCGGGCGGCGCGCGTGTGGGCGGCGGCGGCGGGCGCGCAGGCGGCGGCGCTGCGCTGGGCGGCGGCGCGGGGCGGCGGGCGGGCGGCGCGGCGCGTGCTGTGTGCCGTGCTGCGCTGCGCCGCGCGCCTCATGCGTGCCGAGCTGTGCGCCGCCGCCGTGCTGCAGCACCTCGCACTGCTCTTCACTCTGCCGCAGGACGTCTTCCACCGGCACGCCGACGTGGTCAGTCCCCTCGCGTACAGACGTACCTACCTGGAGATTGTCGCCCCCGCGCTCGTAGTAAAGCCCGTGTGCCTGTGTCCGCATCAGATATCGTGCGGGCTGCACGAGGTGGTGCGGACGTCGGCGCAGAACGTGCACGGCGGCGCGGAGTGGCAGCTGGTGCTGGCGCTGCTGTGCGCGGCCGGCGCCGGCGTGTGGCCCGCGGACAGCGCCGCGCTCGACCGTGAGTGTCTACTGCGACTCGGCGTCGACTGAACGGCACTGAATATTCAATTAACCAAGATTAATTGTGACAACAGTGTCCAGCCGGTCGGGCTCGGAGGAGGAGGCCGCCGACCACGAGCTGTCGCAGTCGCCGCACGCACACGGCTGGATCCTGGTACGTGCTCTCTATAACAATTAGGAATTATTTATTATTTACTACAAGGAGAACCAACAGCCAACTAAAATATAATAATATAACAAATAATAGAAACAAAAAGCCAATTAAAGATCCTCACCAATATAAACAAATTAGAGAAATAATAACATACCTAGTCAGGTCATAAATTCTGTCACATGTTTAATGTAAAATAATTGAAACAAGTTTATTCATTATGTAACCATTCATATACCAAAATGAACTTAACAAAACATAGATTCTTATGACACTAAAGTTTATTCAAAATAACCTCCGAGGTCCATGCCAGTATCGGCGGCTGCCTTAATCAAGGATGTCTTGAGTGATTCCAAATTGGGATGAGGCTTTAAGCACGCCTTTTCCTCCAAGTGTTGCAAAGTGGATACATTATGATAATCCAAAAAGAAAAAAATCATGGGGACTACCTGGCCACGCGTCAACATCCACAGCAAAACCTAATATTCATGGAAGAAAACTCATGCTGTGTATTTGGTGCGATCAGCTGAGTGTGGTGTATTACGAGTTGCTTAATCCAGGCGAAACAATCACTGGAGATCTCTACCGAACGCAATTGATGAGATTAAGTTGAGCTCTGAACTTCGATCAATAATAGTACTAGATTAAGGATCAGGAACAAAAATAAGACGCTCCAGTGGCCACGTTTGCAGACACGAAAACATCTTCATTTCTTAGAAAAAGTTTAATAATGTTAACGACTTCAGTTTATTATAAACCTTAATACTTAAACATAAAGTTTAATTACTATTGCAAAATATATGTATTTAGGTCCTTTCGTCAGAAAAAGAATATTATGGAATAAATTTAAAATGTCACTTGAACATAAAAAGTCATCAGTACAAAAATATTTATTCTAAAATGATACTTAAAGCCTAAGTTATAAGGTTAAAAATATTTGTTTAAAATTACGTGCTTATTGTATTGTGGAACTATATGTAGTTCTTGGTATTACATTTCAATGCTCAGAACACAGTAAGTATTGAAAGACATAGAGTTGCAGAATATACATATTTGTTTTAGGTTTGTTTTGTATGGTCGCAACTATTTTTGACCGATTCAAAAAAGTAGTAGATAATATTTTACATTGCCGCTATTACAACAAATAGGTGATAAAAAATAAAATTGAATAAAGTAAAAAAAATATGAAAGGAAACACGAAACATTTTTCCACGTATTCTTTATACAGAAGTAATTAAAACAATAATGTAGGTTTAATTACCTTTAAACAGATTCAGTTTGTTATAAAGCTGTCTTTTAGACGTAATTTTTATATGAGCGGTTTCTTTTTACAAATATAATGTAATCTTATATCAATGAATTTTTTTATAATCAGTTTAATTTAGGCTTTTTTATGGCTGTGTTCGTTTCCCCAGAAAATAAATCCTTTTCAGCATATACGCTTAAAATATTTACACATACATATAATGTTTTTGCATTGATTTGCCACCACCATTGAACAATTCTAGAATTTTTATAAGGTTCTATATTCTTCTCTTTCTTTCGCGACAATATATATCCATTGTGCACAGCGACAAGGGGCTACTAGGAAATCTACAAATAAAAATAACATTATAAAATAACAAAACTACTCTATGCATTCCCTGTCAAAGAATAGGTGATGTTTGTTACAATAGTTGGTGCCTTGTTGCAAACATTGGCCAAACAATTACAATATTCGTAAATTGTGTTTTATTTACAATATAATTGTTTATTATTTTATGAAAACACTTAATAATATAAAACTTACCAAAAAAATATCCTTCCTACTCTAGTTTTTGAACGCGCATTGCGCGTTTTTGACTTCTATACTAATTGAAATAAGACACAAATTTATTTGTGGTCTTTATTTTCGGGCCGTTTTGAAGCGCTCGCGAATCTATATATTATCTGCTCGAAGGAAAAACGCCCTCAATACTACTCCAGACATGACAAAATTATTCTGCTCTATGATAATGCGTCCGCGTGTAGCGGTACCGGTGAAAATTTATTTAAAAACACTTAATTGGGAAATACTACCTCACCCGCCGTATTCACCAGACATTGCCCATCTGACTATCATCTGTTCCGGTCAATGGCACATGCTCTGTCGAGCAGCGGTTTACATCATATGAAGATACCAAAAATTCGTGGATAGCCTCAAAGACGAGGAGTTTTCAGACGTGGAATCCGAACTCGCCTGAGAGATGGGAAAAAGTAGTTGCTAGTGATGGACAATACTGAAGTCGTGGTGTGTGTCGAAGTGAATATTGAAGTCGTCGTGGCCTAAAGGATAAGACATCCCGTGCATTCGTGTTGAGCGATGCACCGGTGTTCGAATCCCGCAGGCGGGTACCATTTTTCTATTGAAATACGTACTCAACAATGTTCCCGATTCACTTCCACGTGAAGGAATACATCGTGTAATAAAATCAAACCGCAGAATTATAATTTGCGTAATCACTGGTGCTAGGACCTCTTGGGAGTCCGCAAGGGTAGGTACCACCACCCCGCCTATTTCCGCCGTGAAGCAGTAATGCGTTCGGTCGAAGGTGGAGTAACCGTTGTAACTATACTGAGACCTTAGAACTTATATCTCAAGGTGGGTGGCGCATTTACGCTGTAGATGTCTATGGGCTCCAGTAACCACTTAACAACAGGTGGGCTGTGAGCTCGTCCACCCATCTAAGCAATAAAAAAAAAAAAAAAACTTCTATTAAATTCAAATTACCGCTCTTTCATAATCATATTATTTTTCCGACAAAAAAATGGCGGAAACTTATTTGTACTCCTTTATTTCCTATTAAAGTACAATTCTACAATAATAAATACTCAACAATATTTAAAATAAAATGAACCAAGAACGTTTATCGATAAAAACCTAATAACATTAAAATCTTTTGGGCAGCACTAAAACCGCCATGTTTAGCGGCCAGATGACATCACAGTGGCACGCATTTTCGTGACGTTTCATTTCCATAGGTTTCATACTTCAGTGGTTGTGCTACACATCACCGGCACATGTCCCCTCATCACCCGGGAAACATCAGGCACTAGGCTGACGTCTCTCCCCCTGATAGAGGAATAAAATGGGTCAATATCTAACAACCTGCCAAGTCTGTTCAGGTCACCACCGACATTGGTGGTCACCATCGATTTGAAATCGTCGTGGCCTAACGGATAAGACGTCCGATGCATTTGTGTTGAGCGATGCGCCGTGTTCGAATCTCAGGCGGGTACCAATTTTTCTAATGAAATACGTACTCAACAAATGTTCACGATTGACTTCCACGGTGAAGGAATAACATCGTGTAATAAAATCAAACGCGCAAAATTATAATTTGCGTAATTACTGGTATTAGGAACCCTTGTGAGTCCGCGCGGGTGGGTACCACCACTCTGCCTATTTCTGCCGTGAAGTAGTAATGCGTTTCGGTTTGAAGGGTGGAGCAGCCGTTGTAACTATACTTGAGACCTTAGAACTTATAGAATAAGTTATTATAAGAACTTATATGAACGATTTACGTTGTGGTATCTATGGGCTCCAGTAACCACTTAACCAAGTAACACACCATCTAAGCAATAAAAAAAAAAACATGTAAAACAATGAGTTTTACCTATAATTGGTGGAAGCTAGTGGCAAAGAAATTGGATTTCGATGGCCCAAAGATATTCTCTGTGCATTGAAGTCAACTTTGGATAAAGCTCCGGGTAATCACCAAACCTTTAACGATCTTTAAATAATATATAATGTCGGCAACCTCACGTCGCAAGTAAAGAGGAAGCAGATGATGCCATCTAATGCCAAACTATGCCATCAGACCAACCAATACTAAATTGACAGGCAACTTGTCTGGACCAGCTAATTAAGATAGATCAAGATTAAGAATTAACTTATGTATCTCAGCTTGGTCCAAGTAGATGTTGTTTAAGTGAGAAATTGGGGCAAGTTGTTCATCGGCTACTCTAGTGTTAGATTAACTGAGGTATCACAGTCAAGAAAGTAGATTGGAAATAGTTAGAAAGTGCACTGCAAACTCCTTCAGCCGAACTTGAGATCACATTGTTATACAATACAGATCTTGGCATTGAATTACACTTAGACTGATTAGATAATAATTATGAAAAATGACGGGAGAAACGATTTAAACAAGATCAGGGAACCAAAGTGAAGCGACGTCTGCTGGTTTCGTCGGGGCGGGTACAGATCACTAAACGAGGTGGACGCAACAGGTGGAGCGCGAGGCGGACCCGCCGGCGCGGGCGGACCCGGCCGTGCTGCAGCGCTGCGTGGAGACCCTGGCGCTGGTGGTGCGCGACCTGGCGCACGTCACCCCTACAACTGCCGCGCCACCGTCGCCGCGCTGCGCATCGTCGCGCGCGCCGCCATGCGACACGGTACCCTAGCCGCCCGCACGCCCCACGCGACAGGCGGTCCTGTGTATTCATCACCTCATCACATTGCCAGGTCAAGAGAAGAGCCGCGACGACATCAAGTCACGATCCGGCTCGTCCCGGACCCGCGACGACTCCAGCGACGAGGAGACAGAGGCCGTGGACCAGTACCACCTCATCAGCATACAGGTCAGTCGCGACCCGTGCGGCCCCCGCCGCGGCGGGCCCGCGCGGTCCCCTCACGCGAGCGCGTCCGTTGCAGGTGCTGGACCTGATGCACACGCTGCACAGCCGCACGGCGCAGATCTTCGCGTGGTGGCGCGACGAGGCGGAGCAGCGGGGCCCGGCCGACCACGACCTCTGGGACATCGCCTGGAGCCCGCTGCTGCAGGCCATTGCGCTGTTCTGCACCGACAGGCGGAAGCAGGTGTCGAGGTGTGCCATGCGCTACCTGCAGCGCGCCCTGCTGGCGCCCGGGCTCAGCAGCATGGGTGGCGAGGCGTGGGAGGCTTGCTTCTACTCCGTGCTGTTCCCGCTGCTGGGTGGCCTGGGCCGCCGGCCGGACGCCGCCGCGCGCGCCAACACCCTCACCTGCAAGGTGCTGCTGCAGCACCTGGCGGCGCTGGCCTGCCGCCCCACGTTCTCGCGGCTGTGGACCCGCATGCTGCACGTGCAGCGCTCCCTGCTGCAGACCCAGCACGACGCGCTGGCCGAGGCGGCTCTGGAGTCTCTCAAGAACGTCATCCTCGTCATGGACTCTGTGCACGTCAGTCCCACACTATGTCTCCTTCCCGCCGCGCCCACCGCACTGGCGCGGCACACTTGTTTGTTAAGTTGTAAAATAATAAACCTTTTTTTGACAAACAGATATTTAGGAACGAGGAGGGCTACAACGAGCTCTGGTCATGACGTGGGAGGTCATCGGCGAGTTCCTGCCGACCCTCAAGCAGGACATGTTCCCCGACGGTGAGTCCCCGCGAGCCCGCACCGCGGCGTGTCCCGACGTGTACTCATGCTCACGACGCTCCACAGTGCCGGACGACGTGAAGCTGCCCACGAACCCGCTGAGCCACATGCAGTCTCTCCCGGCGTCGCTCCCCACCATCGTCCCGCCCACCTTCTCCCGGATCTGTCCAGGTACTCCAGCACAATCCCCTGTGTGCGGCCCCAAGTCACCGCCCGCGGCCGCCGCGCCCCGGTCAGCGGCATGGTGCCCATCAGGAACCCTCTTTACGACCAAATGGGATTGACTTCGTCTGTTTTACTTCAGCCGTTAAACGAGGTACATGTCCATACTATAGCGTCGCATGTCATGTGAGTGAATCATTTTAAAAGTTAATTATTATAAATAAACACTTGCAGATGATATCGACCCCGATAGGCGCGTCTAGCGAGCCGCCCCCCGCCCGCCCCGCGCCGCCCCCCGCCCGGCCCCCGCACTCGCTGCTGCTGGACATGGGCGACCAGTGCTCGCTGTACGCGAGTACCTCTCGGACCCCTACACGGAGGCCGCGCCCTCGGACCGGAAGTCGTGCAGCGAGAGTGCCAGCCCGCTGCGCACCAACAAGACGCAGTTCAGTTCGACTGACAACGTGAGAGAGGACTCTGCCACGTTTACGTTTTCCACGTACTTCGGATCGAGCCACGAGACGTGCGGCTCTGACACATTCGACGCGCTGCTGACCGCGGACCGCACCTAGCGCGCCGACCGCGACCGGGGGACCTGGCTGTGACCGTCTGAGCGCTCCGGCGCAATAGAATATAATATATAATCATTATTTGTTGCATCTTAATGTATATACTGCTCCGTACAAGCGGGCGTGATTTCTTATTGACGTTCCGGAACCGCGTGGCGGGGCGGGGCGGGGCGGGGCGGGGTTAGATGGACCATCAGCTCAACTTAATATAATAGAATAGAATAACAGCAAATAAGAAAAGAAACCTATATAAAAGCCCTCAAAAAAAATTTAAATCTAAGGGAGAGAAAAAATAAAGTGCCGTCTGCGGTAAAGCCTCGCCACTTTCTGTCGTTCGTCTGTTTCCTCCCGGCGGCGCCGCCCCACTGTGTCGGTGCGCCCCCGCCCCGCGCGCCCCGCCCCGCGCCCCCCGAGCCCCCCGAGCCCGGACCACATTCCACTTCTGACGAGGCACTTGTTATGTCTATAGATCTATATTTTTGTACTTACTTTTAAACGAATTCATCGAATTTACTTAAGTGAAGAAGCTATCAGTAAATTGTGTAAAAAATATTTGTATTTGTTGAATGATTGGTCTCAATCGGGATCTTCATACATTTGATTCGTTTTAAGGTTTTATCAAATTACAAAACAATACTTTTAGAGACAATAGATGAGTAATTATAAGCTCGCCGAGATCAGTTGGTCGGACTGTCGGCCCGCGCGGCGTCCCGACGCGCCCCTGTACTGCTGTTTAGTTATTGGATATTGTGAACATTTGTAATTACTAATAAATTTAATGTTGAAATGAAACGACTTTTGTATATTTAAACAAACCGTATATTATTACAAAAATTACATTATTTACAAGCGACATCGAGAACGCCTTCACAGAAGGCAATGACACTGCGCTCCCACACGAGTCCGCACACAGTCACACACACACACACGCACACACGCGCGCGCTCACACCCGGGACACGGGCGGCCGCTTGCAGCCCGGGGGCGCCCGCAGCAGCGGCGGCGCACAGCACGGCGCCTTGCGGGGCGGGCACAGCGCGCGCCGCCACACCGCCGCAGACTTGCGCGACCACGCCCACGAACCCGCCGCCACGCCGCAGCACAGCCACACGCCGCGCCACGCCGCGCCCGCGCACCACACGCGCGCCGCCGTGCCCGCCGCCGCCAGCACCAGGTACCCCAGACCCGCCGCTCCAGCGCGCGCCGCCAGCCGACCCACGCGCCTCGAGCCGGCCGCGTCCAGCGCCCGCCGCACCCGCGCCAGGCCCGGCGCCGCCCCGCCGCCAGCGCAGCCGCCGTCACCAGCAGGGCACACCGCGGCACGCCCACCAGCGCCGCCGTCGCACCCTCCGCCACGCCGCACGTGCCCGACAGCTCGTCCGCCGACACTCGCCGCAGCGCCAGCGCCGCCGCCGTCCACGCGCCCGCCCAGCCCCACGCGCCCGCGTGCAGGTAGGCGGCAGCCCGCTCCAGCGCCTCCGTCGACCACTCGCTGGCGGCTGTCAGATACCACGCGACGGCCGCGTTTGCGAACCATGCATCCGCCGCCAGCGTGAAGTAGTACGTGAGTACGAAGAAGGCGACGCACGCCGGCGCCCCCAGCCCGTCCACGGCCAGAGTGGCGCCGGCGCACGACACGGCCTCCGCGCCCAGCCAGCCGCGCGCCACGTGCGCCAGCGCCACCGCGCCGTGGCACGCCGCCGTCCACACGGCCGGCCGCTCCGGGTAGCGGTACCGCCCGGGCTCCGCGCAGAACGTCAGTAGACCGAACGACGTCGACAGCAGCGAAGCCCACGCGAGCGCACTCATCCAGATGTCCACGGTCCGCTTATCCTCGCGCGTGTAGTCGGCATCCTGGCCGCAGGCGGCCAGCACTGGCCGGCGGGCGCGCGAGCCCGGCCCGGCGGACAGCCCTCAGCGCGCGGCTCGTGCTCGCGGAAGGGCCATCGGGAAGGGGGCGCCGGCTCGGGCTCGGCTTCGCTGGCATTGGGGGGCCGCATGCACAGCTTTCTGTTGGCTCGGAGCGGGAAAGCAGAGCAGTCCAGCATCACCGTCGGCGACAGTATCTTTATCTGTTCCTTGCAGTCATCAGCGACAGTCTCGCAAAGCGCCCGGCAGGCGCTCACGGAACCCGACACCTCCTCCGAGCACAGTGGGGCGAAGGCCGAGCACAACAAGAAGCGAGCGTGGAGCGAGCACCCACTGCCAAGATGTCGCTGAACGGTGACATCTGAAATTACATTTACACACTTGTTATACAGATCCAGATTATCCATTAATACATGACATTAGTGGAACTTTATAACTCGGTGTCGGCGCGTGGGCCTCATGAACGACAGCAATGTACTTTGTTCCATCGACAAGACGCCAGAACCAGCCTTCGGATCCTGCTCATAAACTAATCTAACCTAACCTAAGAAGGGGCAACTGAACACAGGAAATAGATTGCCGAGTGGTTAGGTCTCCAGAGTGAGAAACCTCCTCACAATATGCGCTGCGCCGTACCAAATATGCCTACCTGTACTGCCTTCTGTATCAGGCCCCTAATATAGCTGAATAACGAAAGTTTCTTAAGATATTGATTGATTATTAAATTTTTTTTTCCTACCCAAGCTGATGGTCTTGAGAGACCATGTCAGCGTCGCCGGGTTAGTAGGTGAACTCACGCCCTAGCATGAGTCGTTCTTCGCAGAATCTACCATCGGAAACGCGACCCACTGAGAAGATCCGGCGAGAAACTCAGTGGGCTGTGTCTGTGGGTTAATTTACTAGCCGAGCCCTTCGTCGCAAGTGACGGGTTCGACGAGAACGATGACCGGTGCTTGGGTACCTAAAAGCACCGTTAGAGGATCGGGAAGATCCGAGATTACGTGTTTTGGGCGACGTCGACTATTTACCATTTGGTCCGCAGGATCGGCTATGTAGTTACCGGCGGCTACAATGTCAGGGTTCTGGTGTCGTGTCGCTTTATCGAAATGAATTATCAAACCGTGTACCGACACAACTATTGGAACAATGAAGGTTGAATTAACATGCCACATGGCGGTTGTCTCGTGAGCCAGGTATAAATATTTTATTAATTTGTCCTTTTCTGCCTTCGCGAGGTTCTCGTTATGAGGAATGATGATATCAACCAACACCACTCGATGCGCAGACCGATCTACTATCACAATATCAGATTTATTGACAAACATAGACCTATCTGTGGTAATAGATAGGTCCCAGTACAGTGGTAACGTGACCATTTTCGAGAACAGGTAGAGATTGGTATTGGTAATGAGGTACAGCACAATCCAGGAACTATAATTTAGAACAAGTTGAAGATGGATAATCCTAGCCACGTCTATGTCTATGAAAGTTCGGCATTAGCAACACGTGAACAGCTAGAACAATATGTCTAATACTCTCCCGGACGCTGGCAGGCCCAAAAATGTCCACCGTCCCACCCTTTAGTATATATATATTATTATTTCCGGTGGTTGTTCGTCATGATAATTTCGTCCATAACTACAAAAATGAAACCTTCAGTTTTCCCAAAGAGGTTATTGAATCGTAACCAGGCCACGGAAGCTACATCAGGTCTACATCAGGCCCTGTGAAAGCCCGGTAGAACCTACCGTGTAACTACTTGCTCCTCCATACGACTATGCGATCCGAAATGCTCTCCACCTTCAGCCTCGTGCAATTACTGTTAGCTAAGGATAGTGAAGTTAGTCCCTTATCGACTGTAACGACATCCCGATACATTCTCACGTTTATTCCTTAAAGTTGTATAACTCTCGGTTATGCAGATTCTCGGTGTTCAACATATCACGACCCCCACATTTCTGAGGCATATACAACTTTCAGTATTTCAAAATTCTATATGCCGTTAACAATCGCCTGACTTTACTATCCAGATCCAGTGCGCCCAGCTCTGATTGTGTCCACCTTGAGAGCTGCGCTGGCTGAATCTGGATTGGCTGAATATGCCAAAAGAGTATGTTAAAATAGGCATAGCCCAACCATTAAAGGATCGAATCTTGTTTCCGCTTAATAAATGGCTTTTTAAGATCTTTATAAGACGACCAAAGAACCGATCTCTAAACGATTGTTTCATATCTGCGTCTACAATATTCAGCACTTTGAACATATCAAGGTACTTTTAGGTTTCCGATTCACAAAGAGATTTGAAGATGGTTAAGTTGTAAGCAATCTGGGTTTACAACTTTACCTCTCTGTACCTACATCTATGAGCGCACATTTATAAAAACCAAATTCCATCTCAGTGGCTCTACTAAAATTGTCGGTTATTTTAAGTAAACTCATTAGGTTAGATTTTTTGGAAGCAAATAATTTGAGATCATCCATGAACAAGAGATGTGATATAGCCTCAGCTCCTCTGCAAAGTCGGTAGCCTAGCGTTGAATCTTTAAGTATATTTAATGCTTAAATGCTTAAAGGATTAAGCGCCAAACAAAATCATAAAGGACTCAGACTTCGCCCTGAAAGATGCCCGCTTAATCCTTATTAAATACGGGGCAGCAGAAGAAGTCGTCATCAAATCATTGGTTGACTAAGAAACGTAGACCATTGATTGACCCGTTCATGAGCTAAGAAAGGAACGTAGTATGATATATTTTTTAAATAGTTCTAAGACATCATTAGTCGTGTATGAGGCACAGAGTCATGCGCTTTCTTATAATCAATCCAAGTCCTAAGAACATTCCTCTTACCCCACCGAACTTGTTGAGTAATGGTCATGTCAATGAGTGAGCATTACACCCATTCTGAGTTGGTGTTAAGATGTTATTATTAATAATGTGATTTTGATTCTCAAAATGGATGTAACCTTATAGATGGTAGGTAAGCATGTAATTATTTTTAGTCTGTAATTCTTAGGACCCGAGGTATTGCCAGATTTATAAATCAAATAAGTAATATCAGATGTCATGAAATCTAGGAGTTATCCCAATTCAAGAACCTATTGCAATTGAGTTGCCAGGCGTTTGTGAACCCCGGATCCACTTGATCCAGTAACTGTGCAGTCCGTCCGGTCCTGGACTTCTCCAGTTCGGCATCGAACGTACTGCACGAGAAACATCAGCCGCAGAGAATGCTTTATTATTATCATTATTATAGAATATTATATAATTACATAAACAAAGGTATAGGTAATCGTAATAAAGGAGTGCGAAGCTGGTAAACAAACAAACGACAAGGCAGCTAAGCATACATAAGCATTCATAATCAAGGTTTCAAGATAAATGTTCGTGAACATTCTTGTAGCGTCCGCTGGCCGCTGCACGACAAGGCGGACTGTTCCCAGGACGCCAGGAGCGCTCCTTGCAGTGTGTGAGCACACAGCTGCTCGCGGCTGCCTGTCGCCCCCGGACAGCGGCGCGACAGGCGTGTCGCACGGGCGCACTCGTATCGTTCTTTAGAATTGTTCAATTAAATTGTTATACAGTTGGAAGACAAGTCCTCGGATAGCGGCCGGCTGTATCTTATCGCAGATCGTAATAGATACAGCGGAGATTGAAACGGCCGTAGAGAATCGAATCGATGTCATGAATTGATTAATCTACAATCGACGCATCGACACCGGACACTCAACGTTACTTAATCGGATCTCGAGATTGAACCTGTAATTATTTATCTTTTACCACATAGTGAAGCATAAAAAACCAATTAACCAGTTTGGAATTTAATTTTATTTCCCAGCGCGAAGCTCACTGACGCCGCCACGACTCACCGGCGATGACACTTTAATCTTAAGCCGTTCATTATCTTTATGAAATAAAACGCAATAAGTATTCAACTTTCTATATCCATACTCGTAATATCAATATATATCTTGAAGGTGTTTTCCAACGCTGGTTCTCATTACAGAGTTGTGAATTGTCACTAAATGTTAAATTATGTACCGTCTGTACGTCGTCAGAATTAGCGGGGAATGAGGCACCGAAGTACATGCCCATTGTCAGTGTTATTATCATAACGAAGTAACAGAGTCAGCGATGTATAATTCGCTTAAATGTTCACAAAAAACCGGATTCGTAGTCGGGCGCGCTGTCTTTGTTCTGAGATAATTGCCGTGTTTGCGGCAAGAGCTCGCGGCGGGCGCGGTGGAGTGCGGGGGGGGGGGAAGTGTTTAGTGTGCAATTAGGAAAACAACTACGAGCGTGAATAGAAGTGGTGAGGCAGAGGATGAGACGGCCGCCGGGCCGTGCGCTGCTGCCCAGCCCCGCGCTCCACTCCGAGCCGCTTGAGCAGTACACGAGCGACGCCTGAACACTAGTCAAGTCCGCAGTAACTTGTCATACACCGACGTAGCCCATAGAAATGACCCACTGAGTTTCTCCCCGGATCTTCTCAGTGGGTCGCAATTCCGATCCGGTAGTAGTTCCAGCGAAGCACTGCTCTTGATGGTCCAGTGTTAGCAGATCCCTCAGGTTGAACTCGTGAGCTCACGGACCGGTCCGCCCGAAGTTGGAATAGCCCCTTAAGCTACCAACGATTAGGTACGGGATAGTAAATAAGGAAAAGGTATATAAATAAATTCCCAACAAAACATATTTTTTTAGTAATTAAATCAGAAACGTCTATCAAAGTACTGTATTAAGAAATAAAAACGAAATAAAGTTAATAGTTCCTACAAACAGAAAAATATTTATAAGCAATTTAGGAACTTAAGATGTTCAATGTGAATACTTTTCTTTGTTGTGAAGGTTGTGTGTTTGTTCCTCCACAAATATTTTAGAATTTTATAGCTAATAAGGATTAATTTTATTTTATTGAATTAAATTTTCCATTTCATCCATCCGGTAATATCAGCGAGCTGGCACCGCGGCGCTGCGTCCACGGCGCAGGACTTGGCAAGACACAGGACACAGTACAGGATAGCGAAGTGGGTGTCCACTGTCGCTCCACCAAAAGCGTCTCAAGTCTGTAATATCAGCGTCGCGTCTTCGTGAGATCAAAGGGACATCTCGTGTGAGAGCACTGGGATATTCTCGGCCGGCCCCTAATTAGTTTTTTTGTCGCTCGCCGGCTTTTGTTGTCGCTCGTCGGGCCGCCGCGCGCTGCCTCGAGTCGAGTCGAGACTCTTGTAAATAAATCATTCGAACGAATTATAGCTCAACTAAAGTTATTTTTGAAGTTGATTGAAACGATAGCGTGTCGATGTCGTGCTCATAAACATTGTTGATTTTAATTAGTTTGGGAGGAATGTTATAGATACCTACAACCTACTCAACTCGCTCTGTGCCCATTCTGTACCGCACGCGCACATGTCAAACCCGTTCTGATGAGAACTTATTTCATCACTATAGTCTATTTCATACTTACTGAATAATTTCAGTACTGAACATTTTCCAACGCCACCGCCACCAACGCAAACCCTCGACACCGTCGTTTGAATAAGAGAATCTCCGCAGCATCATCCCGAGTCCCTCTTCGTTGCGCGGCGCAACACAATACAATCGAACTCTGCTGTTACTCTTTACAAACGGTTACAAAGGTTATGTACCTGAGATCTGATCCAGCTCATCGCGTTGTCAACACGGATTGTAGTTGAAATGTGTACATAGGGAATACCGGCCGTAGTTAGTCATGTACATTATTACGGAGTTGTCAATACGGAGTTTTTCCTACCTAAGCTGATGGTCTAGAGAGACGTAACCGATCAGCGTAACCTTAACTAGTAGGTGAGCTCACGGGGCTCAAATCTGACGACGTTGCTAACACGAACCCTAGCAAGAGCCGTGCTTTGCAGAATTTATCACGGGATCGGAAACGCGACTCACTGAGAAGATCCGGCGAGAAAATAATGTGTTATTCCGCAGTCAACTATTTATAACTAAAGTAAGATGTACGTCACTACGTCACTGCGTCGAGTCGTGTTTGTGAAGAACGAGATCAAAGGCGCCGCGTGCGATGTGCGCGGGCGCGTGGAGATCAAAGAGTCGCCGCTACGGATACACAAACCGATGTGTCTATTAACGGTTTTTGATTGTTATAGCCTATTCAGAAGAACTCGCGCCAACTCACCAAGCATACTGGCGACTAGCTAGGACTCTCAAGTCCGAAACTATCGTTACTATGCCTCCCCTCGTACGGCTTACGATGACGATGACAAGGCAGAGTTGCTGGCCGATAGGAAGGCACCCGGCTCCGATGGCTTCCGCAATCGTGCGCTAAAGTCGCGTTTTACCAGTCCAACTGATATCAATGTTAGCTACCATTTTAAATGTCGCTATGACGAACTGTATCTTTCCCGCGGTGTGGAAAGAAGCGAACGTTATCGGTATACATAAGCCGGGCAAACCGAAAAATGAAACCGCTAGTTACAGTCTGATTAGTCTCCTCCCAGCGATAGGCAAAATATACGAACGACTCCTTCATAGAAACACCTCTGGGACTTCATTACCGAAAAGAAATTATTAATCGACGAGCAGTCTAGGTTCCGCGCCAAGCACTCGCGCGTTCAACAACTGCACCGCCTCACGGAGCACATCTTAATAGGGCTAAATAGGCGGAAACCAATCCCGACCGGAGCCCTCTTCTTCGATATCGCAAAGGCGTTCGACAAAGTCTGGCATAACGGTTTGATTTACAAACTGTACAACATGGGAGTGCCAGACTCGTGCTCATCATACGAGACTTCTTGTCGACCCGTTCATTTCAATGTCGGGTAGAGGGAACTCGTTCACGCCTCCCTCATCTGACAGCCGGACTCCCGCAAGGTTATTATTTTGCTTGTATAATATCAACAATATACCCGGAGACCTATCTAGCGCTCTTCGCCGATGACACGGTTATGTACTACTCGTGTAAGAAGAAGTCGCTATTGCATCGGCGAGTCCAGATCGCAGCAGCCACCATGGGACAGTTGTTATGGAAGTGGCAGTGGCGCATTGACATCAACCCCACAAAAAGCACAGCGGTCGCCTTCAAAAGGGGTTAATAGGCGTGTTAACACCTCCGACGTTAGCGCCACTACTCTTTTTAGCCAGCCCATACCGTGGGCCTCGAAGGTCAGATATCTAGGCGTCACCTTCGACAGAGGGATGACATGTTGATCCCTTTCATACTAGGACGCCTCTATCTCATGATTTGCAAGCGAAGTGAATTGTTTCTTCGTAATAAGGTGAGACTCTACAAAACTCTCTGGTTTTTTTTATGTAGACAGACACCTACCATCCGCCACCTACCAACTGTATGTCATGTAACGCCTCTAGAGAGCGACGACCAGACTGCGGCTGTGGTCCCCGGGCCGCACACTGCTCGTGTCAGTGTATGACAGTTAGGTACTGATTAGCGATCCAGTCGGTAGAACATCAACAACAGGACACCCGAGAGAGATGTTGACTCTACGTTCGGTAGCGCCTTCTATAGAGATCCGCTTTCTGTTAGCGTCAACGTCATCAACGGAATTATCTAGTCTGACTAATTGTATGGATGTGTCAGTTGCTTGACAGAGGTCACGGGTCCGATCACGAATATGGAAAATTAATCGTTTCGCTTCAAAAATCGAGTGTGAACCGCAGGAGTGACGGGGCCCGGAGGACGGGAGAGAGCGATCGATGGGGTTTAGTCGGTAGCCGTTTGGAGTCCGACATAGCCCGGCCTGATCCCCCATCAACCGGATATCCGTATATGGGATTCCCCGACGTAGCAAAAGGAGCAATCAGACCTGTTGAATATTTTAAAAGATAAATAAACGTGTACTGTTGTTTGTCTACTCGGCGTCGCGGCGTCGTCACGGCTGAGCGGACGCCGAGCCGGGCCCCGCGACTGCACCGGTGTACAAACGAATCAATGGCCTCCAAGAATCGTTCTGTTCGTCTTTGTTGTGTTTTTGCCCGCGGCCGCTCACTGCTATACTGTATATTCATTATACTGTCGGCAGTTGGCGGTTGTTTACAGGTGCAAAGCTCACCACAAGCCGGGAGAAGTGGCGATTGCTCCTGAGGCGCATAACGTCTGCACACAGCAATGATACTGAATGACGATCACGACCGCTCTGACAACAGTGATACGACAAAGGAAAGAGAAATACACTGTGACGATACTATTATATTATCGTTTCGTTTTTTTCATATATTGCGTAGAGAGCTCAACGAGCATACGGCCCATCGGAGTTATTCCTTCGTAGTGGAAGTTTCGTGTAGGTACACACGAGTGTGTCAAGTTCGTATCGCATTACGAGCAGAACTGTGAGTATCGTGAGTATCGTGAGTACTGTGAGTACTGTGAGTACTGTGAGTAGAACAGTCGGCGGCGGCTCGGCACGCGCATTGCCGCGTCGCGTCGCTCTTATCCGTTACAGTACGACGATCATTACACACATACACGCTTAGTTGATTTCATTCCAAACTGTATTTTCAAGTAAAATAAAATAAGGTATAGTACTAATAATACTATATAGTACTCCATGAGGTATTAGAGATGCCTGGACACCTCAGGGCGCGGGTGGAACTCGCCCTTATTCTGGTTTATTTTGTTTGAATGTACAATTATAATATATATCGGCGCGGGCGCCCGGGCGCAGGGGATAAGTTGCATGTAATGGTATGGACTGTACATGCCTCATATTATGAACTATATTATTTATACCCGTGGTATATATATATAACAACATAACAATCTTTGATCAAATCGTGCGCGTGTCATCGGGGACACAAGTTTCGACACTTTCTTAAAAGTACAATATTTAGGATAGGGTTGCCTCGAGGCATGACAGAGCGACTCCTCCATGGCTAGGCGGCTCTTCTGCACCAAGTTGAATGTCGCATTCATTACTGCGTCCTGCGTCTTCACTGTTAGTGTTTTCATTGTGCCTTTACTTGTGAAGGGCGCCTTGCGAGTCCGCTCGGAGCCGCACTCCGGGCCGAGGGCTCTCGAGAGGGCTCGCGTCCCTCCCGGGCCTGCTCCGCGACAAGCCAGGCGTGAGAGCTTGACCACAAAATATTTCCCACTTAATTATTATATGTATTTAACAACGTAGTTTCCTTTATGTGACTTTTTTTACTCTTTCAAGATGCACCGATGTGAAAGTAATAATGATGTTTAAAATTACATAATATATTGAATACGATGTCCTGTTGTCGTACGCAGACCAGGCAGGCCGGCGTGCATCCCTAGCATTGTTACTGAACCGATCGTCTGCCGACGGAGCGTGGCCAATTCATAATAGTCGTGACCGTCGCAAGGCACTCTAATGTCTACTTTAGCTCACATGAAATAAAGACTATAATAGCTTTCCGGGACACGCTTCGATGATACTTGCCGGTATTCAGAGTATGAACACAACGCACGTTTCATGATGGACCGTTATGTGCGAGCTGCAGAGTCTAGTTTCGCTTGCGGGATTGTATTGTTGGTTCGATTGGTCGTGGCGGTGGCGGCGGTACAAAGGACTGCGCGCCGTGATTAGGCGGGAAGCGCTTCAATTCTTAATGACAGTGGAAGCGATCACCTTCAAGATTCCCTTCATAGTAGGTACTGAGGACCTGAGATTTTCGAATCGTTCCAATTTAGTTCGCTAAAGCGTAACCCCGCGCCGCCCCGCGCCTGGCCGCGGCGGACCGAACTCGTGGTGAAGCATTCCGGAGCGTTGCAATGGCAACAATTTCGCTGCGGGGTCACCGTTCAGCTGTTATGTTTCTTTCGTTTATTATTGACAAACTTACTAATAAATATGACCATTCCTCTAATAAAATTACCCAATGTAATCACGTAAATGGGGGGGGGGGGGGGGGGGCTCCGTGCTTGTTCGTGTCCCGCAGGCACAGTCACAGCCGGTCGCGAGCTCTTCTTTGCAAAAACATTACAAGTACAAGTTACAGTTTTCAAGTTAGAATTTTCAAGTTCAGATTAAAAACGCACTACCTTGCACAATAATATGGCTCTCCTACGATATACCTAGCTGTACAAGTTGCTATTTATTTTGTATTTACTTGCGTATTTTTAGTATTTATTTATTTATTTAATAAACAATGTTTCAACAGCATTTAACTAGACACAGGGTACAGAGGATGTTTTCCAAACATGAGCCAATTAAAGAAACACATTATGTTTCCAAAAAATGTTAACATAATTAATGAACACAGGTAGTCCAACTAAGGTAAGGCAGTTAAATAGGTAGATTAATTTTGTCGAATGATAACTTGCAGAATAAGTTTGAATCTGATTGTGTTGTGTCGATGTGTGTAAGTGCGTGTGAGTGCGTGTGAGTGCGTGTGAGTGCGTGTGAGTGCGTGTGAGTGCGTGTGAGTGCATAAAGTGGTTGGTTTACATGGACGCTCGAATTGATTATGAACGTTGATTGTTAATTGTAGAACACCCACAATACTTTAAAGATTCTTATTTTTCAATTTGTAAATATTTTCAAGATTCAAACAATAACAAACCTTTAGCTTAACTTAACTTAAGCTTATGAACTGCAGCTTTGAACATAATTTGGATGTTGTAAAGATATCAATATCTGAATAAAACTTATTGTAGGTCTTAGGTAATCTAATAGAAATCATTAGCCGCGTAGTTAGTGCGCTCTTAACGGTATATGAAAAAGATGCGTGTGACGAGTTCTTTTACCAGGGGCATTCAAGTTGAGTATTCTATTTGACAGTTCAACACAATCTAGCTTTCCAGAACATATATCATGAAATACAGCCATGTCTTGCATCTCACGTCTCTCAGCCAGATTTATGAGGCTGTGTTTTTGGCATGACTCAGTGTAGCCATCAATTTTTAATTTGCTTTTGAAATTCAAATATTTGACAAATTTAATTTTTTTTTTTTTTTTTTATTGCTTAGCTGTGTGGACGAGCTCACAGCCCACCTGATGTTAAGTGGTTACTGGAGCCCATAGACATCTACAACGTAAATGCGCCACACACCTTGAGATATAGTTCTAAGGTCTCAGTATAGACACAACGGCTGCCCCACCCTTCAAACCGAAACGCATTACTGCTTCACGGCAGAAATAGGCGGGGCGGTGGTACCTACCCGTGCGGACTCACAAGAGGTCCTACCACCAGTAATTACGCAAATTATAATTTTGCGGGTTTCATTTTTATTACACGATGTTATTCCTTCACCGTGGAAGTCAATCGTGAACATTTGTTGAGTACGTATTTCATTAGAAAAATTGGTACCCGCCTGCGGGATTCGAACACCGGTGCATCGCTTCAACACGAATGCACCGGACGTCTTATCCGTTAGGCCACGATGACCACAATAATTTGGAGACGCTCAAGGGAATGCTCGTGCGTCACGTATTGTGGATTCCAAACAGTACTGCATATTCGAGAATACTTCTGATATAAGCATAGTAAAGCACTTTTATGCAAGAAATGTCAGTGAAATCGCGCGTTACTCTTATTATGAAACCTAAGTTTTTGTAAGCCTTATTAACTATATATTCAAAGTGACTATTAAATGTAAGTTTTGAATCAAGATAAACCCCCAAATCTTTTACAGAATAAACTTTATTCAGACTTACGTTATTTAATTTAAAATTGTAATCAATCGGATTCTTGCGTCTAGTCAATTGAATATGTGCACATTTTGCAACATTGACTGTGATTCGGTTAGTTATGTAATATAGTGATAGTCTGTCTAGATCTTCCTGCAGTTTAATGCAATCCTCAATTGTATTAACCTTCATATAGATTTTAGTGTCATCGGCATATAACAAAAGCTGAGCATGTCTAAAGCATAATCCGATGTCACTTATGTAAGCTATATAAAATAAAGGTCCGAGAAGGGAACCCTGCGGCACACCAGAAGGGATCGATACAAAATCCGAACGATTGCCACCTATAGCCACAGCTTGTTTACGATTTAAAATATGTGATTTTACCCACCGGTATAGATCCCCGTGTATAACAAGCTGTTGGAGTTTTTGCAGCAGTATGATATGATCAATTATTAATCGTATAGAAGTCTATCTTATATGGTATTTATGTGTATATACTTAAGTATATATTTTTATGTAAGTTTATTAAGATATAGGACCGTCCAGTTTGCTTATTCCTCTCCCTGCAAGGTCGCCTGGAAGAGATCGCTTTCAGCGATAAGGTCGCCAATTTATGTCACCGTCTATTAATTGCTTTATATGCTTCCTCTGTACATGTGGTGTTAAATAAAGAGTTATATTATTATTATTACAGGTCTCGAGCTTATCTGGTACGTTGTATCAACCTCGAGGTAGCATGTAGGCTACAGGCTGGTGATGCCCATAGACTAGTAGTCTGTCACTCTTTGGGTCCCGGGGCGACTAGACGACTGACAGTGAATCCCAGAAGCCGCGCTGCATCTTCCAACATTACTGTTCCAGGAGCTCTCCCCGGGAACCCCGCGCTGCCGCTCGCTCTTCGCTTATGTGCTGAGTTGTTCTAAGTAGATATAAACATAATTATGCAATACCTAGATACCCAACAAACAAGTTTCATTTATTTGTACACGATGCATTTGTTTCAGTTTGCGATAACACAGATTTATATCTACATGTAGGTACATAATTGTTACTGTTCGTGGTAATATAAGTACTCCCGTAGGTGAGTCGGATGTAGCGGAGTGGTGCAAGCGGGTGTTGGAGAGTATGTGGGGTGAACGACCCCCGGATCGTCGCAATAAAACGAAAGCGGCCGCGCGTCTTGCCGTATTCGTATTCGTTTGATCTCGCCGCTCGAGCCCGCTCCGCCGCCCGCTATACATTTATCCGTCAGTTTATTGCAGGTAATTTGTGATTGTTAAAACCGTAATTACGAACCGATTAAAATGGTCCCTAATAGCTTTAATATGGGCGCTCATTCGTGAAGTTATGCAACCAAACATTAAGTCGAGTTTGCGTGGCCACGTCACAATGTAGGAGCAGCCCGCCTTTAAGGAGAGTATATTAAGGTTGCTCCCTCCATGACGCATGGACCTAGAGTCCATCAGTAAGTATCTACGGACAAAAGAACCCTCTCATCGTGGCCGCCGATAACTAGGTACCTACATTCCCGATCCTGCAAACCGAATAGTAATCAGTCGACGTCGCCCAAAGCATGTCATTTCGGATCCTCCCGACCCACTAACAGTGCTTATAGGTACCCCAAGCACCGGTTGTTTATTCTGGTTCTTATGTTAAGTTGACTATATTCGTAGATAGCTGCAGGATATTGTAAGTATTCGTACATACCCTGGTTGCGAGCGACTGCCACGTCTAGGGGCGCATTAATGTGTAGAGCATATCGCGGGTCTGCTGCGGCCACTGAGCTATGTGCTGATTCCACATTAACCGGTGGATTCGTGTAATTACCACTCATAGAAACAAAACCAGACTGACTGGTTCTAACAGGCGTCTGTCAGACTAGAATGTTCAGTTCTCGGTCAGATCGATCGGTCGTACTTGGCGTACTTGCACTACCTAACTACTGAGGGCACAGTAGCGACGTGCAGGGGTTGCAAGAAATCAAACTAATACTCGTATAAATTGAAGAGAAGCAACGTAGCAAGGTCGGCGGCGCGTCAAAGGGCCGCGAGCCGGGCCCGGAGCGCCACAAATTGCCGGCCCTAATTACGGCAGGTAGGCGGCCGCGGACGAGCCAGTTTTTTATTACGAAACGTGCTAAGTTATTCACGAACTGGTCGGACGCGTGGGGCGCTTCCCTCACGCTGCTAAAATTAATTAATAGATTTTTTTTTTTTTTTTTTTTTTCCTACCTATGCTGATAGCCTTGAGAGGCTATTTCAGCTTCACCCTAACGTTTGTAGGTGAGCTCGCGGGGCTCAACCGGAGAGTTGCTAACACTGACCCTAGCAAGAGCAGTGCTTCGCAGAATCTACCACCGGATCGGAAACGCGACCCACTGAGAAGATCCGGCGAGAAACTCAGTGGGCTGTGTCTATGGGTTAGTTCGCTCGTCGAGCCCTTCGTCGCAAGCGACGGGTTCGACAAGGACGGTGACCGGTGCTATTAATAGATGTGGCCTATTTCAGAATTCAATATGTATGTATGTGGTGTGTGCATATTACGTTCGGTTTATGTTAGAGCTGTCGTTACAGATAAGGTCCAGCGATAGCGCTGCCCGCTGCAGCGCGTGCTTACTGAGTTCTCAGTCGGTTTATGCAAAACCTCGCGGGCATAGTCTCGTAAACTCGTCATTAATATCAGTTCGGCAATGACTATTTTGATGAGTGCGCCAATAGTCCGACATTAGACTGGCGCGTACGGCCTGCGTGTGCGTGCGAGTAGAGCACCTGTCCACAGTGAGTGCGGTGCTGTAACTGGCTGTCAGCATTGAACCATTTGAACCTATAGAAGCCGGTAACACGAGCCGCCCATCAAAAAGTTGTCGGTCTCGCGAAATGACTACATTATAACTGGAGGTATCAGATAACGCAGACTTAAAGCGATGCCGCCGATAACGTGGCATTAACCGATACACATCGCCACTTAAGGCAGAGATACCGGCGCGGCGATCCGATAACAGAGTTATAAATATAAAACAACGCTCCGCCGCGGCCGCGCTCTGGACTTGCGAAGAAAGCGCCGGTCTGCTGCCGGCTGCTTGCTGAGCTCGCCAGGCGCGGCGGGCTCCGTGACCCCTCACGCGCAGAGACGGGGCCGGTCGCGGCGGCTCCTTTGATCTCCGCCTCGATAAGCGAGCGCTTGTTTGTACTGTGTTATCGCTCACGACTGTCGTCTGTAGCCAGTCCACCGCGCCGGTGTGCGCCGCCTAAACATTACCGATATACATTGTTCCACGAAATTATATTTGATTCGCACTCAGATTGTCTTGGCGGCTCCTTGTTTGAGACGACACCACGCAGCGTCTCACTGCAGACCGAGTACCTACTGTGTGCCGCGCACAAAGTAGCGTGGAAAAGCGGAACATGGTTCGAGTAGGATCAGAATGATTATTGGTAAGAGCACTGGGGCGACCCTGCGCCTGGTCACATAAGCAAGCACACGTGTTCCCGCGGCTTCACCCGCGTCAACTTCAAACAAAGTAGGTATTGCTCGTGTGACTCTCTGGTCCAACGACGGCTGGAGCCGACGAGACCCATGGCAACGGTTACCATGGCAACTGCGGCTGTGTGTTTGCGTTGATATTACCTACAAACGTGAAAATACGAGTAGATGAAAAATTCTCGATATCTCGCGGCGAGGGCGCAGTGCCTCTTGTCTCCTACACGTCCTATACATACGTCATAATGCCTACATTATTATGGTTTGCAAGTATTTTATTAAAATACGTTATACGAGTATGGCCAAATTCCAATAATCACGATAATTTTGATGAGTCGAATGGAAATAAATTAATTTTTACTAAACATTTTCTTAAAATTTAAGAAATGTTTAGTAATATCTATGAAGTTAACTACTAAACTAGCTCAAAGTGGTCCTGTTCAGTTGGCGATACCGCCTCAGGCCGCACTTTTAGAACCTGGTATTCCCTTAGTGGCACCCCCAGCGTCGAGTGAACGTCCAAGAAGCGACAGCAACAGATACGAACAATATATAATACATTACATTCGCTGGCTTGTTACATGTCTTCACCTCCTAACAGTGCGAATCGATCCCATTGTAGCTAGCCGTATGAAACACGTACAAAGAGCTACGTTAGTGGATTCATTCAGAGGTTTTCAAATAGAACGCTTTCTTACCGCTTGTTCGGCTTCCTTTTGGTCCTTGTGACCCATGAGGTTGGGCATGGAGGTCCAGTTGTAGCCTAGCTCCTGACAGAGCGGCAGGGTGATCCTCTCGCACTTGCCGCCCTCTGCTTCCTCCTGCTCGGCGGCCGCGAGCCACGCCAACAGCAGCACGCAAACGATCCGAGCCATTGTAACCTCTTCACTGTATCAATATCACGAATAGTGAAAAGTATTCTGTGTCATGTTCAGTCATAGCTCACTATGTCGCTCGAGGATCGTAAACACAACATTGATAACCGACGAGCGACCGGCGTGCGACGGACGTGCGACCGACGTGCGCTCACGCAGCGAGACTTCCGCGGACTGAACTCGACTACGAACGAACAACAACGAAACAAACGAGACACGAGTGCGAGTCGAGGCGCTGTTGACGGCTCTTGTCTAACGTCTCTCGCTCCAATTGGCGCGCCGAGCGAGAGCCGAGTGAGAGCCGAGCGAGAGCCGAGTGAGCGCCGAGCGAGTGTCCGCCACACTATAATAATATTATATTTAATTTAAAGGCTAAGAAAGGAACCAGCCGTGCTGCTGCGCCGTCTCCTCTCAGCTCAGGAACACAGTACACACGGTAAAGTCTTCAGACACGGGCCGACCCCATTACAGCAGGCTTTGCTTCCAGTGTTGTCGACACGGCTCCGGCAACCACGACGATACCGATCTAAGACTGGTAGAATGACAACGAGACGACAATGAATATCGGTTCCGTTGTCGTTTAAGTAGGTACTGTGTTTGTTAGTGGTCAGATGGAACTAAGAAATGTAACGAGAACCCCGCCGCGCCGCCACAAATACGATGAAAGCGAGCGAGTCGCGTCGCGAGTATTGCTCAGTGCTCTTTTTATCTTTCGGGACGGACGGAACAAGTAGAATATACAATTAAGGCTCTTCATTACATCACTCTAATAACACCTCCGATACATCCAAGGCACGTATACAAATATAAACCTTAAAGTACAGAAGATAATGGCGAAAGCGAATATTTTCTTGGTAAGGTCCGTCCAGTGTACGTTGATCTAGACCGGTAAGAGTAATCGTTTGATATTGAAAGGGCGGCGCGGCCCCAGCTACAGTGGACAGTTCGTGAATAGTTCCAGTGTGCGAGCGGGAGAGCTCGCGGCGCGGCGGGCACAAAGGAGCCGCCGACGTTGCGCGTACGCAGCCCCACGCCGCCGCGCCGCTCGAATACCTAATTAAGGACGCATGCGTGGACTCGCTCTCCGGGGTCGGGCCCCAGTGTCCGCGGGAGCCCTCCCGCTCGTGAACTACGTGTATTACAAACGACACGCGAAATATTGAGGGTTACTGTTACCCGAGCGGGACGTACGCACATATTGTAGTCACGTTCACACGGATGGCTACTATACTATACGATACTAGACTATACTATATGTGGGTCGTAATCAGTGTCATATTACTTTTTAAATGATTCAACAATAAATATATTTTTTAATTGTTAAACTCAATATTTTTATTTTATTTATGTGCTTTTATTAATTCTGCAGTAGCTAATTGTTGCCTTTTATAATTTTAATTATGTATTTAAATATAAATATCACAGACTCAATAATTTCATTATCGTCAATATTCACAAAAGTTTCCCGTGCTGAGTAGAGGACTACTTAGCACAGATGGTCAAACAAATGCTTTGTTTGTATGTAGGAAACATACAAATAAAGCATTTGCTTGACCATCTGTGAATGTAAACAAAGGATAAAAAAGCTTAATAATTTTATGAATGAGTCTTTGTGCCTTTGCCGACTCAATAGCAATATCCGTTTTTTTTTTTTTTTTTCCTACCTATGCTGATAGCCTTGAGAGGCTATTTCAGCTTCACCCTAACGTTTGTAGGTGAGCTCGCGGGGCTCAACCGGAGAGTTGCTAACACTGACCCTAGCAAGAGCAGTGCTTCGCAGAATCTACCACCGGATCGGAAACGCGACCCACTGAGAAGATCCGGCGAGAAACTCAGTGGGCTGTGTCTATGGGTTAGTTCGCTCGTCGAGCCCTTCGTCGCAAGCGACGGGTTCGACAAGGACGGTGACCGGTGCTTGTGGTGCCTAAGAGCACCGTTAATGGATCAGGAGGATCCGTAATGACGTGCTTTGGGCGACGTCGACGGTTTACCATTCGGTCTACTGGGTCGGGTATGTAATTTCCAGCGGCTACGATGAGAGGGTTCTCATGTCGTGCCGCCTTCTCAAAATGGCGCAGCGATGCCGACTGTAGATACTTACTGACAGAGTCAAGCTCCAGGTCATCGTGGAGATCCACGTTCCTCAGGAACCATGGTGCTCCGACGGCTATCCTGCAGAATCGGGATTGAATAACCTGAAGGGGCTTCAAGTTGGTGCGGGCTGCGTGAGCGAACACTACGCTTGCATACGTCATAACGGGGCGTATGCAAGTTTTGTAGAGAGTTACCTTATTACGGAGGGACAGTTTGCTTCGCTTGCAAAGCATAGGGTAGAGACGTCCTAATATAATAATAATAATAATAATAATTTATTTATTTCTCTCTTAAAGGTACAAGGTACATACAAATTCAAATGGAAATAAATTAACCTTATAATTTATTTTGTAAGCCTTTGAAAGAGCTGAAGTCTGTACTAGGTTCAAAGACCTGTATTACTGATCTCCAGGCTCCCTCCTTCTTAAGATAGATTAGGTTAGGTTAAGTCGTGAACAGATGATGCGGACTAGTGTTGAGAGATCATTAGGTGTTATATTTTAAGAAGGTCATTTTACGTGTGTGTGCGTGTGTGAATGTGTGTGTATTTGGGTGTGTGAGTATGTGTGTGTGTGTGTGTGTGAGTGAGTGTGAGTGTGTGTATATATGAGCGTGTGCGCGCATGCATGTTGTATTGTGTATGTGTGAGTATCTGCATCTATGCGTGTTTATTATTACTATTACATAGGTATAAATAATATAAATATAATAATATAAATAATTATTTGCTTAATTGGGCTCGAAAACAAAAAGCAGATTACTTCACAGTCTGGAGTAAGTTCTCTGTTTGCTCGTAGTCTAGGTCGTGAAGCCAATTTGTTAGTGCATGTTTGCATTGGGTCTGTGTCATGGGGTATATATTTATGAGCTTATTGATTTTATTGTATATGAAGCTACTTAGGAAGCCATGAATATGAATATGAAGGCGGCACGGTCGCGTACCGTTTTAATATGGGGACGGAATGTCATCCCTCTGTCGAGGGTGACGCCTAGGTATTTGACCTGCGAGGCCCACGGTATGGGCTGGCCAAAGAGAGTGACGGGGCTAACGGCGGAGGTGTTTGCGCGCCTATTAGGGAGTGGGATGCTCGAAGTGGTATTCGGAGGGCGACCCCTTTTGAAGAGCACCGCTGTGCTTTTCGTGGGGTTGATGTCGATGCGCCACTTCCGGAACCACTGTCCCATGGTGGCTACTGCGATCTGGAGTCGCCGATGAAGCAGCGACATCTTCCTACACGAGTAGTAGATAGCCGTGTCATCGGCGAAGAGCGCTAGATGGGTCTCCGGAGACCGGGGTATATCATTGATATACAAACTAAATAATAACGGGGAGAGCGCGGAGCCTTGCGGGACTCCGGCAGTCAGTTGACGGGGACGAGAACGAGTTCCCTCTACTCGATATCGAAACGAACGGTTCGACAAGAAGTCTCGTATGATGAGCACGAGTCTGTCTGGCACTCCCATGTTGTACAGTTTGTAAATTAAACCGTTGTGCCAGACTTTGTCGAACGCCTTCGCGATGTCGAAGAAGAGGGCGCCGGTCGGGATTTGTTTACGCCTATTTAGTCCTATCAGGATGTGCTCCGTGAGGCGGTGCACTTGTTGTACGCACGAGTGTTTAGAGCGGAATCCGAACTGTTCGTCTATGAGAATTTTGTTCGCGGTAACAAAATCCCAGAGGCGTTTCCTAAGGAGCCATTCGTAAATTTTTCCTATCGTCGGGAGGAGACTAATCGGACGGTAACTAGAAGTTTCGTTTGTCGGTTTGCCCGGCTTATGTATACCGATAACGTCCGCTTCTTTCCACACCGCGGGAAAGATGCAGTGCGTCATAGCGGCATTTAAAATTGTAGCCAACATTGCTATCAGTTGGACTGGCAAGAGTTTTAGCGCGCGGTTGCGGATGCCGTCGGAGCCGGGTGCCTTCCTAGGTTGGAGGTTGTGGATCGCGTCTCTAACTTCGTCAGTGGTAATGGGGGGTAACGCGTCCGAGGGCGGCAGGGAAGCTCTGCGCTCGACCTCCCTGTCGACTAACTCGGTGTGTTCGGGGTCCGCGTGTTGAGTGCTGGTGGTGCACTGCTCTTGCAGTGCATCGGCCAGCAGCTCAGCCTTGTCATCGTCATCGAATGCCGGTGGTTGGCCTGAAGGGCGTACGAGGGGAGGCATAGTAGCGGTAGTTTCGGATTTGAGAGTCCTAGCTAGTCGCCAGTATGCTTGGTGGGAGGGCGCGAGTTGTTCTAAATAACTATGCCAATTATCGTTACGCGCGTCACTTAGGCGGGAGTGGACTTCGCGTTGTAGACGACGCATCCGAATCCGGTTTGAATGCGTGGGAAGACGATCGTAGGCCCGGATTGCCGCGTTCCTAACTCTTAAGAGATTCCTAAGTTCGGAGGACAGTCTGATGCGGTGGAAGCTGTCCTCCACATCGACTTCTTTTGAAGATCTAATGATCGCGGAAGAGATGTGATCGGTAATGATGTTTATGGATTCGACGGTGTCCTCGGGGGATAGATTCGAATCCGGGCCGTAAGGGAGGATTGGCGGAGCGGCTTCGGCTAGGCACGTGCCCAGCTTATTCCAATCCACCATGGTCCTCGTAACAGTGGCTGGGTTGTGAGGGCGACCGAGCTGCATAAGGACAGGTCGGTGGTCTGAGTCGAGCTCTGACAGTGCTTCGATGGAACGTAAGCGCAGAGTTACGTTCCTAAGCAATGCCAGGTCTATAGTGCTCGGACGGAGCGCGATGTTATACGGATAACATGTTGGAGTTGGGGGACCGACTACTTCAAAAGTGAGGTCGTCTATAAACGCGTCGAGACGCCTACCGTTAACGTTCGTACGATGGCAGTTCCACCTAGTGTGGTGGCAATTTAAATCGCCTGCCAGGATGACGGAGTCTCCCATGCCAAACAGTGACTCGATGTCACTGCTCAGGAGGGGCTTGTCCGGGGGGAGATAAACGGATGCGATGACGATCGGCTGGTGTCCCGTCAGCGAGATACGGCACACTGACGCCTCGATATGTAAGAGCGAGGGAGTATCGAGAGGAACAACGTGCAGAGCCCGCCTATAGTAAATGGCAGTCCCGCCTTTGGATGCGGTGAGTCTGTCATTCCTAACCATGACGTAATTCGCGACTTTCGGGTCACGACGCGAGGGCTTCAGACAGGTCTCCTGCACTAACAAAATATCTACAAGATTATCGCGGAGGAATTCGAAAATTTGATCGCGTTGCCGCGCGAGTCCGTTAGCATTGTAGAATGCTAACGTAAGGGAATACGGTTTTTCTCTATCTTTTTGCGCCATTGATTACCGGTAAAGAATTTTTATAACGTGCGAGACACGGACTCGTAGACGTCCATGTGATCGAAAGCGGCCGCGAGCCGCTGTTCGGGGGTTACCGACCTACGGATAGCATCTGCGAACGATCGCAGACGGTCAAAGTTTACCGCGGTGACGAAGTCGCGCACGAGCGCGAAGTCGTTGACGACTGAGGGTTGCGGGGGGCGGTACGCGGGCGCGGGGCGAGGTGCCAGCAGGGGCTGAGGCGCGTGACGTGTCGCAGGCGGGAGCTGGGGTACGTTTTGTGTTCCCTCCTTCGTATACGGCAGCGGTTTTTTCCACGCCGAGACGGTGGGAACCGCAGCCGGTACGAAGGCTGGTTTCGGCACTGAAGGCGCCGAAGTCTTTGGGTCGACGGTTCGGGGGGCTGGGTGGTTCAGGCATTTACGCGGAGCCCTAGGACATCCGCGGTAGTTTGCCGGGTGCCCTTGCTTAAGGCATAGGACACAGCTTGGGGGTTCCGTCGCGGTTTCCCTAACACGCGAACATTCTGTGGTTGCGTGATCGCCGAGGCATTTCACGCAGCGGGGGCGCGCGTGGCAATTACGCGCTGAGTGGCCATAGAGCTGGCACCTGTGGCACTGCCCGGGAGTACCACGTTTATGGGGGGCTTCGATGGTGACCCCGGAGAGGCCGCATATCGTTTTGAGACATGAGATTCTTTTCTTTGCCTCCGGGGTTGATTCTAGCGCGACGAGAATCATATTGTACGGCTGTCTGCCGCGTCCGCTGTGCATCCGGTGCACACTAATTATTGGGAGGGACTGACCGATCAGATCCTCCTTTACGTAGTCTATGTCGAGTTCCTTGGGGACTCCGCGTATCACTACGCGGAGTTCGCGGTCCTCCTGAAGAGCATAGGTGTGATAACCTATGTTCTCCTTTCGGAGGTAAGCAGAGAGGGCCCTATGGTCGCCCGGCGTTGCGACCTTAATCTGAATCCCATGCGCGACGTTACGCGCATGGGTATAATTAATTTTGTTGGCCTGAAGGGCCTGGGATACGCGATTCCACGCTGACTTCTCCTGGAGTATCAGCGGGGGCGGGACAACTGTTTTAGGCGCGGGCGCGGTTTTTGGGCGCGGCGGTGGGGTTACGCGGCGGGCGGAGTCCGACTCCGGCGTCACGACTACCTGCGGTCGGGAGGCGGTCGCGGACTTGGTTTGCTTCGTCATGGAGCTCCGGGACTCCACGACGCGAGTACGCTTTTTACCGCGCGTTACAGTTTGGAACCCATCCGAGGTTCCGGGTTGAGGGCTAGTCGCGGACTCGAAGTCCATCTCCGATTCGGTATCGGAGCCTGAACTAGACGCTATTGAGGTCGCGACGGACGAAACTGACGTGATTGACGCGGGCGCGGGGGTAGCGGGGGCGGGGGCGTTAGACGCTACGGCGGCGGCGTGCGTACGTGCGCTTGAACACGGACCGGCGGCGGGGCACGCGAGGCATGCCTGCGAGGCATGTTTGGCGACGGCGGCGAGAGATGCGGGGGGAGAATAGTTACCAAATGAGGCCCTATAGGCTTCGAATTCGGGCGCGATTGACGGGTATTTTTCCCGAATGAAGTCGATGAAAAGTTTTTCCTCCATCTTTACGTGATTTTCGCCTGGGGGGGGCGGCCCCGGGACTTAAACACGCGCTCGCCTTGCGGCGAGGCCCCTGCGTCGGTAACACTAAATTGGCCGAAGCGATTCTAGGAATTTTAGAAATTTTAGTGAATAGAATAAATAGAATAGAATTAGAGTGAATAGAACCACTGCACAGTTCCCGGGCGGCAATGCCTTGCAATTAGGCGCAGGTACAAATTCCGAGAAACACTTGGGCCACAGATGTGCCACGAACAATGATCTATTATCACCGGTAGTCACTTCCGACAAAACAATGAGCACGTCCACGCGCGTCGGTTGCTCAAATCGGAATGGGCAATATCCGTAAGAGAGTTCTGGGAATCTGTCATAAATCTATATATATAAAAGAAAGTCGTGTTAGTTACACTATCTATAACTCAAGAGAGGTAGCTTAGAACCAGGAGAAGGACATGGGATACTTTTTATCACGGTCCCGTGGGACGTGACATACAACGTGGAATAAACAAAACGCAACTCATATGGAATAACAAAAAGCAACTGACAGCTAAATGTAATGTAGTCTATGGTTAATTATAGTAGAATTTTGAAGTTGACCGGTTGATGTGTTTGTTTCGAGTTTCTATTAGCTTATTGTGCCGAGATAGATAATCATTAAGAAAGCCATGTCGGGACCAACACGATCAAATCTTTCCCGACGAAGCCGTAATGCAACTAGGATTCGAAAGATTCCGAGTGAAAGGACTGAAGAAGAACGAGAAAATATAATAATAATAATTATAACAACTACAATACATGGCCAATAAAAGATAATTAAAATACTTGCTTTTTTAATTTACATTAATTATCCAAATAAAAAATTGACCTTGATAAAATCAGTCTGTTCATTTATTGCCTCTAAGGCGGAACAAAGTTCGCCGGGTCACCTAGTGGTTCATAAAAACAAGTCGCTATATCCGAAATTGATGCTATATCCAAAATCACTATAATCGAATGAATTTCTTAGGAAAGTATGCTTTAACTTCAAGGGACGTAAGTTTGACGTCGCTATAACCAAAAAGTCGTCATAACCGAGCTCGTTATTAATGAAATCCACTGTATTTGTAAACTGTTTGTAAAATTTATAATTTCTCAGTTCGATATTTGCATATTTTTATTAATATTCTTTTCTATTTATCTCTTAGAAATAGATTAATTCTGAGTATCTTCGGATTCGTTTTTCCCAGAGTGTACGAGCTGTTCCGGTGCTATAGTGCTGTTGCCATCGACATAATTACTTGAGTGTGCCACATAGAGCACCGGTGACCTATATGGCAGTCAACGTGTTAAATTGGATCAATTTCCGTGATTGACCAGAAAACTTACAAACTTTCCCATTTAAAATCTTATAATATATAAAAATAAATGTCTTTTAATTAAGTAAATTTTTCGTAACAGCTTCAAGTAGCAACAACACACAAGTGCTTCGATAAACAAGACACTGACTCAATAAGTAAATAGACTGGTCCCGCTGTAAGTGGTACCCCACCCGGGCATCTGGCTTGAAACTTGAAATCATAATTAAAGCGTTAAATCTACCGACGCAGTGGGACCGTACGCTAACATCTGTATTCTGCGTGAGAACCGACGCGGCGACGTGACCAGCAGCAGAGCGGGCCTCAGCGGGCGCAGCGCTGCAGGCGGCGGGGCCCGCCACCAGCTGCCGTGCTGCGTCACATCCAGTACCTACATCAAATGTGACGAGAATTCAGAGATACCTGATTATACAATATCTTATGTTGTAGAAGCTGGGCCAAATAATGGCGGGCGCGGTCCCCTCCCCTCGTAAACTGCCCACCTGCGATTCTTACATAAATGACTAGTAATAGTATAGAGCAGGGGGTCGGCAACGAGGCGCACGCGGGCGTCACGGCGCCCCCGATCGATTTCTAATGCGCCCCCGCTGGACTACTGTAAATCTATGATAGCCAGAGCAATTTACTTACTCTTGTCAAACGGCGATACACAACAAGTAGTCAGTTGAGTTTAGGATTGTGCATAGATTAGCAGTTTGCTAATCTTGAGCGTATCTAATAACACGCACGTATTTATTGTTAGTGTGTGATCGTATTTCGAATAGACCACGCGTAGACCGTGCATTTAAAACTACCAAGTGATCCGAAATAATTATTTTCTTTCAATGCCGAACAAAGCTTAATGACTCACATTTAGATAATAGCTTAAGGACGGGGAACTCTAAATATATCCCCAATTATAAGAAATTAGCTGAAAATATGGACACACAAGTTTCACATTGAATTATAAAATATGTATCATTATGTATGACACCAACAAAATAGTTATAAAAAAATCTGTTTTTTTAATGCCTATTGATACCTGTTGATTATCTGTAAAATGCCCTCTGTGATTTTCAAATTTAGTATTGCGCCCTTAAAGACAAACAGGTTGCCGACCTATAGAGTTGTTGGACTATAGAGTATAGAGTGCCACTTTTATGAAAGAGCAGGCGATAAAACAATTTGACTTGTATCTTAGGTGATAGTATTAGACCAGTGCCGCCAAGCCGGTCGACCGCTGACCGATGCTAGTTCTTCTCGTGTAATAATCATCTCTACAAAATTTTACTTAGTTTTCGAGACTCTATCTAGAGCGGCTCGCTACCATGTGATGTAAAGAAGAAACACTATGATGCTATTGAACTATGTAATTGTAATTGAAGTATGAATATGATTCCATTACAATAATGTGTTTATAACAAGAGTGACACAGCGAGTAAGTACACGAGCGAGTACGAGACGTGTCACGAGCCGTCCGCGTGTCCGTCCGCGTGTTCGTCCGCGCGTTCTTTGTAACGCGAAGCGGGCACTTCAGCTCTCTCCACGCGTGCATACAACTTTTTAACACTTTCCGCTACTAAACTATTGAGTTCTGTTTCACACAATATCACAGTCGTTCTTATGATGTAAAGCATATGATTCATAATCCTTTGTAAAGCTTGTTGGAACTAGGAAAACGTTAATAGAAAATATCACGACGACCTGGGCCTCGAATCTATCCAGAAATACATGAAGTCAGCGTCGGAACGGTACTTCGATAAGGCTATGCGTCATGATAATCGCCTTATCGTTGCCGTCGCTGACTACTCCCCGAATCCTGATCACGCAGGAGCCAGTCACCGTCGACGCCCTAGACACGTCCTTACGGATCCATCAGATCTAATAACTTTTGCATTAGACGCCTTCAGCTCTAACACTAGGAGCAGGCTTAGGGACCTCGGTAACCGTACTCGTCGAACTCGACAAAGAGTTCGCCGTGCAACCTAACCCATGAATCAGCTCGCTGATTTTCTCGCCGGATCTTCTCAGCGGGTCGCGATTCCGATCCGGCAGTAGATTCATTCGCGAAGCAGCTACTCTTGAGCTGTTAGGTCTCCTTCGGAGGCGCTCGGGTAGCTGTTAGCAAATCCCACCCCTCCTGGCTGAGCCTTTGCTCGCCCACCTGTCCTGGTGAAACTGGAAAGGCCTCCGGGCCACCAGTAATCCTTCAATCATAAAAAAAATAAATAAAAAAAATTTAGAAAATATAGCGAAGCATATTTGTGCATTGTTCCGCCGGCGTAAGGTCGAGATTGGCTGACTCGTCGCGATGTCACCTCCGTGTCGGTCCAGATCTATGAAGTTATAAAGTTTGAACATGACATCACTAGACATAAGACTATTAAAACGCGTGAGACAATAAAGCGGCGAGAACACAACGAGCGGCCTTTGTTTTTGTTTCTACCTAAGCCTTGAGAGGCTGTATCAGCGTTAGCCTAGCGCGTAGGTGAGCTCACGGGGCTCAAACCGAAAGTGTTGTTGACACGAGTCCTAGCAAGAGCAGTGCTTCGCAGAATCTACCACCGGATCGGAAACGCGACCCACTGAGAAGATCCGGTTAGAAACTCAGTGGGCTCTGTGTGGGTTAATTTACTGTTAAGTAAATTTAAGAGAAGTAATTAATTGTTTAGCAATTATAAAATTTGGTGAGCCAAAAAAAAAACAGCATTAAAATAATTTGATCGGCATGCAAAGATTTTGTTTGCAATAAAAAAAAAATAATTGGCAGCAAACATTGTTCCGCAAATAATTTTGATAATATCACAACTAGGCAGCTTACAATAACATGAGTTTGCATAATAAACATTCTGAGACTGAGAAGATCCGGCGAGAAACTCAGTGGGCTGTGTCTGTGGGTTAATTTATTCGTCGAGCCCTTCGTCGCAAGCGACAGGTTCGACGAGAACGATGACCGGTGCTTGAGGTACCTAAAAGTACCGTTAGTGGATCGGGAGGATCCGTAATGACGGCCTTAGGGTGACGTCGACTGTTTACCATTCGGTCCACAGGATCGAATATGTAATTTTCGGCGGCTGCGACAAAAGGGTTTTCGTGTCGTGCCGGCTTCTCAAAGCGGCGCAATGATGCCGACTGTATATACTTGTGGGAAGATAAATGACAAAGGGAAGATCTTCCTGGTACTGGTGGTAGGATCTCTTGTGAGTCCGCGTGGTTAGGTACCACCACCCCGCCTATTTCTGCCGTGAAGCATAAATGCGTTTCAGTTTGAAGGGTAGGGCAGCCGTTGTAACTATACTTGAGACCTTAGGACTCGCAGAAGTCAAGCATCGCCTGCCGTGTCCTCGTTGCAGCCACTGCTGTGGTGGCACTTCGGCGTCGGCCCCCTACGGCCGACGAGGTGCAGGTAGCGGCCGAAACAGCCGTGTCCCGTGAGCACCTGCGTCGCTCGGAAGGTGAGACGTCTTCGGTCGCGATTCACCCAGTCCGAGAGATCCAGGTGGATCGCCTCGACGGTCCGTCACCCGTAGGCGGGGTCCGCCAGACGGCGAGACCGCGCCTCGAGCATAGCACGCCGAGATTGAAGCTTCCGCGCTCGAACTTCCGCCGCGTCGGTACACGCGAACCGCTCTGACCGCAATTGCCCGCTGCGGACGTCGCAACACCGGGTCACGACGTGGCACCACACGGGAGCCTCGTACAGTGCCATTAACCGCACCACCCCCATGTAGAGGCGGCACACCACCATGTCGGGACCACCCACGTTCGGCAACAGCCGACTCAGTGAGCCGGCGACCGCCATCAGTCGGGGACCCAATTTTTCGAAGTGAGCGCGGAAGCTCCAACAGCCGTCCAGTACGAGACCGAGGTACCGCAACCCGGTCGCCTCGATCTCGACGTGAACGCCTCCGATCACGAGGTGGGCCCCCTGAGGCGACGCTTTCCGGGCCCCGTGAAACAACAGGGCCTGAGATTTATCGAGCGCCACCTCCAGACCCAGCCTTCGGATCACGACCCTGTGTCACGACCAAAGTGTCTTCCGCGTAACAAACTACGCTCAGACCCGGGAGAGGAGCGCTTAGGGCGCCACGTAGGACCCAGTCGTGCCCTACAACGCGACGTAAAGTCTCGTATCGCCGAAGTCCGAGATGCCAGATGATCTAATTTCTTAGAAGGACTCGCGCCCTCTCAAAGGTCTTACTACCGCATAGCTCGTACTCTCAAATCTGATACGGTAGTAACTATGCCCCCCCTCGTAGGCCCCTTAGGCCGACTCGCGGCGTTCGATGATGATGAAAAAGCAGAGCTGCTGGCCGATACATTGCAAACCCAGTGCACGCCAAGCACTCAATCCGTGGACCCCGTTCATGTAAAGTTAGTAGACAGTGAAGTAAAACGCAGAGCTTCGTTGCCACCCTCGGATGCGTTACCACCCGTCACACCGATGGAAGTTAAAGACTTGATCAAAGACCTACGTCCTCGCAAGGCTCCCGGTTCCGACGGTATACGAGCTACCGCCCAATTAGCCTCCTCATGTCTCTAGGCAAACTATAAGCGTCTGCTTTACAAACGCCTCAGAGACTTCGTCTCATCCAAGGGCATTCTCATCGATGAACAATTCGGATTCCGTACAAATCACTCATGCGTTCAACAGGTGCACCGCCTCATGGAGCACATTCTTGTGGGGCTTAATCGACCAAAACCGTTATACACGGGAGCTCTTTTCTTCGACGTCGCAAAAGCGTTCGACAAAGTCTGGCACAACGGTTTAATTTTCAAACTATTTAACATGGGCGTGCCGGATAGTCTCATGCTCATTATACGGGACTTCTTGTCGAACCGTTCTTTTCGATATCGAGTCGAGGGAACTCGCTCCTCCCCGCGACTTCTCACGGCTTGAGTCCCGCAAGGCTCTGTCCTCTCACCCCTCCTATTTAGCTTATTCGTCAACGATATTCCCCGCTCGCCGCCGACCCAGTTAGCTCTATTCGTCTGACGACACGACTGTTTACTATTCAAGTAGAAACAAGTCCCTGATCGCGAAGAAACTTCAGAGCGCAGCCCAGCCGCAACGTTGACCTACACGACGACCTGGGCCTCGAATCTATCCAGAAATACATGAGGTCAGCGTCGGAACGATACTTCGATAAGGCTATGCGTCATGATAATCGCCTTATCGTTGCCGCCGCTGCCTACTCCCTGAATCCTGATCACGCAGGAGCCAGTCACCGTCGACGCCCTAGACACGTCCTTACGGATCCATCGGATCCAATAACCTTTTTATTAGACGCCTTCAGCTCTAACACTAGGAGCAGGCTTAGGGACCCCGGTAACCGTACTCGTCGAACTCGACAAAGAGTTCGCCATGCAACCTAACCCATGAATCAGCTCGCTGAGTTTCTCGCTGGATCTTCTCAGCGGGTCGCGATTCCGATCCGGAAGTAGATTCATTCGCAAAGCAGTTGCTCTTGAGTTGTTAGGTCTCCTTCGGAGGCGCTCGGGTAGCTGTTAGCAAATCCCACCCTTCCTGGCTAAGCATTTGCTCACCCACCTGTCCTGGTGAAACTGGAAAGGCCTTTTTTTTTTTTTTTTTTTTTTTTTTCGGGTAGAGGGCCGAACCTCCTACGAGGTCCCCGCGCAAAAGGGGCGCGCGGGGTATGTGAGACTCAACGATCTGCATGGTGTTGTGAGCAGACCGCGGGCCCAAGGATTTTAGGACCCACCCACTAAACGACTCCCCTGCACTCTTACACCCGACGTCCGATCCCCTCCGAGGTCAGAACCCGGATGAGGTAGGGGGGCTACCGCGGTCAACACTACAACCAGACGGCGCGGCTCACCCCAAGGACGCCCAGCCGACGGAGCCTTCGAGGCGAATCGAAGGCTCTGAAACGTCGGCCGTCTCGGTACGGCAGCCCGTCGGGCCGCCCAGACGGTGCCGCTGGTGTCCCGGAATACCCCGCTGGACCAGAACCAGCCAGCCGGGTCGGGACGCGATACACCGTCGACCGGTCGCTCTATTCATTCCATGGCAGCGCGCTAGAGTGCTGGTAGCGCGCCGCGCGGCCTCACCCCCTCAGATCGCCCCTTGACCTTCACCAGGGGGAGGCCGCCACCTACAGGGGCCGGGACGTACGGGCGTATTCCCGCCTCCGGCCCCCGGCTCGACGGCGACGGATCGGTGCGGAAAGGGAAGAGCTCTCCCTCTCTCGCTCCGCCGCCTCCTTCTGCGATATGGTGGACTCGCAGAAGTCGAGCATCGCCTTTCAGGACGCGTCGCTGCCGAGCATCGTAGCCACGACGCGCGGCAGCGAGAGGTCCTCTCCAATGACCGCGACGAGGGCGGCGCGTTGCTCGTCGAAACCAGAGCAACGCGCCAATGTGTGTTCCGCTGTGTCATCCTCGTCGCGGTCCGCGCAGTGGTGGCACTGCGCCGTCGGTTCCCTTCCGGCTATCTTGTGCAAGTACCGGCCGAAACAACCATGGCCGGTAAGCATCTGCGTTAGCCGGAAGGTGAGGCATCCGCGGTCGCGGCCCACCCAGTCCGCGAGAACCGGGCGGACCGCCTCGACGGTTCGGAGGCCGGCCGACGGGTCCGCCAAGCGGCGAGACCACGCCTCCAGCACGGACCGCCGAGATTGGAGCCTCCGCGCTCGAACTACTCCTTCGCCGGGGCGCCCTTCCCCCCTAGAGCGAAGATCGCTACGCCACCGGTAATCGGCAGCGAGCGCCTCCGCCTCCAGGTCCCAGGGTGGCGTCCCGGCGAGCAAGCACGCCGCCTCGAATGAGACGGTGCGGTATCCTCGGATCGCCCTGACCGCAATCGCGCGCTGCGGACGTCGCAGCGCCGCGACGTTCTTGCGGGTCAGGGCGTGGCACCATACGGGAGCCCCGTATAGTGCCATCGACCGCACCACCCCCATGTAGAGGCGGCGCGCCACCTGATCGGGACCCCCGACATTTGGAAGCAGCCGGCTCAAAGAGCCGGCCGTCGCCATCAGTCGAGGGCCCAACTTCTCAAAGTGAGCGCGAAAGTTCCACCGACCGTCCAGTTCGAGGCCGAGGTACCGAAGACCGGTCACCCCGACCCCGACGCGGACGCCTCCGATCACGAGGTGGGCACCCAGAGGCGGCGCTCGTCCCGGCCCGTGAAATAACAGGGCCTGGGTTTTGTCGAGCGCCACCTCGAGCCCCAACCGTCGGATCCTAGTGACGACGTGTGCCACGCCTGCGCACGCCAGACGGGCAGACTCCCGGTAGTCCCTCCCCGGAGCCACGACCAACGTGTCGTCGGCGTAACAAATTACGCTCAGCCCGGGGAGGGGACCCCGAATGACGCCCCGCAGGACCCAGTCGTAGCCGATGTTCCACAGCAGGGGGCCCAGGACAGACCCCTGCGGAACACCGCGCTCGACCGGAAAGCGGTACATCGCCCCACCGTGTCCGATGCACTGGATCGACCTGCCCGCGAGGTAGGAGCCGATCAGTCGACGGAGGTATGCGGGGACGCCGTGATACTCCAGCGCCCCCGCGATCACCGACCAGGGCAGGGTGTTGAAGGCGTTCCTTACATCTAAGGATAACGCCATCGCCACCCCGCCCCGGGATACGGCTTCGTCGGAGAGGGCCCGCACGCGCAGAATTGCGTCGATAGTCGAGCGGCCCTCTCTGAAGCCGTATTGTTCCGCCGAAAGATCGGGACCCGTCTCGGTCAGGTGCCGGACGATGCGGGCCGCGACGATCCTCTCGAGCATCTTGCCCGCTTCGTCCAGCAACACGATGGGGCGATAGCCCGCGGGTGAGTCCGCGGGGCGCCCGTCCTTCCGCAGAAGGACCAGTCTGCCCGTCTTCCATTTCGACGGGAACCGTCCCGACTCGAGGCACGCTTCGAAAAGCCCCCCGAGCCGGTCCCCTAGGGCCTCGAAGGCCAAGCTCCAGACCCGGCCGTGAACGCCGTCAGGGCCGGGGGCCGCGTCCTTCGCTCTCATTCTGGACACGGCCGCATGGATCTCCGCCCCCGTGATAGGGGGAGGGGGCTCCTCGGCAGCGGGAACGCTCGGACGACGCGGCGGCGTGCCCCACGTGGCGTCCATCTGGGGGGGCTCAAAGTCCCCCCCCCGCTGCCGGCGGGAAAAGCGCGGAAACTATTTCCCGCAGCTGCCGAGGCTGGAGCCGCTCGGTCACCGGGAGCGCCCACGGCTGCAGTTTCCTGCAACAGGCAAAAATTTTATCGGACGATACGACTTGGGGCTCGTGTAATCTTCCTTGCCTGGTTTCTAGGCAATTCTAGGCACTTGTTGTATAGGGCAAGGAATGCGTCCAGGTCCTGGCAGATTGCTCGACTGCATATGTCCGACGTAAATCCATCCGCACGGGGTGCTTTCTTTGGATTAAAACCTTCCATGGCAGTTTTCAGCTCCAGCGATGTAAATGGCGGGTCATGAGCTTCATCATGATGCCACTCATTTACTCGGCTGGCCGCTTCTCTAATACGCCTGTGGTCTGCGTTGTCCTCTTCTGCTGTGTCCCTTGGATAGAATGTGTCGGCGAGCAAAGCGGCTGATTCCTTCGAGTTCAGGAATGCACACCGCTACTTAGGATCAAATCCTCTTGTCGTACTTCGGTCCTTCTAATGACTCTGTATACCCCCTCTCATAATCCTTCCTTATCTTGCTTCTGGCAGAATTCCTTCCAAATGGCAGTTTTGGCTTTCTTGGATGGACACTCGTATTCTTCCTTTGCTTTCAGGTACTCATCAACGACTTTCGCTCTCCGAACTGGTGCGGCGTTACGGATCCGGTTTTTCTTTCGAGAAACCTCCTTCTTCTTCACAGAGAGCTCCTCGGACCACCATGAAATGGTAAGTTTCACTTTACTATTTACCTTAGGGATTGCACTTTCACATGCTTTTTCTATTGTGTTGTGATATTTTTTAACGACTTCTTCTAATTTGTGTTTATTATTTATCTGATTTATGTTATTTATGTCTAAATTATTTTCAACTTTTAATTCACTTCATTTATCACTAAATATATCCCACTTTGCTTTCCTAGTGTTGTATTTGCGTGTTGTCCTAATTATGCTAATCCCCTTATTTAATATTTAATATTTATGTTAAATAATATAGTATTGTGATCCGAGCTCGTTGCCCCTGTGTCGACTCGCCACTGATTCACTAATTCTAAAAAGAGTTCGGTGGTCGCCAGTTCCTTTCTTTGTAGGTTGGCTTGGGCTACTGCATATCTTCTGGTTGGGGTGCCTGCCATGTTGCCAGTCTTGCCCTTAGCAGTACGCTATCTTGGCTCTTGCTATCACCTCCCACCTCCGTCGAACTGGGCAGTTTTGGCTAAAAGCACTGTGGTCAGCTTTTTCCATTTTGGCGTGCACACAATTACAAAAGGAGGGGTTTTCACCCGCGAGCCAGTCCGCGCACTCTGCCCGCATGTGAGGTCCCCCACAGTGACTGTACTTCTCAATTTGCTCGCTGCAGAAACGTTTTCCGTGGCCATACCCCAGGCAGAGAGAGCACTGCACCAATGGTGATTGATCTTCCGCCCTCACCTTCTGGAGATCTATTTGCACCGTTTATGCATCGATCCATCGCCGCCAGATCTTGGGAAAGACTCTCATAACGATATGGTGCGTATGCGGGTTTCTGGTCCGCCTCTTGTAGAGGATCTGCATTCTGTGCTCTTTCTCGTCAAGGTCTTTAAGGATGTTTTTGTTCTGGTTTCTCAGGGCATTAAGAACATCCTCATCAGTATTAAACTGGAAGAAGTTCCTGAGAATTACCAGCGGGTCCTTGTTCTTGACCTCCTGAACGTTCAGGTGGTCTTCTGCCCTCTTGAGCTTTTCCATTATTATTTCCCTTTTTTTTCTGTTTTACATCCGACTATGATCTTCCTGTCTTTTGCTTTTCTTATCCTCTCTATTTCAACTCCTCCTTCCTTGGCGTTTATCACTTTTCTTATTCTGTTTAGCACTTCTTCACCAGTTTCCGTCTCATTCTTTGCAGTAACCACTACTGAGTGCAGCGCCGTCCGCTCCAAGGGCTGTCTCTTAGCAGTCGTCGCCGCAACGCCAGCGTAGGTTAATCGCTCTTGAGTCTCTTTGCTCCTTTCTATCACTTCTTTTAGTCTCTCCATTTTTTCATTGCTTTCTTCTATGAGTTAGGCATGTTTTTCCATTTTATCTAATAGCATGGATTCCTTTTTTTCTCTGTCCTCCTTTTCTTTTTCCTCCTCTGATTCTCTAATCACTTCCTTCTTTCCTTTCCTTTTACACATTCAGCCTCTTTCACAAGCTGGAAGAGTCTGTCGATCGCAATAGTAACCTCGGCTTTTATTTCTGTCTTGAGATTTCTAGCATTCCCAAAATTAATTTTTGCCTTCGTGACGCACGCCTTGGCCTCCGCCAGCCTATATGCGTATTTGGCTCTCCCCGACTGTGAGCTCTCTACGACTTCCAATGAGCCTTTGGGGCTTCCTCTTTTAAGTCATAGGAGCCTTTGACTTTGGCTTGCTTGACGTGGACGCTGTGTTCTTTCTTGGCGAGCTCAACCCCTTTCCCCTTGCTTCAGGAGATTGGGATGCTGGGACAACTCCAGGTTTTCCGGTCTCCCACTCTCCTATGCTTCGCCTAACTTTCGATGTAGTTGTTTCTGCAGAGGTTACTGTCTCTGAAGGTCCTGCCCTTTGCGCTTGGGAAGGGGACCTTCGGTCAAGGTCAATGGTGAGGTTAAGCGTTTTGATAGGTGTACGCTGCATTGTTTAGTTTTAGAGGAGACGACTAGTAATGATGTAGTGAGAGGTATAAATAAATATGAAATATTGGTAACAGAGGTTTGTATAAGTTTTAAAATAATTTGTCTTAATTATACAGCTAATTTGTTCTTTCTCTTTTTCAGGTGGTGTTTTAATCTCAAGTACGGCGCAAGATAATTTTGAAAAATTTTATATTATTGTGTAAGTAACTGTTTCTTTTCTGTTTCAAATGGTGTTTGCCGATGGTGCGTTTAGAATTTACTTCACCGTTAACTCAGGTAAGTGTGAAAAAGAGAAATCGTTAATGACTCTACCTAGAACCCTTCTCAGCGTAGTGGCACAGCTGCTAATTGAAAATCCACGTCAGATTGAGCTTTGACAGAGAAAGTCACGAGAACATACAGTACACAAAATGTTTGCTCTATGTAGAGTCAATCTTGGTCAATAAACCATAATACTAAGTTTCTTATTTCTAACACAATTATCCGCGTCCAAATTGGAGCTAACGTTATAAATAAGCTTAAAAAAAACAGGGGGGGGCTCTACTGAGAGTCCTTCTCAAAGTATTGGCAGAAATGCCAGCTGCCAACAGAAGCTACGTCAATCACAGATTTGGTTTTGAATAACAGTCACAAAGTGTGCAGTACCCTAAACTCTACCCAATAGTCAACGTGAGTCAATTTGAGGTACAATAATATACCGAAAGCTCCGTCTCAAACGGCCCAGGGGTTAAAAAGTTATAGCCTGTTTTAGGTTTCCAATATGGCGGTCAAAATGGCCGCTAATTTCCTAAAATCGTCAAATGTAGGCCAAAATAGGTCGTGTTTGGGCTCTATGGATAGGGCTTTTTACATAGAGTAAGATTCTCTCCACAACACAGTCTGTAAAGAACTCCTCGATTTTAAATTTGTAAAAAAAAAAAAAAAATTCTTAAATTACGCACAAAAATACAGCGGAACACACGCTGGCGCGTTGCTCTGGATTTGACGAGCAGCGCGCCGCCCTCGTCGCGGTCATTGGAGAGGACTTCTCGCTGCCGCGCGTCGTGGCTACGATGCTCGGCAGCGACGCGTCCTGGAAGGCGATGCTCGACTTCTGCGAGTCCACCATCTCGCAGAAGGAGGCGGCGGAGCGAGAGAGGGAGAGCTCTTCCCTTTCCGCACCGATCCGTCGCCGTCGAGCCGGGGGCCGGAGGCGGGAATACGCCCGTACGTCCCGGCCCCTGTAGGTGGCGGCCTCCCCCCGGTGAAGGTCAAGGGGCGACCTGAGGGGGTGAGGCCGCGCGGCGCGCTACCAGCACTCTAGCGCGCTGCCGTGGAGTGAATAGAGCGACCGGTCGACGGTGTATCGCGTCCCGACCCGGCAGGCTGGTTCTGGTCCAGCGGGGTATTCCGGGACACCAGCGGCACCGTCTGGGCGGCCCGACGGGCTGCCGTACCGAGACGGCCGACGTTTCAGAGCCTTCGATTCGCCTCGAAGGCTCCGTCGGCTGGGCGTCCTTGGGGTGAGCCGCGCCGTCTGGTTGTAGTGTTGACCGCGGTAGCCCCCCTACCTCATCCGGGTTCTGACCTCGGAGGGGATCGGACGTCGGGTGTAAGAGTGCAGGGGAGTCGTTTAGTGGGTGGGTCCTAAAATCCTTGGGCCCGCGGTCTGCTCACAACACCATGCAGATCGTTGAGTCTCACATACCCCGCGCGCCCCTATTGCGCGGGGACCTCGTAGTAGGTTCGGCCCTCTATCCGAAAAAAAAAAAAAAAAAAGGCACAAACATACAAAAAATGGCCAAAAAATTCTAAATAAAGAATAACAATACTAAAGCTTTCTTACTCTACCTAATTATATATAAGTTTCTTCAAAAAAGTCTTCCAGGGGGTTGTTTCGTCGGGGGTGAATTTTTCAAAAATAAATACCTCTGTATTTTGTCGATCGAAAAATCTGAAATTTTGTAGAGAGCTTGAACTACACTAGTTCTTTTCAAATTAGTAATAAAAACTAAGTGTCATAGATCGCTTTCCTGACATATTTTTATTTAAAGTTTTAGAAAATTTTAAACGGCAATAACTCTGAAAATTAAAACTTTTTTCCCATCCCATTTTCTATTTCTTGTTCTGCATCAGAATAGATCATCAAAAACGGCCGCGGTGTCCTGGTTTGCTAACCAAATGCCCCGTTTTTTTTTTTTTTTTTTTTTTTTGCGTTTTTCTTGGCCGTCCTTGGCCGAAAAAATCCAAAAAAGTTACCGTCTTGTAGGGTCCAATGGGGCGCACGAACTGGTAAAATAAAAACACTAGGTCACAGCGAGTAATCGCGCAGCGTTCGACGTAAAAATTTTTTTGAAATTCGTTTTTTTCAGATTTTCCGCAGAAAAAGTGGCCAGAAATCACTGCAATCCACAAACTCGAACTGAGAGCGTAAACGCCTCTTTAATACGCGTCTTTTGAAGTATCGCACATTAAGATTGATGCACTTTTGCTACTTTCCCGAATTTTGTAATGATTTTCGAAAGTAAATCAGGTGCGGAGCGACTTGGAACGCGCGTGTTCGCTGCGGAGGGCCACGGCAGACTGTTGTTAGGTTTGGGTTAGGTTAGGTTAGGTTAGGTTAGGTTAGGTTAGGTTAGGTTAGGTTAGGTTAGGTTAGGTTAGGTTAGGTTAGGTTAGGTTTTTTTTTTTTTTTTTTTTTTTTTTTTTTTTTTTTTTTTTTTTTTTTTTTTTTTTTTTTTTTTTTTTTTTTTTTATATACTAATCTCTCCTCCAAATTAATTGGAGACCTGTTGTACCTCATTCATTCCAGTTCTATCAGTCATCCTTCCTCATCTATACCCATACGTCACATCCACGCACTTCTTTCACATTATTGCCGCTGGGATTTCGGCCTAATTTATCTAAACTATATTTTTTATATTTTGTACAGGTTCAATAATTTTAAGTTCTTTTGTTTTATTATGTGACTTATAACTATCAGTCTATCTTTAAACATTTATTATTTACACTATTACTATTATCTAAGTTGCTTATTATCTATTTTCGTTTCTTATATACTATTACAATTGTTAATATCTAATTTTTACAGTTTATTTACATTTTTATTTGCATATTTTATCTAACTTACATTATATTACTATTTCTTATCATATGTTAATATATACTTATGATATACATAATCATATGTATGTCTATTCTTTATTTCTATTTATGACTTTACTAACTATATCTTTACAATACGTTATAAAGCTATCTCTTACTTTTTTATTTTGCATAATATTTTTTATTTCTACTGTACAAATTTGGATTTTTATCTTAGTTTCTAAGTCTTGCCTCTCCCGGCTAAATATGGCACATTCTGTTATAATGTGTAAGAGCGTTTCGTCGTATATTGAGTCGCATGGGCATGCCGGACTGTCTCTCAGCTTAAACCGATACAGATAAGACAGAAACCCCCCGTGTCCAGTCATAAGTTGTGTCAATGTTTGGTCAAATTTCAGTTTCCTCACAATAGGGTACGCCGTCTCCACTCGTGGAAAGAAGGCCTTCGTGACCGATGCTGTTTCCCCGTCGTCATATCTACGGTGCCATTCTTTTATAGAGGTTCCCCTTATTTGCGTTTTAATATAGGACACCGGGCACGCGCTGTAGTCCGCTTTAGTTTTTAGTTTAAGGGCCGCTTCCTTTGCCAATTTGTCAGCTCTTTCATTTCCTTTAATTCCCACGTGGGCCTTGATCCACAATATTTTTATTATTTTGCCTATTCCTTGTAGTGCTATAATGTTCTCTCTAGCTTCCACGGCCAACGGGTGATAGCAATCATTGTTTATTATCGAGTCTAGCGCCGCTCTTGAGTCACAAAAAATACAGAACTCACTCGCCCCTGATCCCATTATCACTCTAGTGGCCCTCGCCAGCGCCAACAACTCCGCCTGGTAGACTGTGCAGTAGGGTTCGAGCCTATATCTTTTTGAGCCAACCTCGACTTCATCTTTCCATATGGACAGTGCTGCCCCGACTTTGCCTTCCATCTTACTCCCATCCGTGTATATGTGTAAGGCATTTTGGTCGTTCGTGGCTTCTAGTTCTGCACTATCCATGATAATTCCGTATTTAAGGTCGAGGTTTGCTGCCGGGTGCGCCATCCGATTTACAGGCACCGGTCTCTCAACCTCCCGATCGCCCACCACGCGCCGGAAGTGCCCCTTCCTTTCCTCATACAGCAAGGCTGCCTCCCGGATACGGATATCCAGAGGAAGCAGTCCGGCCAGCAGCAGGGCCGAGTTGAGTGAGACGGTCCTGTGTGCCTTAATAATTTTTTGCGCAAAGTCTCTCTGCAACGTCCATAGGCGCCTCTGAACCCCCACCTTCTCCGCCGCCCGAGCCCAAGCGCTAGCCGCGTAAAGGACTATGGGCTCCACCACTGCAGAGTATATCGCTCGGATAACCTCGGGGTGGAGTCCCCAACTGACCCTGGCAGCTCTGGATAATTGCTTGTATATTTGCGCCACTCTCACCCTAGTGTTGTCGACATGAGTGTTGAAAGTCAATTTGCGGTCTATGGTCAACCCCAGGATCTTAATCTCGTCAACACTTTCAATAGAGATTCCCCCCATTTCCAACCTTGGGGCGTCATATTTGATTTTATTAGTAATTACCATAGACCGCGTCTTCTGCGGCGCAAATAGCAGCTTATTTTTTCTACCCCATGCTCCGACGAGCTCCAGGATCAGATTTGCCCGTCGCTCAATATGCAACGCGTCGTCACCATCGAAGACAATGACTACGTCGTCTGCATAGGCTTGGCAGAACTCCCCACGACCCTTTAGAGTCCTCAAAAGGGGATCGAGCAGGAGGTTCCAGAGGGTCGGACCCGCAATGGACCCTTGGACACAACCTTTTTCGGTTTTCTTATGGTGCTGTCCACCGGCGTAGCTCAAAGTTACCATTCTGTCTCTCAGGTAATCGTTCAACATCCTGCGGATGCCTATTGGGCAATCTTCCTCCGCCAGCCTTGTTTTAATCATCGGCCACCACGCCGAGTCGAATGCACCCTGTATGTCCAGTGAGACGACCACGATCAGCTTCTTTAGCTCCAGCATGTTCCGTATGTGTCCCATCAGGTCATACAGGGCATCCTCGGTTCCTTTTTGTGGCGTGAAACCATACTGCGCCGCACTAGCTGTAGGGAGCAGGTGCCATCTCAACCGTCTCACTAGCATTCTCTCCAAAATCTTTCCTAAGACCGGGAGCAGACCGATTGGTCTATATGACTTCGGCGATGCGTAATCGGACCTTCCCGGTTTCCGCAGTGCGACTACGGTCGCCCGTTTCCACACTCTCGGGAAACTACCCAGCTCTAGGCACTTGTTGGTCAGCGCCAGTAGGAGACCCTCGTCCTGCCGGAAAGCCTGTGAGCAGATATCCGACGTCAGCCCGTCGGACCCCGGGGCCTTCTTCGGGTTGAAACTTCTCACCGAGTTTCGGAGCTCTGCCATCGTAAACGGTGGGTCATTGACTTCAGAATGAACCACATCGTTTAGTTGTTCTACCCTTTTCCTGATATCTCGGTGTTCGGAAGTATCTTCCTCCTCGGAGTCCTCGGGGTAAAAAGTGTCGGTCAAATACCTGGCCGATTCCTCCGGCCCCAACTGCCTCCCAGATACCATCAGCGGAATGTCTTCCGGGCGCTTCTTGGTCCGTCCTATTACCCTATATATTCCCTCCCAGAGACTCTCCCTATCCTGTTTCCCACAGAAGTCCTTCCAACTGTTTATCTTTGCCTTTTGAGCTTGTTCCTCATAATTTTGCTTCTCTTTCAGGTATTCGGCAATGACGTATCCCCTGCGGACAGGCGCAGCACAGCGAATACGTCGCCTCATGGTCGTGACTTTCTTCTTCAAGGCTTCCAGTTCCCCGGTCCACCACGGCAAGGTAAGTAATTCTGTCCTTTTTAGTTTCGGTATAGTTTCTTCGGCAGCCTCCACTATTATGTCATTATACTTCTTAGCTATTTCCTCCAGTTCACTCTTGTTATTTATTTTCCTTACTTTATCCTCGTTAATTGTAAATTTTATTTGTAGTTCTGCTAGTTTTGTCGTAAATTTATCCCAGTCTGCTTTTTTAGTGTTAAATTTTCTGGTTGTCCTAATACACTTTTGCCCTACCTTTTTCTGTAAGTCCACCTCGAAAATGATCGTTCCGTGGTCAGATCCTATAAAGTCATCGACCGACCAGCTGTGTATTTTATCCATCATGTTTTCGGTGGAGACAGTAACGTCAATGTGGCTCTTAAGAGTCTTGTCTCCTCTTATCGTTCTGAAAGTAGGCTCGTCTCCCTCATTTAATATGTGCATTCCCATTTCTATGAAGGAGGATGCCATAAGTCTGCCCCTTTCGTCTTCTCTTTGGCTGTTCCACCACACACTCTTTGCGTTACAGTCCCCTCCCATGATGATACCACAACCACCGAAACTTTTGTGGATGTTTCTCAGTTGTTCCAGGTACGGCTCTATGGGCTTCCCAGGCTCGAAGTAGAAGGACACCAGGATGAGTTCAGAGGTCAGATTTCTGATTTTTACCACTGAGATGTTGTTTGTAGTATGTTCCAAGCATTGATAGACCTCAAGGTCATCGTCAAACACTGCTATCGCAGCTTTGACGACTTCCCCGGTATCGAAGACACTCTGCAGAATCTTTACCCCCCTGTAGTCTCTCATCCTTCTCGCACCACCCACATACGGTTCCTGGATTAACGCTATTTTAATTTTTCGGCGTTGTGCCTCAACTATCAATTCTTCCGTTGCCAACAACTTGCGCTGGAGATTCACCTGGGTCACTCTATACCTTAGCATGCCCTCAGCAATACGCAACCCTAGATCTTGCCAGGGTGTCCCACTTCCTTCTTACTGGACACTCCTGACTATATACACTATGACTGGTCTTTATTGCCTTAGCCCTCTGGCAGTTCACGCAACTGGGTTCCTCCGCATCTTGCCATTTAGTGCACTGGGCTCTGAGATGGTTCCCACCACAATGACCGCACGCAACCTCCTGTTCCTGGCAAAAACGGCGACCGTGTCCATATCCCAGGCATCGCGAACACTGCACTAAAGGGGACTGATCAGCGACCCTGACGCGCTGCATATCCACATGCACAGCCCCGGCCTCTGTGAGCCGGTTCCACACCTGTGGCGATACCCTCAGGACCACATGTACCGTCAGTGGGTTTCTCGCTCTTCGCCTATATAACATTTCAATCCTATATTCGTCATTTCCTAAGCCCTGGAGCAGGTGCCTATTTTGGTTTTTTATAGACTTCATTATATCCTCGTCCGAGTTTGACTGCAGGACTCCATATAGAATTACTAGTGGGTCTTTGGCTTTTATGTCCTCGATGGTTAGCCCTTCCTGCTCTCTTATCTTGTCTTTAACTCTATCCATTTCCTTTCCATCCTTGCATCCCACTATAATTTTCCTATCTTTAACTTTCCTTATTTTATCTACCTTTATCTCTTCGTCCCTCGCATTAACAGTTTTCCTGATTTTTTCCAGGACTTGGTCTCCCGTGTCTGTCTCGTCGGTCGAGGTTATCATCACGGTATGAAGTGTTCTTTTAGGAGAATTTGTCTTTTGTGTTCCTCCAGCCACCACACCAGCGTAGGTCATCTTCTCCATCGTTTCCCTGTGCAGTGTCAGCTGGTCCTGCAGTTGTTTGATTTTGCCATTGCTGTCCGCCAATAGCTCACCGTGCTCCTTCAGGATGTCTCTGAGTTCCTTCTGTTCTGAAGGGGGGTGCTGCGTGGACACAGGTTGAGGGAGTTTCTCTCCTCCCTGCACGCCACTACCCTTTTTTCTATCGGATTCAGCTTCCTTAACCAGAACAAAAAGTCGCTCCACCGATATCTTTACCGCCTCCTTTATTTCGGTTTTTATATTTTTCGAATTGCTGAGGCCGATCATCACCCTAGTCAGGCAACCCCTGGCCTCAGCAACCCGGTTCAGTTTGTCATGTGGGCTCCTGGTCTCCAACCGTGCTGTCGCTGTGTCCGTCATAGAAGTCCTTTTAGCGTTTCCGGGGGGAACTGTCTCATCTGTACTCCTCTTGGGAGGGGTTCTTGATGCGGCGTACATCTTGTTTGAGAGATTAGAGTCAATTATTATAAAACAAAGTGATCCCCAATGACTGTTACTAGCTGTGTTACTTCAAAGTTTGTATAAGTTGTATATTTAACAGTTTAACAGCAGCCAGTAATCAGAGATCACATACAGTCTAAGTAATAATAACTTAAATTAACATTGACAGAATATGTCAATTATATTAAAGTCAACTTATATCTAATATCACTAACTATATAGTATCCTATAATATCAATAAATTGTTTATAATAAGCTTAAAACTATCTATAAAAATA